>NW_012134970.1:5193493-5194596 GCF_000956105.1 Propithecus coquereli
CTTTCATTATGTGTACCTGTGAGAATGTCTTAGTAGGAAGTGTAGCTCATCACTTTTCATTTTGGTTATGAGGCTTCAACTGTTGAAATGCTGGATGGTTGATTAAAGATTCACCCAGTTCTTTAACTGAGCTGGTCTATAGGGGTTTAAAGGCTTTGTTCTGAATGCATGATGAGTATAATCAAGAGGGAAATTATTGTCTGGGCTATAGCAGCAGTGACCAGAATAATTTCATCTCAAAGGTGAGATAAAACCAAGTCAAGGGCCAGAGATTTCCCCCAACTACTTTTGCTCAGTATTAGTGTTGATGCCATTCCCAGTGGCAGAAGACACCAAATCCATCTTGCAAATGCTGCTGCAGTGGGAAGAATAACTGAAAGGAAACATAAGGGGCAGTATGGAAGGCCTGGCACAGCCCAAATCTTTCAGATTTTAGTAGATTTGTGAGATAAAAGTTTTTAAAGTCCTTCTTACTGAAAATCTTTCTGAAAGATATTTATCTCATCTCCTCTCTTAGAGAGCAGCCCATGAGGGACATCTGATCCCTTAGGATTTGGAAGACTCAGGCCAACTGCATGAAATGTTAGTGTTTGCCATAATGAGACGTAAGAACAGAGGGACTGAAACTCTATTGATCCCAGGGCTGGCCCAAGGTCGTATTTTCAAATAATTCCTTGTTCTTTTGTAGAAAAGTCTGGTGATGAAAAATTCTGATTTATTTGGGAGAATTGATGATTTTGCTTCTGGTTACCATACAGTTTCCTAACCTTGTTCTCCAGAGACACCTGCCAGACTATTCCAAGGACCCTATGTCATTTCACACAGGAGCCTGAAATCAGATTTTTCCAAAGGTGTTTAAGCTGTAATAATAATTAATATTAGCACTTTAAGATAATACTTAAGAAACCAAGATGTTTGCCTTATATTGTTATTTTATAGGCAAGCAGAAAAATATCTGCTTTATATCTGAAGATACAAAGTTATAACCTTTCCTCCCATAAAAGTGTTCTGCATTTGTTTTCGGGTTTTGTCACCAGTAGGTGCACATCTGGCCCACATTAACTTAGCCTCTTGTCACATCCTAATTGTTCTTTCAGTTTAGA
>NW_012134970.1:5198035-5199309 GCF_000956105.1 Propithecus coquereli
TGGAATTGGTTTTAATGTTCAAGAAAGAATAAAAATATTGGAAACCATTTTTATTACCTTTTTGTGGGAAGCCTGAATGGCTTCTTTGAAGGCAGAATTATGGTTGACATTTTGACTTTTCTTGGAGGAGAAAAAAATTGGTACACTAAAAGAGTTCTGATCTCTCCTTGAAGATGAGGTTCGTTTATTTTCATTCTGTTCAAGAGAAGTTAAATCCGTGTAGAAATCTGTTTGCAAATCATCTTCTTCAGTTTGTACCTGGAGAAAAATCCGTATGAATTAAAACACAATTTAGGAAATAGTGGAGCAACTTGTGAATATCTAATGCAATGATCACTCATTCACTTATGCTTCGTTATACGCTTACGAGGATGCATTTTACTGGAGAACAAAGAATAATTTTAGTCCCTGCACTCAGGAAGTTAATGGTTTAGTTAGGAAAAGAGATGATCACAAACATTTAATTCAAAATGGTAAGTGTTGTGCTGCCAATGGGATCCTATAGATAAATATGAGATGCAGAAAGACAATATCAAGAAAGTCTTCCTGAAAAAAATGATACCCAAGCTGAGATTTAACTGGATGATAAGCAATGGGAATTATTTTTAGTCTGCCTGTGATTCTGACACAGTGTAAATCTAATTTAGGGTGCCTTTCAGAAAACAGATGCTTAGAAACGGGGAGGGCAGATGCTGTTTGATCCTGCCCTAGTCCCATTTCCACTCCCTTAGCATTGTTGAGATCCTGGGCTTTAGTACTCTACTGGCCACAGCTGTGAGACAGAGGATAAATAATTGAATGGTTCTGCGTGGTGGGTGGTTGACAGTCTTCATCAACTCCACCTCGAAAGAAGAGAAAAAACAGCCAGTGAGACTCGACTTAAGCTGTGAGTAGAGCAGAATATTTCCCAAGAACAAGTCAAACCCCTGTTATGGTTACGCTGGTAAGAGGAGAACAACGGATGAATTTAATAAACAAAATAGCAAAGTAAATTGATTGATGAGTGTGTTAGGTCCTCGACTAACATCTTTGTTCAACGTTGTTTCCTTATAACACTGATGAGAAAAAACTGATTCCCGCTGAGCCACTATCTACATTGAGTTTTTACATTCTCCCCATGTTTGAGTGGGATTTCTCTGGGTACTCAGGTTTCCTCTCACATCCCAAAGCTGTGCACAGGTGGTCTCAGTCTGAATGTGGGTATGAATGTAAATGTATCCAGTGATGGGATGGCATCCTGTCCAGGGCTGGTTCCCACTTTGGCCCTGAATTGC
>NW_012134970.1:5200149-5203420 GCF_000956105.1 Propithecus coquereli
TTTTATGTGTTAGTTCTCACACAAGCAGAGACATGTCATCACAAGAAAACTATGTTAGCATGTAAGGAGGAGGGCTTGAGTACCTGACTATATATATTAGCTGGGTGGGAGGGCAGGTTTATGGGTTACCAGTGGTGAAAAATTAAATTAGACTGTGAAACTGGAGCCAGGCCTTGCTTGTCCTGCTAAAGTATTTGGATTTAATTTTAAAGGTAAGATTTTGCATATAATAAGTTCTTAGTCAATATTAATTGAATGAATGAAAAATTCCGAGTGTCATCATCACATTTGTTTTGCAAATGGTGGTTGAATGGAGAGAAACTGGTGAATTCGAAAGATATTTAGGAGGTAAGTTTACAGGAGTTGTTGACCAAGTAGATGTTGGGGAGAGAGAAGGGGAGAGGGGGAGTAGAGGGTGATGGAAATGCTGGTCTGTGAAGGGAAATATGGCAATCCAAGACAACTTTTGAAAGGAAGAAGATTAGTTCTTCTAGTGATATGTAAGGAACAGCAGGTAGGTTCTGTTGAACACCATTTTCCTAGATTTTCCCAGGAAGAGAAATTGCCCAGAGACCGGGGAAAAAGTTTTGTTTTCTATTTTACACATTATTTCTGGGCTCATCCTGACTATCTGTGGACCTAGTGGAGTGGGGGCTCAATATGCATGAATTGACACTTTTAATTTTGTGTGTGAGGAAAGAAGGAGGTGGGTTTGTTGGGAGAGGCAGGAGAGAGTTGAGAGATATGGGGAATGAAGACATCTAGTTTCCTTTGGTGTGAGGGTTAGAGACAGAACCTGAAGTGGATGTCATAGGAATTCAGGGAAGAATTGAGGGATTGCAGAGCTATTAAGTTGCCTGAAGGCTTTGGGATGCAGCAAGAGGCAGAGTCTGGGTAGGTCAGTAAATTGGTAAGAAAAGTTTAGTGGTAGTAGCCACACTCTGAGTTTGCTGGTGAAAGCAAATGCTTAGTAGACAGCCAATAGCAAAGCAGCAGCACCAAGGAAAAGAGGTGAGAATTCCGGAGTAATCGATATAACTCTGGGGACTGGTACAAGGATCTTAGGGTTACTGAATTCTGCAGTTAGCAGTTGGGGGATCCCTAAGAGGCATAATTCTGGTGTTACTGCTAATGTGACCTCATTTGAAAGTTCTCATACAAAACACAAAACATTAAGGAGATTAAAACACACACACACACATACACATGCACATACACAAACACAAGAGGCACCAGTCATATATAACATACTGATTGCAGAGATGAAGTAATGGCCAAGGACTTGTTGACCTAATGGACTTCTTGACCTCCCTCAACAACTCTCTTCTCATCTCCATAAACACATGCAAGTCAGGCACCGGACCACTGGATGAGCCTGAGTCTTGGGCAGAATATAGCTCAAATGCATCCTTATTCTATGCGTCATAGTTCTGACAACCGGACTTGTTTTTATAACCAAATACCACCTTGTTCTATATTTTTTTAAGAGACTGGAGTCTGACTTCAAGATCACAGTTTCTGTGATTGGGTTCCCACTGCCTACCACCAAAGTCCCCAATGCTGACCAGCTTCTGACTCACACTTGTGTTAGTCAATACTTGGTTTACAACTTCTCTAGTCTCCTCTTCTTCTGAGAACACGCGAGATTGTATTTCCCTACTCCTTTTGGCCAATGAAATGTGAATATAAGTGATATCTGTCATTTTAAGAGTTGATGGGCAATATGTCACTTTTTGCGGGGTTGGGGATTGATCATGGAAGGATGTGTCAAGACAGAACCTCATAAGTCCCTGGGTTTCTGAGTGACTACCATAAGTAAAGTCCTTGTTAACTTTCACTGGATATGCAGTATGAGTGACACTGTTTTAAGACGCTGACATCTTAGAATTTTTATTGTAGCATAACCTAACCTATCCTGATCAATAAGTCTTCTACTTGGTGTCTGTGTTCCATCACCTGTCCTGTAGTTTTTCTACAGTCTTCTATTCTAACTTCCTTCCCAGAGGCTCCCTTCATGAGCCTCTCTAATCTTTGTGTACCAACCAATCCATTATTTGATCTGTCTTATCTGTCTTAATAAGCTCCAATACTACAGAAGAAGGGAAGTGAGATGCCTGCTGAATTTCTCCTCCTCTGGTGTTTTAAATAAGGTATAGCTGCCTGCTAAAGGCATGAATAAAGACCAAAGTAATACAGAGATCAGTGGAAAGTAAACCAACAACCTGTGACCTTGAGTTTAGTCATTTCTACATCTTTGTTTGAAGAAATATCACCATGATCTTCTTCAGCATTTGACTATTATCTAAAATTCAATGACATATAAAGAATAGCTCAAGTAGCTTCTTAAGGTTAGACAAGTTTGAGAGCTGTTATATATTGATAATGAAATGAGTGTACTTTAATCTGAATGAGGATTTTCAGGCTGCATTTCCTCAAGTAACTTGCCATCCAGGCCTGTGTTACCAAGTTATGTGGGTGAACCCAGTCATCTGTTGGAAAATGTTCAACGACCAGCTCCCTGGGAGGGGAAAAAAAGCCCTGATTTACTAAAACATTTTCCTTTTCCATGGTGTGTATATTCCTACTATGGCTGATTTCAACCTACCTATGGGATGCTCTGAATTCAAAGTTGGGAAGAGATGCACAGTAGCAAATCATAGAGCATATCGATGACACAGATACAATAGATATAAATAAACTCAAAAGGTTGGATAATAAAATATAGCAAAATAATTGAGAAGTGACACATTTTGAGTAATTATACCCTGTGTCTTAATATATTTACTTGTAAGATTATATATTTAATATTGGCTATATTTGGCAACCAAATTGCAAAACTCCTGAAAATTTAGCAACTGGCTCTCGTGAGCTGGAAGAGCAGGCTCCAGCACATCACTAGACAGAGGATGCCTTTTAAATGATAGTTTATGAAGGGTGCTCAGCACAGGTGTTAATGTCTTTCTTGGTATTACTATCAAGGTCTCATCTGGCATAGGCAACCCTGGACTATAGGAGCCAGGAGCCAGGACTTCTAATTCTTCTGTGCCATTTACTTGCTGCATAACTCTGAGAAAGTTTAATGTCAATGAGCCTAAATTTCCAATTAGTAAGACCTATGTTAGCAATTTACCTTTTTGGGGAGGTTTTTATGGGAATCAAGTAAGACAATATATGAAATACTTTGAAAACTCTAAAATATCATATAAATATAAAGTGTTATCTAAGCCCAAATTTGCCCTAATTTCATATACTTTGTATAATTTGTTACTTG
>NW_012134970.1:5203470-5204402 GCF_000956105.1 Propithecus coquereli
GTGGTCTCAGTCTGAATGTGGGTATGAATGTAAATGTATCCAGTGATGGGATGGCATCCTGTCCAGGGCTGGTTCCCACTTTGGCCCTGAATTGCCAGGATAGGCTCCAGTCTATGACTCTGAACTAAAGTGAGCAGGTTGAAAAATGAATGAATGAATAAACACAAATTACTATAAAATAAAAATTTGTAAAGTACATAATTATCATACAAATGCACAACAATAAACGATGCAGTACGGAAGTGCTCAGTGAAGCTGCTGTATTTATCATTGTCTATTTTTGAATTATGTATTGGTAGGAGATACTCTGTACAATTTTCACTTTGCAAATATTCTTTGATTTAACTCACCACCACTATGACTGTTATCACTCACTAATTCACCAAAAATTGGGTAAATCATTCTCTTAACTTGTTTTTATTAATCTTTCTTCAATGCGTGTATAGTTCACATCTATTTTAATGTTTAATATTAGAAATGTTTTGTTCTTTATTTAGAAGTTTGGTGATGGTTTTGTGACCAGAAATATACCATAGGAATTTAATTCTTGTTTATGTCAATTAGCCTATGGTAAAATTGATTTTGTTATATGTTGTTTTGCTTAAAGTCATAGTTTCCAAGAATCTATTGATGATGTTAAATGAGGAATTACTGTACTTCTTTGTGTTAAAGATGCTTGTCTGGTTTGGAATGGAAAGATCTCTTGTTATTTTAAAATACTCAGTATGAAAATGTACTATGAAACAAACTATGTCACCATTAAATAGCTTGAACAATTAGCTAGGAAAAGACAAAATAATCCAGCTGCAAAAGACTGTTGCTCAACAGTAAAATATAGTCAAACTTCAGTGTTACTTTCAGATATCGCAGAGCATGCAAATTAACATTTAAAATGTTCATGATATGAAGCTCTTTAGTGAATAACAAAGCAA
>NW_012134970.1:5215147-5217032 GCF_000956105.1 Propithecus coquereli
TTTGTGATTTGCTACTAGACATTTGGATTTAAAGTAGAAAACACAATCAACTATTCAGTCACTTGTTCTAACCAACTGACACAAAATTTTTCTGTCAAGAATGAGAGAGGATAATTTGAAAGTTGTAAAATGATGTTAGAACATTAAAAATATTAATGGCTAATATAAATATTTGTAAATTCTATACCAATATAATTGTATTAATGTAGAAATACATGCACACACATGTATACATACAGTTTTTAAGTTTCTGATATTGTTTCCTCACTTGAAAATGGAGGTAATGATTGTTCCTTAGGATAGTTGTGGGAATTAAAGTGATCGGCACAGGCCTGGCCTGCCTTGTAAGAGGAAATAGTACATATTAGTCCTCTCAATTTGCCACTAGCAAAAGTGTATCTTAATTTCATTAAAAGAGTTGCATACTAAGTTCAAGAGTGATTGCTTGCAGGATACAAGATTAACAGTTTAAAATCAAATGTATTTCTATACAATAGCAATGAACAATCCAAAAATAAACTTGAGAAAACAATTCCATTTATAATAAAATCTAAAAGAATAAAATCCTGAGGAATTATTTAACAAAAGAAGTCCAACACTTTTATACTAAAAAGTATAAACAACTGTTGAAAGATATTAACTAAGATCTAAGTAAATTGAAAGACATTCCATATTAATGTATTGGAATAGTTTACATGGTTAAAATAGCAGTACTTCATGAATTGATCTGCAAATTCAAAACAATCGTTATCAAAACCCCAGGTCCTTTTTCTGTAAAAAATTGTCAAGCTGATCCTAAAATTCATATGGAAATAGAGTAGACCCAGAATAGCCAAAACAATCTTGAGAATGAAGAGCAAAGTTGGAGGCATCACACTTCTGATATAAAGCTTATTTCAAAGCCGGAATAATCAAGACAGTGTGCGACTGGCATGAGGATAGACATATAGATCAATGGAACAGATTGAGTCCAGAAGTAAACTCATAAATCCATGGTCAATTGATTTTCAACAATTCAATGGGGTAAAAATAATCTTTTTTTTTCAACAAATAGTACTGTAACAACTTGATAGTCATGTGCAAATGAATGAAATTGGACCCCTTTCTCACATGATACAAAAAATTAATAAAATAGATCATAGACCTAAACTTAAGAGCTAAAACTACAGAACTCTTCAAAGAAAACTTAAGACTAAATCTTTGTGATCTCAGGTTAGGCAAAGCCTTCCTACATATGACACCAAAAGCACATGCAACAGGAGAAGAAATAAATGTATTAAATCTCATCAGAATTAAAAACTTTTGTACTTCAAAGGACTCCATCAAGAAAGTGAAAAGACAAATAGGGGAAAATATTTACAAATCATATATCAAATGAGGAACTTACATCCAGAATATATTAAGAACTCCTAGAACTAAATAATGAAGAACAAATTACTTAATTAAAAATGAGCAAAGAATCTGAATATCTGAATAGACATTTCTCTGAATACAATATGCAAGTGACACATAAGCACAGGAAAAGATGCTTGACATTATTAGTTATTAAGGAAATAAAAATCAAAACCAGAATGAGATGCCATTTCACACCGACTAGGCTAGCATTAATCAAAAAGATAGACAAAAACATGCTGGAGAAGATGTGGAGAAATGGATTTTCAATCACACATAACCGGTAAGAATATAAAATGGTATAACCACTTTGAAAAATATTTGGGAGTTTTTCAAAAATTAAACAAAGAATTACCCCCTGTAATTCCATTCCTAGGTATGTAAATAAGAGAATTGAAAATATAAATCCATGCAATAACTTGTTCATAAATGTTCATAGCACCATTACTCATACCAGCCAAGGTAAGAACAAACCAAATGGCCATCAACAAAT
>NW_012134970.1:5217082-5217623 GCF_000956105.1 Propithecus coquereli
ATTAAAAACTTTTGTACTTCAAAGGACTCCATCAAGAAAGTGAAAAGACAAATAGGGGAAAATATTTACAAATCATATATCAAATGAGGAACTTATATCCAGAATATATTAAGAACTCCTAGAACTAAATAATGAAGAACAAATTACTTAATTAAAAATGGGCAAAGAATCTGAATATCTGAATAGACATTTCTCTGAATACAATACGCAAGTGACACATAAGCACAGGAAAAGATGCTTGACATTATTAGTTATTAAGGAAATACAAATCAAAACCAGAATGAGATGCCATTTCACACCGACTAGGCTAGCATTAATCAAAAAGATAGACAAAAGCATGCTGGAGAAGATGTGGAGAAATTGATTTTCAATCACACATAACCGATAAGAATATAAAATGGTATAACCACTTTGAAAAATATTTGGGAGTTTTTCAAAAATTAAAAAAAGAATTACCCCCTGTAATTCCATTCCTAGGTATGTAAATAAGAGAATTGAAAATATAAATCCATGCAATAACTTGTTCATAAATGTTCATAGC
>NW_012134970.1:5218211-5218590 GCF_000956105.1 Propithecus coquereli
TTCCAAACAAGTTAACAGGACAAACGCAGGTGTTTAAGGTTCATTCATTTGCATTTTCTAAGTTAAGAACGATCAATGAGAAAAAAAGAACTCTTTACTTTATACTGACTTATTCTATGTACTTACGTTTGTCACAAACAAGAAAGGGCTTGAGTAAAATGGCTCTCAAGTCATGAGGAATCTATAAAGGTGACAGCTATTTGCAGAGCCGGAAGATAGGATATTATGGATGTGTTTCCATTGGGGCATGCTTGAGGAATCTTTTAGGGGCTGAGCCAACTATGCAGCAATTTTCAACTCTATTCTTTCCTCTCCCCTCTGAGATATTTAGATCGACTTTAAATATTTTGATGTTTCAAATACAATATTGCCTTTAATA
>NW_012134970.1:5221396-5222615 GCF_000956105.1 Propithecus coquereli
TTTACAGTTTTGGGTCTTCCATTTGTCTTTAATCCATTTCTGTATAAGACGAGAGATAAGAGTCAAGTTTCATTCTTCTGAATATGGATATCCCGATTTCCCATCACCATTTGTTGAAGAGATCGCTTTTTTCCCATTGAATGTTTTTGACAACTCTGTCAAAAATCAATTGACTGTAAATACATGGATTTATTTCTGGATTCTCTATTTTGTTTTATTGGTCTATGAGTCCATTTTCATGCTAGTATCATGCTGTTTTGTTTACTATAGCTTTGTAGTGTATTTTAAAATCTGGTAGGGTGCTACCTCCAGTTTTCTTCTTTTTGCTTAGGATTGCTTTGGCTATTTGGAGTCTTTTGTGTTTTCATATGAATTTTAGGATTGTTTTTTCTATTTCTGTGAAAATGTCATTGGTATTTTGATAGGGATTGAATTGAATGTGTCAATTGCCTTGGGTAGTATTGTCATTTTAATAGTATTAATTCTTCCAGTCCATAAACATGGGATGTCTTTTCATTTTTTGTGTCCTCTTCAAATTCTTTTATTAGTGCTTTATAGTTTTCCTTGTAGAGATTTTTCACCTCATTGGTTAAGTGTATTCCTAGGTATTTTATTTTTGTAACTATTGTAAATGGAATTGCTTTTTTGATTTCTTTTTCTACTAGTCCATTGTTAGTGTATAGAAGTGCTACTTATTTTTGTATGCTGATTTTGCATACTGCAACTTTACTGAATTCATCTATCAGTTCTAACAGCTTTGTTGGAGTCTTTAGGCTTTTCTATATATATATATGTTTATGTTGTTTGAAAATAGAGACAATTTGATTTCCTCCTTTCCAGTTTGGATGCCCTTTATTTCTTTCTCTTGTCTAATTGCTCTGGTTAGGACTTCCAATACTATGTTGAATAAAAGTGGTGAGAGTGGGCATCCTTCTTTTTCCAGTTCTTAGAGGAAAGGTTTTCAACTTTTCCTAATTCAGTATAATGTTAGCTGTGGGTTTACCATATTTGGCTTTTATTGTAATAAGGTACATTCCTTCTATACCAAATTTGTCAAGAGTTTTATCAAGAAGGGATATTGAATTTTATCAAATATTTTTCTACATATATTGAAATGATCATATGGTTTTTGTAGTTCATTTGAGTTTATGTGATATATCACACTTGCTGATTTGCATATATTGAACCATCATTGCATCTCTGGGATACATCCCATTTG
>NW_012134970.1:5224085-5231478 GCF_000956105.1 Propithecus coquereli
TGTGTGTGTGTGTGTGTGTGTGTGTGTGTATGTACCTTGGCTAAGCCTGAGAAAAACAGTGTGCTCTTATCTCCTGATTCTCACTTCAGATTTAGGACCTATTGACTGATGTGGGCAATGTAGAAATTTTGATATGCCTTGTTAAAATCTTTCTTGGAGAGATAACATTTGAAAAGAGGAACAGACACTCAATAAACTATTTTTTGTGGGTAGAAATAAGTTACAGAGCAGGATACGGTTTTTGTGGGTAAAATAAGATGCAGAGCAGGGTATGGGGAAGAGGCATAGACTATAAAGCTAGCAGATTAGAAAGAGATTAAAATAAGCAACTCTCAAAAATCTCAGTCCCTGTGGAGGCAAAGAGAGGACTGCCTGTCCCCAGCCAGCAGGCTTTGCTCATTTCTGAGAATCCTTGGGACAACAGCTCTGGTTGGCAGAGGGCCACACAGTCCTTCTGCCAAAGTACACATAGCACGTGGTGCTCCCCATCTGTAACTCTAGAGTCTAGACCAACTGAACAAGAGGTGAGTTTGTAATGACATCCTTCATCAATCAGAGCATTAGAAAATGTGATTAGCGGTGGGAGTGTTTGGCCAATGCTTTCTTCCAAGAAAGGAAGAGAAGGAAACCATTTCTGCACATTGATAAGAACATAATGTTGAAGCACTCTCAATGAAATCAGCTCTAATTAGCAACTATTAGGACAGAACCTCAAATCAGTTTGTAGTCATCCAACATACAGATAAGGAAACTGAGGCCCGGAAAGTGAACTTGGCTGTGATGTAGCAAGTGAATGCTGAACTAGGTCTGGAACCCAGCTTCTCTCACTTTTAGACTAAATAACTCTTCTGTTTCACTGGTGTCCTTGAGTTTGGTTCAATGACTTCTGGGTTTTATTCAAAATCAAATGAGGTTGTATTTGTCATTGTTTGTCTTTTATGCCTCAAGGTTTCATATTATGCAACTCTTGCAGCATAAGTGAATACTTAAATTTTTAAAAAAGTCCAATATGAAGCAACAGAAGCTGATAGCAAACTACCTGCCTCTGGCCAAAAATTGAAGTGAGATTTCTTTATCATGGGAATGCTAGGGCACAGGAGATTATCTTTAGCGTTTTTTCTTATGCTTCAAACTAAGGCTTAGTTCTTCTGTCTTCATTGCCCTCTCTTATATTTCCAAAGTGTTTCAAGCCATTGATTCAGTCTGATGAACTTAGAACCCATTGCTCAACTCCCAGTGCCCTCCTGACCAGATATTCCTGAAATTGGAGCATTAGAATTTGTGAGGACTCTTCAAAGATAGGATTGCATGGTCTCCTAAGGTTTCTTCCAGGATGTTCCCATCTCTAAGATGGGTGTTGTCCTGAAACAGGATGAAATGGTAGAAATAACCTGAGTCTTGAAGTCTGGGTTTGAATCCTTGTTCCACCATTTACTACTTGGTAGACTTGGACAGGTTATTTAAACTTTCTGAGGCTCAGTTCCCCAGTTCATAAGTTGAGACCAGATGGTAATGTAGATCTGACCTTCTGCTTTTAAACTCTACTGACCTACCCATACACCACATGGACCATGGGAGAAGATGCCCTAGCTATATTCACTTCACCTCTTACTCTTTTACTTTTTCCACACCATTGTTTATTACCCCCTTTTATTTCTGTGTTCACCTAACTGCTTTCCTTATGGCTTTGTCTCCCGTTGTTGACTCTGGGCTTGTCTTTTCTGCTGGAAGATTGGTTTTGTTTCTCTAGAGTTCTAACTTTCAAGACACACATAAGAATATTTTTCTAGTATCTTTTTTCTCAATTTCCTCTCGACATTTCTGAGTGGTTCCTCACGCATTCAAGACTCAGCTACGGGAATCCACCCTGGCACCTTCCAGCTTGGCTGGCTTCCCACCAGTCTGCCCTGATCCATTCCAGAGCTTTCTGAGGGACGTCTGAGAAATAAAACTAGCAATGTTTATGAAGGGCCCATAACATTGTCTAACATAAACTAAATTTGAAAATTCCAGCTTTCGTTCCTTAGGAGTGAGGATAGTGGCCACATGCTGCCTGAACATGGTAGCCAAGTATCAGAGACAGGAAAGGTGGGAGTACTAAGAAGTTAATGAGGAAGATGAACAATGATATGTCTGGTTGCTTGATTGCTGCTCCTAACTCATTAGTTATGAGATACCTGTTCTCCCAAAAATGATAAAAAGATGTTACATACCCAGCGCCTATTAGCTGTACACTAGGGATGGGATTATACTGCCGTGCGCATGGTGGCTTTGGACTTCCACAACCCCTTTCATCTGAATTGTCTCCACAGTCATTTTCTCCATTGCATTCCAACTTTCTGGCAATGCAACGGCCTAGTTAAGAAAAGCAAACAACAACATTGTAACAAATTACCATTTTATAAAATACCTATTAATTTAAAACACAAATGGTTTAAATTTCAAGGGAAAGTTTAAGGCAAGTTTTCATTATTTTGGATGAAGGTTTAAGAACATATGGAAATGGAATGATAAACTGCTATTTTTCACTTGTGTTTTAAGATTACAAGAGTCACCATAGAATTATTTAGTTGTCATTGGGCTGATTGTCTTTAACAAGGAAAATAATTCTAGAACCGCATTCCCATTACAGTGATCTGGCTATAGAGATCATGTTCTGTAGAAGAAAATTAACAGTAGGTTCAGAATTTTGTTTTGATCTAGGATGGAATACTCAAAGTCATTGATCTTTATTTACAAAAAAACTGTATAATTTTACACACACACACACACGCACACATCTAGAGATGCACATGGTAGCATGTCTGAATCTCTAAAATTTTATGTTGAGTGAAAGAGGCCAAACACAGAAGAGTGATACCATGTGATTCCTTTATATGATGTTAAAGAATAAGGAGGGGGAATTAACTAGAAAGAAGAAGGAAGGAACTTTGTGGGTTTATGAGAATTTTCTATATCTTGATTGGGGGTTGTTTACGTAGTTGTATAATTTGTGAAAAACAAATTGCATACTTAGGATCTGTGTATTTTGTTATAGATAATTATTTTACTATACATAATTACTATATATTTTCTTAAATTATTTACTATATACTTTACTATGTATAATTACTGCAGCTAATTGATTTACTGCATACAATTTACTATATCTAATTACTTTTTGGACAACTTAAGTGCTTAGGTACTACAGTATTAGGTAGTAAATTGAGTGAGTGAAATTTAAAAAATGGTACTAGCCTCATATACTAAAATAATTCTCTTCCCTTTTTAACTTACTGAATTGCATAAGGATCCTTGGAATCAGTGTGTGACTATGTACCACAGACACTGAAATGTCTTATGTGCAATGAGAGATGTCTCCTCTCCTGCTCCTCACCTTCTGGCCTGTATTCAGGGATTTATACATGATTGTTTTAACTGAAATGCTTGGTGAAATTGAGTATTTGGTTGAATTAAAATTTTTTATTAATAAAGGGTTCCCCATAAAGCACTTAGTTTCAACTCTTTTGGTTAATAATCTTCACTTAGAAGGTGGAGAGTAATGAAAATAATTTCTTTCCTTTGATAATTCAAGAACTTATATTGTGTCTGGACTGCTGTTATAAAGAATAATAAGTATGAAGGCTGTAATCATGCAAGACTGAAAATATAGGTGGAATTGAATTTCTGTCAATTCTGAAATATAAGCTGAAAGATGCTCTATTTTTAAACAGTGTATCTCTAGGTTTTGTTTGTTTCTTTTTTTCTTTCTTTTTTTTTTTAGGGCAGAACAGATGGGCATTTTAGTTTGAAATAGAGAGAAGTTTTTAATTCAAAAAAATGAACTTATACATACTACAATTTTTAAAAGTTTTGAGACTAGCACTGATGAATTTAAGCAAAAGTGAATTTTTATATTGTTACATTAAAAATCACATTTTATTAGCAAGAGATAAGGATACATACGCAGAGTACAGTTCTCATTAGCCTAGCTTTGTGAGCAAGGTACTGGATAGGTGAGAATACAAGAAATTTTATACATTTGGTACTTGTAGAGATATCAGAGGGCCTCCTAGTAAGAGCAAGGATGAAGGGAAGAGGATACATCTTGAGTGATGTTTAGGAGTATATACAACAGTGACGTAGGCTTGATAGGACATGGCTGAGAATGATTCCAGGTCATAAAAACTCAATAGAGGCTGGGCGCGGTGGCTCACGCCTGTAATCCTAGCACTCTGGGAGGCCGAGGCGGGCGGATTGTTTGAGCTCAGGAGTTCGAGACCCCGTCTCTACCAAAAATAGAAAGAAATTAATTGGATAGCTAAAAATATATAGAAAAAATTAGCCGGGCATGGTGGTGCATGCCTGTAGTCCCAGCTACTCGGGAGGCTGAGGCAGTAGGATTGCTTGAGCCCAGGAGTTTGAGGTTGCTGTGAGCTAGGCTGACGCCACGGCACTCACTCTAACCAGGGCAACAAAGTGAGACTCTGTCTCAGAAAAAAAAAAAAAATTTGAAAGAAAAAAAAAAAACTCAATGGAATAGGAAGCACAAGGGGAGAGATATTGTAAGCCTAAATATATCCTATACCAAAGAAAGAATGGCAAAATGAAGGGCAGTTTGAATATTACAGGATTTGCAGAAGTAAGCATGCTTTAGCCAGCA
The DNA here is from genome assembly GCF_000956105.1 of Propithecus coquereli. Lineage (NCBI taxonomy): Eukaryota > Metazoa > Chordata > Mammalia > Primates > Indriidae > Propithecus > Propithecus coquereli. The sequence goes on from NW_012134970.1 coordinate 5,228,728, forward strand.
CATATACATTAATATATACACTTATAATTAGAACTTTGCATTCATCTAGAAACTGCACATATTTTTCCTATCTACTCGAAGTGATCTGTGTTACTGCAATGACATATTTTTACAACCAGCTGAAAATGTTCTAGTCTCTTATGCTTAAAATTAGGACTTTGAAAGAGGAGTTGGCACAATGCATGGGAGTTAGACTCATGGGTAATTCTCAAAAATCCAAGTATAACTTAAAATAATACATTTAGTCTTGGGAAATCTTGGGAGACTCTGGACAATAGTCATAGGGAGGAAAGGGAAGAAGGTGAATCCGTTTAGAATAGATAGTGCTGTTAATTGAGGGCTAAACATCATCTTGAGTCAGACAATCATCCATACAACCTCTTATTCTCATTGAGAGTGGCATTAGTGGATGTTTTTAGGAGAGCACAGTAGTATATCATCTTCCATGGAATATTTAACAACAAAAAGTCCATGGCAGCACCCAATCAGAAGGGATGGCCACTACATCTGTGCCAGGGATTTACCAGTCAGTGGCTGTATTATGGAAAGATTTAGGGATTCTGGATTCTGGGAAGCAAGGCAAAGGTTACTCAGGGTGCTCAGGGCAGCAGCTGTTTACCAATTAATACTGACACATTTTAATAGTTCAGTATTTTTAAAAATTGATGGCTATGGACATAATTGCCAATGAACTGTAGATCAGCTGTGCTTACACTGCTAATGTTTCTAAAACCATTCATTATAAATTGGTGACCCATGGAAGCATCTCAAGTCTTCTCAAGCTTGTATTTTGGGCCTAAACACAGCTCTTTTGTAATTTTTCATAGATTCGTCCTCCACTGAATAAAGGAGTCTCTCCTTGTTATTTGTTATAAAAACCATCTTTCAAGCTTCAAATGGTTGTACTTCAGTTATAAATCTTGATTTTAATATTCTGGATGTAATGCTCAAGTCTGTATTGCCCTCAACCATTGCCATCAAGATTTTGTTCACATTTCTTCTTTTGACAATTTGTGACATGACATAAATAAATAGGCACAATATATATCTCCCTACCCACATCCCACACTCATATCTCAGGTTTGGGGTATAGCGGGGCATGGAGGGAAACCTCTGGCACCAGCATTCCTGTCTGACATTCAGAAAAAGCTGGCAGGGCTGAAAGCTGGAAGCAAGGAGTGAGAGGGAAGAATGTTAATTCCAAGGTCTTAGGTCAATTTTCTATGGAATGTGAAATCTGCTATCTAGTTATAAATATTTTACTTTTCAGTATATTCCCAAGTAAACAAAAATGATATGGATTTTATTTATGTGAAATTTAATTTTATTTGTAATTTCAAGTTGACTATTTAGAGAGGTCAGTGAACTATGGCCCAAGGGCTAAAACTAACCTGGCACCTGTTTTTATAAATATTTTATTAAAACTCAGTTGTGCTCATTTGTTTATATACAGCCAAGGGTAGCTTTGGTGCTACAACAACAGAGTTAAGTGGTTGCAAGATAGACTGCATGGCCTGCAAAAGCTAAAATATTTGCCATCTGGATGTTTACTGAAAACGTTGCAGAAATCTGATGCAGACTATTCAAAATGGTGAGCATTGAAGAGCTATTAGTTAACAAGAGAATACAAATGATTAAGTAATATACTCGAGATTTGATTTATAAATAATGAAATCCAAAAACCAGATTTTGTGCATCAAGTATTGGACTTGAAGGTAATGTTGCTATTATTTAAATCATTTCTGAGCTAGTCTTTTGGAATTAACTTTGGAGCCAGTCAAAAAATTTGCCACATCATCTCTAATCATCCCCCTCATGTAATATCTTCATATTCTTGTCTTAATAAATTATGTTGAAAATCTTTTTTAATCTTACTTCTTTTTGATTATACATTTGTGCATAGTAATAGCCAATTTAAAAAAATATCTGCCTATTCAGCTGGGCATGGTGGCATATGCCTGTAGTCCCAGTTACTTGGGAGGCTAAGCCAGGAGGACTGCTTCAGCCCAGGAGTTCAAGAATTCCAGCCTGGGCAACATAGAGAGACCCCTTGTCTCTTAAAAAACAACAAAAACAAAACCAAAAACTGTCTACTCTTTTTTCCTCTTCCTCCTCCTCTCACTTCTTCCTGCTTTATAACAGTGTAGAGACCTGGATGTCACTACTTCATGAGAAAATGAATCAGGTAAGTGGCCAAGATAATATAACTTAAAGACTGTAATTTCACTTCTGAGTATCTTGATACTTGGCAGCACACCACTGTGCATTTCCCCATGTTTAAAATATGGTGGGACTTTTCTATCATAGATTTTACTGGTAGTCAGTTGGAATAACTTTGATTTAGTCAAGTTATTTTTAGTGGAGACAACGTTTTACAAAAGTACATTACCACTGTCACAGCGGAATTTATTCTTGCAATCAGTCTCTTCAATTTTGCAGAGCTTAGATGGAATGCATGGTTGAAAGGTCACCAGGGGCTCAGTACATGACTGTCCCCCAAACTGACTGGGGCGTAAGACAGATCTAACCTTAGTCTGAAAGGAAACAAGAGAAAAACAAGTGACTCTGAGGCAGGGTCAAGGTCAAAATATTTCTAAGAAAATTGAGCTTCTCAATCCCAGTGGTTATTTTTTTTTAAGGTAGTGTTTCCTAAATTTTACTAATAAGTCTTCCAATTCCATTATTGGGTATCCTTGGGGAAGTCATCACCTCTTTGAGCCTCAGTTTCCCAACCTGTAAAATGAGGAAGTG
>NW_012134970.1:5232478-5236373 GCF_000956105.1 Propithecus coquereli
AAGGTATACATGAAACATAAATGAATTTCATGTTTAGACTTGGGGCCCGTTCCCAAGATATCTCATTATGTATATGCAAATATTCCAAAAATCCAAGAAAGTCTAAAATTCAAATACTTGTGGCCCCAAGCATTTGGATAAGGGATACTCAACCTGCACCTGTTTTTGCCTTCATAATTCTCAGAAGGCACAAGCAGTGGAATTCAGAACTGGTTAAGGACAACACAAATACTGAGGGCAGAATTTCCTTTTGGTGTTCTTAAGACAGTAAAACATGTACAATAAATGCTCCCCCCCGCCCCCTGCCTCAAAAAAATTGCTAAATGGAATTTTCCCTCATTGGAAGCTGGGAGAATTTATTTTCAGAAATTGAAGAAATTCAGCAATTCCGTGTTGCCGAGCCTTTTAGGGAATCAGAGCACTATATCATGATTCAGATTTCCTGGAAATGTCTATGCTTCACCTACCTGTTTTTCAAGGCAAGGGTCACAGTCTGACCATGGTCCATAATCTCCCAGGAGGCAGTTGATAGGACATGTTTGCCAGTTACATTCTCTAGTCTCCTGCTTGGTGCAAATCTGGTCACAAAAGTTATCCCGATAGTACTTATCTTCTACTATTTGTCTGTAACAGTGAGGAAAAGGCTGCCTGGAATGAATGTATTCACTGTGGCTCCAGACGCATAAAAAAAAAATATCAATGAACATTAACTATAGTAAATAAAGAAGAAAGAAAGTTTTTATGGAAAACCAAGCAGATTGGCATACATATATGCAGTTCGTATCATTTAATGGAATTCAGGACATACTTTGTGGGGTCCAGGGCAAAATAAAAATGGAGGACTTACTGTTCAAAAACTAAAAATTTCAAGGTGGCAATGGCAGATCATTAAGCCAAGCATGAAGCCCTTCAAAGTGTGGGGGCCTGTGTGACTGCACAGCTTGTAACCCATGAAGCTGGCCCTGATGAGTTGGTCTCCTGAAAGGGACTGGAAGGTAAAGAAAGAAAGAAAAAAAGGAAAGAAAGTTCCTACAGATTGCTTAAAATATGACAACACAGTGTGATAAGTACAACAACTGAAATAGGGCCAAAGATTCAAAGAGAAAGTGACATGAGAGAGACTTCTTGAAAAATTCATGTGAATTCTTAAGGTAACAAAGGGAAGGGCATTTGGTGGGAATGACGTGCAAAGATTCATGGTGGAGGAGAGCATGTTCAGGGGATTCTCCAGAGAGGAGCTCCTGTGACCACCTGGGGATCTTGCTTTACTTGGTAGGCAGCCGAGAGCTACTGAGGACTCTTGAGTAGAAGAGTACTATAAACAAATCTGTTTCACATACTTAGTAGATAGTTTATTGGGCAAGCCAAATGGTGATTTTAATGAGATTCGCACTGCATATATAAAAATAGTTTCTAAAATAAGTCTCTAAAAAGTGCTGTAATAGTTAAAATATACTAAATATATGCTTTTCTCCCCTAAGTCATGGGAGCATCTTCATGGTACCGAAATATCTAGTACACTTAAAGAAACCATGGGGGATGCATATTCTGAATTGGTGAAAAGACTGAATTATTAAATGCTATCAAGTAAACACAGTTTTGTTGCCATTTTGTATGTGCCAACAATCAAGCTAATAGCTAGCAGTGCTGCTCCATTGAGGTCCTGTTAGACTCAGTTTAATGAGTAGAAAATTCTCTGTAATTAACTCACTAACTGTAGGAAAGCAGAGTTATATGCTGATTGAAAAAAAGCTTAAGTAGTGATTCTAAGTAAGTTAAATAGTCAGCCGAAAGTATTGCACGGATTCTTAATTCAATTCCTTGGAAACCCCTTGTTTTTATAGAGAGAACAAAAGAAGACTTCCTTTTATCCTCATGTGGAAAATACCTCAAATTCCATCCAAACATCTTACTTTGAGATGTTTGTTTTTCCCATTGGTTAGTGTGGCACTTCTGATATTGCTGCCTTCATCCTTGAGGTCTCCCAGGGCACAAAGAAAAGCTTTTATAAATAGCTCACACACACCTCTGTCTGCTCTGGGTTCCGGAATTGCAGGTTTTTGAGCAGCTGGACCATTGAGTCCATGGGTATTGATCACAGAAGCAGGCTTGGCCCTTGTCAATCAGAGCATTTAACAGGATGAAATGCAGGATGGTGTGTCTGGTCATGCCTTGAGAGCCACCAGGCCCTAAAACAAAATCATGTAATACATATCAAATACTTATTGGGGGTAAAACTTTACAAGTCATCCTGAGTCACAGATTGAAGTGTGATTTTAGAAAACATCTGCATTTCTCTGCCTTCATTAAGTCAATACCTGCAAATTCACATGCTCATGAGTACAAATCCTATTTTCAAAGATTTTTTTTTAGGGTGGAGATTACCATAGTTACAACCCTAGTACTAGTAAGTTTCTTTGAACTGTTAGTGATAGGCTACAAGACTTTATTCCAAAAAGTATTTGAGACTTATATGATATACTTCTCAAAACAACTGCTCATTTTTTTGTGTGGACAGTACTCTCAGGTACAGTTCAGTTTTTCATACTTTTCTGAGACTGGGGAAGAAGTTTGGACCATTCTTCTGGAAGGTCTATTTCATTTCCTGGTGTCCTGGAAACCTGTTAAAGAGAGTTCACTGTCCAACTGCCTCTACATATAGAGTTAGAAGCTAGAGCTGGAATGGATATTTGAAACCTCCAGGTGAAACTTCTTCATTTTATGGAGATGAAAATGAAGTTCAAGGAGGTACAATAGAATTGGGGCTGCATGACAAGTGAGAGCTCAAGACTCCCTTGAATGAGGTACATCCTTTCACTGAATTTCTTCCCCCCCCCTTTTTTTTTTTGAGACACAGTCTCTCTTTGTCCTCTCCACTAGTGTGCAGTGGCATGATCACAGCTCACTGCTACTTCAAGCAGGACTGGACTGGAGCGATTGATCCTCCTGCCTCAGCCTCCCAAATAGCTGGGACTATAGGTGTGAGCCATTGTGCCAAGTTAATTTTTATATTTTTTGTAGAGACAGGGTCTCACTCTTGCTGAGGCTGGTCTTGAACTTCTGGCCTCAAGTGATCCTCCCACCTCGGCCTCCCAGAGTGCTAGGATTAGAGCTGGTGCCCAGTCCCCTTCACTGAATTTCTAACAACACTATTTACTGCATTAATGAAGCATTAAGATGCCTGGAGCTCCACTCCCAGGCTATAAGAGGATGGCCAGCAAAATTCTTGACCAGTGGTTCCCACCTGTATGCTGTGGAGCCTTGAGGATCTGTAAATTATTTGCAAAACCATCTCTGTCCCCTAATATTGCCAGTTTGATCTCACTATCACTAACAAAACATACAACATGATTAATATATGTGTGTATATATGGACGATGATGTTATATTTAATATAGTAACTTTTATTTTAAAAAGTAAAATGCCATTCACCTAACTTTGTGTCTCGGTTTCATTACCTATAAAAGTGATACTTTCACCGTCCTCATAAGGCTTTTGTTAGGATTCATTAGGAAGGTTCATGTAAAATGCTTAGAACAATCCTTGGCATAGAATCATCACTCAATAAATATTAGCTTTTCAAATTAGAAATAACTTTTAAGAGTGTTGCAAATTTAATAGTATCTTTTGGTCATAAATTTTTTTCAAAATTAGGTGTTCTCCAAATTATAGCAAATGAAGATTAAAAATATGTTTTGATATTAAATAAAGCTATTCATGTTCAAAATATTTAAAAATATGGCTTTAGTTGTTTTGTCTCTTAAAAATAAAATCATATTCCTGATTACCATATTTGAAATCACAATTTCCCCCTACCGTTTTCTATCTTCTTTCGCTGCTTTATTTTCTCTGTTATACATCCCTTCCTAATGTATACATAATTATTTAAGTTTAA
>NW_012134970.1:5237768-5238752 GCF_000956105.1 Propithecus coquereli
TGTGATGAAAGGATACTTTAGTAAAAATAAAATTGGGTTCATCATTTTATAAATCTTGTTTCAAGCCAAAAGCTTGAGATTAGATATAAAAATTGTTTCTCCTATATGCGCAGAAATGAGAGTGTTTCTAAGCATTAAATCAGTAGGTTTTCTGAACTCTTCTACAAGCACAGAGAGATATGCTGGAATAAAAGCAACCAAATCCATTGACATATGGCTGAAAATGTCCTTCAATTTATAATGGAATCAACACGCATTTGTGTATCCATTGTTTGCTGCTAGGCATTGCGTGAAACACAAATAAGTATAAGCTATTATCACTGTATGGGAAGGTAGACAGAAATCAAAGACACTACACATACTTTTTATCCAAGCTTTTTTATCCAGCTCACAGATAACCTACTACAGCCCTAGACTATTTCAATCATAAAAATAAGAGGCTCCTTTAAAAATTATTCCACCCGCCTGTTGATTTTAGTTTCCTGGTAAGTAACTCACCTTTCCTGATTTTTCTCAGCAACACAGAACCAGAGGACACTGGGACAAGAGTGGCCAGATAGAATTTTGGCTGTGATCAGACAGAATGGTATGAGTCCTAAACATCCGATCCAAGTTCCAGATTGGGTGGTTTTTCACTGGCTTCAGGGCTCTTGGGAGCTGAGGCTCCTAAATAACATGAAGCTTCTCTATCAACTACTAGATAGATTAGGGAGACAAATCCCCATACTCCCTCCCCCTCCCCCACACTGCCAAAATTGGGATCTTCTCATACAGGGACCTTTTCAGCAAGGAAACCTAAACATGTATCTTTGTTGTTGCTGTTTACTTTTTTTTTTAAATTAGATATTGGAAGAGAGATATTTTCCAAAAATCTCTCAATTTAGACAAAATGAATTCTTAAAGCATCTTGTGAAATCAACATGTAAATGATGGGGAGAAGTTAAATTGCAAGAGATTAGTTCTCAGTTCTCGGCAGGCACTATC
>NW_012134970.1:5240922-5246712 GCF_000956105.1 Propithecus coquereli
TATTCATTATGTCTTCAATATGGAAAACAGCTAAAACTATTCCTCAGACAACTTAAATTTTCACCACATGGTAGGAAATGATGATCTCAGTAGGTCTAAAGATTCTTTGAAGCACAGCTGGGAAACCACCACCCAAAGGTAACATATTTTAACAGGCAGGGTAGTAACCTTCCTAAGGCCAGAGTAAGTCAGAATTGGAATTTAGATCATCTGATTTATAGTCTTTTTTCCTTTCCTCTATACTATATTGAGATTTTAAAGGTTGAAAGTTGGGGCTAAGAGGAAAGTAGAGTGGTGTAATGGTGTGCTGCAGACCAGGGCTGAAGATACTTTGGGGCTGGTATAGCAACTTCACCCTTGAGCAGCAAGAAGATAAATGAAGAAATCTTTCATAACTGGGCAAGAAAATATATAATTTAAGTGTATACGCTTCTTTCTCTAGTTGGTCTTTCAGGATCTGAAATAAAATACATTTTTCTTGAGTCAAGGTATTTGGAGCCAAAGGCAAATTCTAGAAATCATAACCTAGAGAGATGTAAAGTCGGGAGCCATAGGGTGGGCTTAAGCAGGGTTTTTAGGTAATGTGGGCTATAAGGACAAAAGAGAAGTAAAAAGATTGTATATCATGGCACTGGAAAAACATAGGTGGAGAGAGTTAAAGGTGGTATGGGGGAATCCTTGAGATGAAGTACAAATGTCTGTGATCCAAACACTAGAATTGACTTGGGATCAACTAAGAATGTAACATCTTTTCAACAATGTATCTGGGTTCCCCACCTTGGGTCCTCATGGATGGTTAAGGGATATGTTACATTTATGAGTCTTTTTCTAGAGCAGGGATTGGTAAATTAGCCAGTGAGTCAAATCTAGCCTGCAGCCAGTTTTTGTAAATAACATTTTATTGGAATACAATCACAAAATTGATCATTGTTTATGGTTGCTTTTGCACTACAACAGTAGAGTTAAGTAGTTGCAGCAAGGACTGTATAGCCTCAAGGCCTAAAATATTTACTATCTGGCTCTTTACAGAAAAAGTTACAATCTAGAGGGAGAGATTTCTGGTCTGATAAATACAACACAGTGTCCAGTTGGCTTTGGAAAGTAGTAGTCTTACTTGGAACTGATGAGTGGATGATTGTCTCTGAGCTGGGAATCAATTGCCTGTGTGCAATTGTGCTCAGGCCTGCCTGCCTTTGGTCATGCAAAGAATATAGGTGCTCTTTAAACAATATTTGGATATGTGCTATGCTGCTGAGAAACAAAGCTTGCTGTGAAGTTTATTGGGGCTGAGCTGTTTTACCAACTGCAGGCCTTCTAAACTGTTGGCTGGTGACATGGAATACTTTTTCACACAAAATGTCCTATTTTCATAAAGTAGAAAGTTACTGGTGACTGACCAGTAGAAAAAACCTATAATTGTAAAGAAACAGAAGGGTGTAGGAGGAAATTAGAGCCAGGGCATAGAAAGTAAAGATGAAACAATTAACGTTTTTCCAGAAGAATATGTATTCTGTTACAAACCATTATTCCTCTTTTAATGATGATAGATTCACAGCCAAATGGTATTTTCTGCCAAGAAAATAACCCCACATATAAGGTAATGAACAGTGGAAGCTGCTATCTGAAGGCTTTTTCACATGCTAAGTATTTACATGCCAACTTATCATTACAGCAAAAATACTATAATTTCTCATTAGAGCCAAGGCTAATGACCCCATTTATTTCACAAACTGTTCAGAGTGTACTTTGTCAGTCAATATGTGAGTAGATAAAATGAAATGGCTAATTTAACTATTTCACTTGGGCAATCATAGATCAAAACTCTCAAATATGAAGGAAATAGAAGTTGCTTTGGACCTCAGGCTACCACACTCATTTTCTCTTTTCCTTTACCACTAAAATTATTAGAAGGATAGTCTAAACTGACTGCATTTAATGTCTTACCATCTACTCATTCACTTCATTCTTTGCAATCTGTGTTACAAATAAAACCAGCCTACATGAACTCTTCTGTCAATGACCACCAATAACCTCTTAATTGCAAAACAGAATGACCTCTTACCAATCCATTGTTGGGTTTCTGCAGAAGAGGCTTTCTGTTATTCATTCTAGAGCTCACTTCTCAGTGGCACAACCCTATTCAAAATCCCAATGTTATTATTTTAAGGAAAACACTTATTTAGGAACAGAGTTTGAGTCCCTAAGAGTTGAACTGTTGTTCTTTCCATTGTATTTATTCCTTGAAACTTTTTCTTCCTCAATTCCAAGTTTAGTGTATTGTATATCTCTTCAAGAGCCATTCCAAATGTATTTCCTTCTTAAATTTTTTCCACATTTTATAATCATGTTCATCTTTTAGGTCAGATACTGCATGATTCCTCAGTCCTTTAAAGTTACATAGCTCTTTTTGACTCTCATATGGAACTCACCTAATATTGCCAGGTATTATGATTATTGTATGCTTTATTATAATCTCTTACTCTCTTATTATAACTCTCTTACTCTCTCTTACTCTATGTAATACATTCAAAGTTTCTTAATGGCTGAGCCTGAATAACATTTATCTTTATATTTGATTAACATAAAATTTAAATAAATTTTGATTGAATTGAGTTGTTTACACACAATGAATTTGTGAGAAAATTGCTGAATATGCCTATATCTATGTGCCCTTAGCTAAATTCCACTTCGTAGATTTTCATGTATTTGGCATAAGAGGCAACAGTCTTTCCTGCAGCAAAGTGCTCTAAGTGTTGTTTTTATTACCATATTTGCTGAATCATTGAACAATGAATAATGATGATATTAAATTGAAAAAACTCTTTGGTGATTGTTTGGAATGAAAAGAAAATGAACTATTATTTAAGCTTGTAATCTAAAATTGATCTAACATAGACAGTATTAGAAATCTAGTTTCATATAAAACAAGTCAAATCTCTGCAAGATTTGCCCCTTCTGGGATTGTAGAGAAACCTGGATTAGATTTTAATTTAGGGTATTCTGGGAAAACCCAACAAAAAGTTGAATGAGGTCAAATGGGTCTTGCCTAGATTTTTGGGTCAGCTTTTCAGTTTGCCTCTTGACCTCTGGTTGTCCCATGCATCTTGAATGCTGTTACTACAGCAATTTTCCTCAAGCTCCACTAAAATGAAAATAAAAATCTAACAGTTGGTTAGCATTTTATGGCTTGCAAATTACTTTTCAGAGTGCCATTGGAAGAAGAGTATCTTGATTTAACCCTTACACTCAATCTATAAATATCTACCCATTAAGCACCAGGCATTATGCTGGGACCCAAAGATTCAAAGATGAGTAAGTTTGGTTAATTTTTTCAAGAACATCAATTTTAAAATAATGATAGTTGGATGGAAAAGAAAATGAATTTAAGAAGTACCAAAAATTATACAAAATCTGTGTATCACAGAAATCATAAATCATAACTTCCTTTGTGCATAAGTCACTTATTCTCTTGTCTTTAGGTCATACTGTTATTACCACCATTATCATTATCCAAAGGTTTTTATTTACTGATTTTGCAAAAATTTACTGCAAAGCACTGTTCTAGGCACTTGAGCAGTAAACAAAATAGAAAATCAAATCTTGCCTTCATGGAATTTACAATCTAATATGCAAGGAGAGAGAAAACAAAATAAATAAGCAAATTATATGTTCGAAAGAAGTATTTTTTTTTAATATTTTTGAAATCTTGTGTCTTAAAATGCAGCCTGATCTCAGAAAAATCTAATCCTATAGGAGCTGCTAAGTTGGTTTGAGATTTCATGATTCTGACCCTTAAACAAAGGCGATAGGCCAGGATTGGGTATGGGTCAATTGGATTTCACTCCCCAAGCTTGGGGAGTGAGACTCAGAGGCATTAGTTGAATATAATGTGAAGTTTGCTTCAGTAGAGAATGTCTTTCAGCAGAGACAGAGAAGAATGAGGTGGGGACTTGAAGAAATGTAAATGTGAGACCATGTGGCTCCAGAGAATATAAATATTATCCTTCCTGAGGCCCAGCTGCACTTCCTTCCCTCGTATTTTTATAAAGTACACCTTTGTTTTTCAATAAATTATACTTTGAATATATTTTTGTTATTTACAAACAAGTGAATATTTTATGATTTTCAAAAAATTGCAAGCAATTTCCAAAAATATATTCAAACACTTTCACAGCTGTGTGACATGGCACTGCTCAGTCAGAATGAATGCGTCCACTTCATGCAAGCCACATATCCCACATATCAGCCCTGAGCCCTATGCACTTATGTCAATGGTTCATATGGCTTGATCTCTATGAACTACATACAACCACCAGAGATTGTAGAAATTAATAAGTTTGTTAAGTGTTTACTAAAATGCTTTACTCTATCTCCTAGGGTGGTATAGAAAGAGGAAGCTAGAATTCATGCTTCTGACCAGGTAGGGTCATTTAGGATTAGTCTATAGGATTAGAGAGAGGAGGCTGAGAAAGAAAGGCCATTCTAAGTTCAGATATGGCTACTGAGAGAGCTTTGAGTGGGCTATATTGAACACTGCTTATTCTTTGGGTTGTAAGTACCTAATAAATGAGGCAATAAAAGCAATGAAGGGAGATCTGAGGTCCTTGAAATAGCTCTGACAAAGTACTCTGAGAGAAAATTTTTATTCTGAATTTTGAGGTTGCAGAAAATTACCGAAAAGCTAATGATAGTGGTGATGTGATCCTCTGTGCACAGGACAATACCAGAAGCATGGAAAGAAGGAAGAAATAAGTCCAGGTCAGAGATTATTGGGGTTTTGGCTAAGTTTGTGGTTGTAAGGCAAAGGAAGAAATGTTGTATTGGGTCATGTAAAAAACTTCAAGTTTAACATTATCTAAGGGTGAAAGACAGTGAGAGATGGAGCATACCCTCTCTTTGAGACATGAATTACACAAATAAATATTAGTTTTGTTAAAAGTTATTCAAGAAGGGAGATTGTCTCCGTCAAATGCTTGGAAGCCTGACAATCCCATTAGCATCACATGGTCAGTGTATTTAACCCAACATTGGAAGACAACAGTTCCCAATCATCCTTCTGCATATTACCAGGACTGTGGCCAAATAAGTGAGGGAAATGAAAGAAAAGGAAAAAATTGAACAGTGTTTGAGGAGGCTGCTTTTTAAAATAACCAAACTCTGACGACCAGTTGTATTTTTAATAAATGTGACAAGAAACAGTCTTACAGTAACAAAAAACTCAAACTCTGTTGACAGAGGACAGTGTGTGATACAAGGACAAAAAATTTCCTGATTTTTTGGTATGTTTTTGAAACACTTGTAAGAATACGGCTGGTCATTTAGGTGTTTATTTTTTTTATGAGCTGATAAAAAGCCGCTTTTCTTATCAATCTGTCAAAATTTGATCTTAAGAGAGTTGAAAGTGAATCCAAACTATTTTCCACCCCGTCTTGAAATTAGAAGTCTTTTGAAAGCCTGTTTATAATTGTGAATAAGAGAAATATGATTGTTGCTCTCATACGCATACTTACAGTATACTAAGTAAAACTGATATTCTTAAACAAATAAACACACAATAAGCATATAACAACAAATTTGACAAAACGCCATAAGAAATTTAGAGTGCTATGAGAAAGTATATGGAATTAGATTTGGAGGTCAGGAAAGGATGGGGGACAAACATGTGAGCTAAGACCTATTAGATAAAAAAAGAGTTTAGTAAGTAGAGTGGAGAGAAACAGGTAAAGAGTGGCAGTTATAGCATTATTTTCTTCAAGTAGGAAAGGACTTTGAAAGCTTCATGTCAGCCCC
>NW_012134970.1:5248562-5249863 GCF_000956105.1 Propithecus coquereli
CTGGGTATAAAAATTTCAAGGAAGGGTAGAATGATTAGGGAGAAAAGTGTCTAAAAAGGCTCTCTGAGAGTGGCAATTAAAAAAAGTTTGAGGATTTTATTGAAACTGTTACATACATTTTAAAGAAATCAAAAGGAAAATAGTTTATTTTTATGAATATCCATGCATTAACTTTTCTCATGCCTTTTACCATATAGCTTCCACTGCTCTTATAAGTCAGGTACTATTTTTCTGTCTGCTTTCTGTTTTCCAAAAGCTGTTGAAATACAATGTCTACTGAGATTTCTATTCTCTTTGTCCTTGGGTTTATAACATTTTATTTCTTTCTTATTATAATGGGAGATTGATGAATTAGTACATATGTCTAATTACTATGTTCAATAAAAATTCATGTAGCGTTTTAAATTGGAATAAATTTAATCTCTTAACCATATTCATTTAACCAGATACTTTCCCTATACCCCTCTCCAATCTTAAGAAACTTCTAACATGCTCAAATTCTTCTAATTTCTAGTATAAATGAAGCCTTCCAATCTGTTTTGATCACAGATAGAAAAAATATAATTTATGTTATTGTAAGGGACAGATTTTTCATTCAGCCTGAAGCTGAACTTGCCTCAGGGACCACTGTAATAAACAAAAGCTTTGGTTTCTATGGTTTTTCCTATAGCTAACATTTAGGGATTAACAGGTACTGTTACCACACTGGGCACTAGGGAGATAAATGTCAGAGGAGGCAGGAAGCAAAGAAAACACCAGAGAGTTAGAGTCACAAAACTGATGATTTCATTATTCTACAAGGACTAGGTGGTTCAATGAAACTGTGCTTTAATAAAAATGCTTTGTCTGCTCTTCTCTCTGGAGTAATTCAAGAGAACACTAATGGGGAATAATAATTACACAACAGGCTGGGTGGGTGGGCAATCCCAGGTGCCAGGATACCAAGGAAATCTCTCAAGCTGGCTTGGACATGGTACCTTCATAGCCCACAGTAAAAGGGGATAACAAAATATCTTTTATTGAGGCCATGGAGTTTAATTGGCCTTTTGTGTGATTGTATTTGCATAATCTCTTTTAATTGGTTAAGTTGAAGGTGGATGGGAAGCAGTTTATTTCAATAAAAACAATGTTCCTTTAGTCTTAGATGTATGAAAGATACTAGGATATATCTCTGCAGGAATTTCACAGTTTCTTTACTCAAGTGTACACTTAAACCAAGTACAGTTATCAAATTTAGAAAACTTAGCAACTGATAGAGTATTTTTATTTAATATACAGTTTATATTGTTTATATTTCAATA
>NW_012134970.1:5250847-5253618 GCF_000956105.1 Propithecus coquereli
ATAAAAATTGTGCATATTTATGGTGTAAAACATGATGTTTTGATGTATATATATGTTGTGAAATGGCTGAATAAAGATAATTAATGTATCCATTACCCCACATACATATCATTTTGTTTTTTGTGATAAGAACACTAAATCTACTCTCAGCAGTTTTCAATATGTGATTAACCACAGTCTCCATGTCGTGTGTTAGATCTCTTGAATTTATTCCTCCTGTCTAGCTGAAATTTAGTATCCTTTGAATAGCATCTCTCCAATCCTACCCCTTCTCTCCTATAGTCCTTAGTAACTACCATTCGCTCTCTACTTCTATGGGTTTGATTTTTTTTAGATTCTACATAGAAGTGAGATCACATGGCTTTTGTCATTCTTTGCTGCTCTTATTTCACTTAGCATGATGTTCCCCAGGTTCATCCATGTTGCCCCAAATGAAAGGTTTCCTTCTGTTTTAAGGCCATTTAAAAAAAAATAGCTAGTGTGCATTGTTTCTGATTAGTATTTTTTCTTTTAGAAATCTGGAAAGACAGAAAAGTAAAAAGAAAATCATCCATGATCTTTTTCTTGATAATCTTTACTTTGTTAATTCCTAGTCATTTTTCTCTTTTCAGTCTCAATTAACCTCTTCAGAGTCAAATTAGCCCTCATTTATATTAATTAGATACTATTCATAGCACTTTGTTTTTTGCATCTTTTTCATAATGTTTCATATATTTATTTTTGTGCTTATTTGATTAGCATTTTTCTCTTTCATTAGATTATTAGTTCCACTGTGGTAAGGACCATGTCTACTCATCTCTGTAAACCCGGTATCTATCACAATATAGAACATAGCAGATATTTTACATTTATAAAATGTGCCTTACTACTTGCATTTTTCTTTGTATGTATACATTTTCAATTAGTATTCTATTATGTATATAGTGTTACATGTATTTTTGTATTTCCTGAATTTAAAAAATTAATTTGACAGCATGTCATAAAAATTTATCCATATAAAGTTTAGCTCCTAATACCAACTTAGTCACCAATTATTTGACCTCAGAAATGTTAATTAATATTTTAAACAGTTTTCTTATCTTTAAAATAGGAAAACAACAACTGTTCTAACTGCTCATTCTGATCATTTCTAAAAGTAAATGAGACCACTAATCTGCAAGGATCTTGTGGAATAAAATATACTGGACATGGAAGGGTTAAACAATGATGACTTAGACTGTTGTTACCCCTACTGCTCATTGGACAGTCCACAAAAAGTGCAGTTGGGCTATATGATGTGAAATCCATGTTCACCTCAGATCTCTAAAGGAAGGTATGACTCTTTCCTTTTTCATCATAGATGGCAAAGCTCTTCATACATAGAGTATTTATATTATGACAGAGGAAGACTGTCATGGAGCAATTGGGTAAGAAAACAATGTAAAGCTAAAACAAGATGCAGCTATTCCTATTACAACAAAGCAGGCAATTAGCTTTTCATATAGCACTTTGCAAGGAGGCAAACACCCTCTGCAGAAATGTAACAAACACTCTTTTCTTCTAAGTAAGTGCATAAGGGAAAATAATTGCAGTTATTAATAGGGGCTGGGAGAAAAAAAAAGAGCTATCCCATCTAAGAAAATCTGAAAGAAGAGGACCGTGAGACAAACAGCAAAATCCAGATGAAACCAGATTATTCCTTCTAGCTCTGCTAAATTATTGTCAGGTGATATGAGAAACTTACCTGTCTATATAATTACAGTTTATGTAATTCTTCCATTAAATTATTTTTTATTCACTTTTGGCCATAATAAATATATGGCAGCACTATTAGTATCAAATATTGCTTCAATAATTTTCACAAATATTTCTGTTTGCATGATAAATCCCTGAGATTAAAATGCAAACCTTCCATTATTGCTATATATGATACCTGGATTGGTGGGCTTTGTTTAACCGTTAGAGTTAAAATTTTGGTAGCCAGACTTTGCAAAACTATTTACATAGTATTACCTACAGAGTGCTTTCCCACAAGGATCATTCTTCCCAGGTGAACTTCACATTATTTCTTTTGAAGGAGAAAAGCAGAAAGCACTACGTAATTGCAAAGTATCAGTGTTGACACCTTCCAAACTAACTAGATTAGCTGTCTCAATAATAGAAATTTCACTTTCTCATAATGAGCAGGAGAAAATCCTGGCTTTTTCCAATTTTTTTCCAAAAATTTGTTATTCTATGTGTGTTTTTTTTTGCTTGGAAAATGTTACAAAACTCAGGGAACTGGAATCATTTTACCTGAGATTTTGGCAATAAATATATTTCCCACATACTTGTTCTTTTAAGTTCTAGCTGACAAAGTAGCCATTTAATCAACAGAGTGAGATAATAGAGATTTAGTCAGGAGCTCAATAGAGCTAGGACTGAGAGTAAGACTTGGAAGAGGCTGAAACACTCAATAGTCTGTGGTTTCTCCAATTTTATAAATGATTATTAATGACTAATGAATGAATCACCCATCTCCTCTGTACCATTTGTGAAAACAGAAGAGCAGAAAATCCTCTGCCTTGAGATTGCTGTACGAAGGTGATTCCATTTGTTAAAGATGCCAAGGGAACACAATTACTCATGTTCACTAATTACTCATTAAATCAAATCATCTGTGTTACCATGAGCATCTAAGAAAGTTGTGAGGAGCCAAGAATGCCATGGTGATAAAGTATGGAGGCACATTTGCAATTGTAAATTATTGATAACTCAAGACAGAAAATTTATTGGTACTTGTTGCTATAATA
>NW_012134970.1:5265088-5266519 GCF_000956105.1 Propithecus coquereli
TTTTTTTTTTTTTAACTTTGGTTAATGTCCTCATTTTAGTTTGGGTGTAAAGGTTATTCTGGCCTCCTAAAATAAGTGGGGAAGTATCCCTTCTGAAGAGGGTTTTCTTCACTTCAGGAAAGCAGTTAGGGTAGGGGTGGATCATTTAATCTCTGGAAGGTAGAGGTGAGTTAAAGAATTCATCTTTGGCAGGGCTAGACCTGGCTCCTGTGATATTTACCAGAGCTTTCCTTCTTGGCAAGCCATGAACTTCAAATTTCAGCCCCAGTCTAAAAGTCTGCTACTCTCTCAGGTGCTTGATGCTACTTTCCTCTTGGCTTCCATGCTTCCAGGCTTCTAGGCTGTTTGGTTTCTCAATTTCTAGACTGCAGTTTATAAATCAACAGATGGCTTCAGGCTAAAATCTGGACCAAATGCTGGGCTCATTTCTGCACTTTACTTCTCTCTGGGATCTTGGTTTTTCACATCCTCACTGACGCCATCACACAGATGTTTTTCAAATTGCATCCAGCTATTCTAATTATTCTTAGTGGGAGTGCTGATCTGATAAAAGCCTTTCTACCATATACGAAAGAAGAGAGTATCCAAAGTCATCTTTAGGTGCAAACAACTTAGTCATAACATTTAAAGCAAAATCCGCTGTATCAGATTGACAACTCAGTCACAGATGACTCACAGGGCTAGGCGGCACATATCCTAGAATTTTTGAAAGAGCCTGGAGACACTGGGGAGCTCCGGAACTAGTCCTGAGCAGTCTAACTCTAGGCTATTCCTTTGTTAGAGAAAGAAATCTCTATATGTTTAAGCTGTTATAGTTGGATCTCTATTCCCGGCAGCTAAATGAAATTCCTATTTGATTCAGAAGAGGACAAACAAACTTATTTCATGAGGACTAAAATTATGGCTATAGGCTTGGACTTAAAAAGGAAAATTCGGGATATATAAAAGTAATACATCTTTACCTTCTGGGGAGTAATTCAATGAAGCAAGTTACCTCTAGAGCTACATAAACTTACAATCAGATTTAGAAAGAGTTCAAATCCATGCAATAGTGACTGATAGCAGTTAAAGATTAATAATAAAAAATATTGGTTAGATATTATCCTCTACTCATTGTTTAGATCAAATGTGAGTAACAAACTGTGCTTCTATTTGTGTTTACATGCCATATAAAATCTTAGACTGACTGAACCCAGTATTATGCCTAAATTATGTTAGATTGTGCTGAGTCGTCTCAAAGAAGTCAATAAAAGGTTTTTAAAACAGAAAAATTATATCTGAGTATTTTCTCTTTTTTCCAATAGTTACAATAATAAAAAAAATCAAATACTTAGAAAACACAAAAAGACAGTAGAACTAGCATATTCATATTTGCTCCTATACATAGCCAACCTCTACTTTGCTTTGCTGTAGTAAATCACCTTATATTTT
>NW_012134970.1:5266569-5268181 GCF_000956105.1 Propithecus coquereli
CCCTAATGATTAGAGATGGGGAAAAGAATCCCTATTCAATAAATGATGCTGGAAAAACTGGATAACCACATGCAGAAAATTGAAACTGGATCTGGATCTCCACCTCTCACCTCTCACAAAAATCAACTTACAATGGATAACAGACTTAAACCTAAGGCATGAAACCTTAAGAATTCTAGAAGAAAATGTTGGGAAAACTCTTATAGACATTGGCCTGGGCAAAGAATTTATGATGAAGACCCCAAAAGCTATCACAGCAACAACAAAAATTAATAAATGGGACCTGATCAAATTAAAAAGCTTCTGCACAGCCAAAGAAACTATCATTAGAGCATATAGACAACCTACAGAATGAGAGAAAATGTTTGCATGGTACATATCTGATAAAGGGCTGATAACAAGAATCTATATAGAACTTAAGAACATTAACAAGAAAAAAATCAAACAAACCCATCAAAAATTGGGCAAAGGACATGAACCACATTGGCTGTAAACCTCATTGGTGGTATTTGTAATTCCCTCAGTGGTTAGACTGTGGTTATTAGTGGAGGCTATCATGAAGTTTTGATGGGGACAGGGAAACTAGGTGGGCAAGTCCTTGGGCCCCAGTATTGGCTGCAATGGGCCAAGCATGGCTGTCCTTGGGCCCCTTGGTGCTGTACATGGGCACTGATATTAGCAGGTCCAGGCAAGCCTATTCTTAAGCCTCCAATCAGCTTTCTTGGGTGCCAGTAATGGCAGTAGTAGGTCAAGCAGGTGGGTGAGCCCTCGGGACCCTGAGCAGTGTGTGTGGCATTGGTGATGGCCATAAGGGGGTGGGACAGCTCTCAGAATCCTGGGCACTAACATCCTGGTATTAGTGGCGGCTGTGACAGATTGAGCAGGCCAGTCCCTAGGCACCCAAGTGGCATGTGCTAGTGTGTGCTGGTAATGGTGGTGGCAGCAGGCTAGGCTGGCCTGTCATCAGGCTTTTGGCAGGAGTGTACCATTGCCAGCAGTGGTGGATGTGTCAGGGCAATTTCCAGACTTCTAGGTGGCGTGCTTGAGTGCCAGTGGCAGATCGTCTGGGCCTGTTATTAGGCTCCCCAGTGGTACATATACGAGCCACAGGTGACCAAGAGGTGGGGCAATCAATCCCCAGGCTGCTGGGTGGTGTGCTTGGGCACTGGAGGGATCAGTGACAGGTGGGATGGGCATGTCCTCAGGTGTCTCTGATGATGTGCATGGTTGTAGGCTGTGGTGGGTGGGGTAGGGCAATCCCTAGGCCTCCAGATGGTGTGCTTAGGTGTTGGCAGTGGCAGGCATTCTGAGGCTGTTATTAGGCCCCCTGAGTGTGCTTATACACCTGGATTTACTGATGGGCTGGTGCAATTTCCAGCCCTGGGGGGTGGGGGAATGGGCTTGGGAATTAGGGGAGGGGCAGTGCCAAGGCAGGTGGGGCCTGTTGTCAAGCCCCCTAGTGGTGTGCATGGGTGCAGGTTGCAGTGGGCAGGGTGGGCAGGCAGGAAAATTGCCAGGACCCAGGTGGCATGCTTGTGTGGTGGTGGCAACAGAGGCAGTTGAGATGATCATATATTTTTCCTCTTTATTCTATAAATATAGAAAATTACAT
>NW_012134970.1:5279186-5281429 GCF_000956105.1 Propithecus coquereli
AAAGTAGCAAATATGGGCAAATTACACACAAATGGCTTTATTTTAGCACATGTTTATAAGGATGGTTTATGTATAAAAGTAAGTCTCTGCCTGTAATTACATGAAACATATATTACATTCTTTCTATTATAGAGTAGAAAGAATAGCTTTATAACTTTTGTCTTTCCCTCAGCTAGTAAAATACAGTTTCTGCAGAAGTACTTCCATCTTAGCCTCCAATTCTTAAGTTTAATTAAGATATTACTTATAGATTGTATCACCAGCCTCATGATGTAGCTACCAAGTGGAGAGAATCTTGATTACTCCATTCACAACACCTTCAGAATTATTCTAATTATTGTCTGATGGATCAGAGATTATCACTGTGTATCTTAGCTCACTGTGAATGTTAAGACCATCCCTTTAGTAAGGAAATCATAACACAGTCTTGGAATAGATTTTAATCAATTGGATAATGTTTAATCTTTATGAATTTTTGACTAAAGAACAGCTGCAATACAGAAAGCAAGATCTGTAGAGAGCACACAGTGACTAGTCTTGTCAAGGGTTTGTATAATTTCTGCTACTGTGGGTCACAGTGACAACATCTTAGAATAATTTTACAAATGAATAGACAGGTATAGAAAGATTTTTATCACTTCAAATTTTACAAGAAATTGTGGAAGACTTAGAGTTCAATGCACAGGTGCTCATATTTGACCTCCGGTCATCCACATCATTTTCCAAGAGAACAAATGCTTCGAAGGGCCAACTAGATAGTACCTTTAAAAAAGGGTAAGTATCTTAAGATGGTGTCACAGGATCCACTTTCATTATTTCATACTCTTGGTGAGAGGGAAGTTGGACTCTTTGGGTTGCAAGTAATAGAAACAATGGCTTACTTAAAGGAAATCATATATAGTGGTATAAGACTGTGTCATGGAATCAGTGACAGCCTTGAAGCCAAGCCCTGGGGAGGGGCTCTAATCAGGAAATATGAAATTGTGAAGTCTCGGCACATCTCCACTTCTCTCTGCCTCCCGTATACATCCTTGTACCTACACTGACTGGCTTTCCCTGTATGTAGGCTATGAAGGAAGACAGTGTTCCACAGCTGAATTTACATACTATAGGTCTATCCAAGGTAAGAACAAATTGGCAGTCCCAATTCTTAATTCCTAGGAAAGGGAATATGAGTGTTCAGCTTGGTTGGGAGTTCACTCTTGGTCCAATGTGGAGATTATATTACTGTAAAGAACCTATCTTTAGGGGTTAGTCTCTGCAAAGGGAGCAGTTCCCAGGGAAGATAAAAATCATTGTGAAAAGATGTCTAAGCATCTATGAGTGGAGATGTGTTAAAAGAAAGAGGGGGAAATTACATTTTCAATTTGAAAAATTAATATCATGAGGTTGCTGTGCTGTGAGAACCAGTGCTCTGTGAAATGGGATTTGGGGATAAGAATCTCAGATTCTACATGCCGCAGGCTGAACCTCACCATCCAGACCACTCAGCTTCCCTCAATGCCACCTTTTAAGTAACTGAAATTAGAGGGCCCCACTGCTGAGAAAATTTTGTGGTTTGACAGAAGCTAATCTTTATATCACACAGGAATTTTGCAATCTTGGATTTAAATTCTCTGACATAAAACTTGTCTGGTTTTATGTTAAGACATCATGACTCTGGTGACATCAATAATACCATCAACTGCAGAATATTCCAAATCAGCCTTCTTTTTTCTTGAACTTCCAACCTTTTTTGGTGAGGTTAAAGGCCAGCCAGCTCCTTGATGAAATGGAGCAGATTTTACAAATGGGTAAATAAACAATTTCCTCATGAGAGGAGCCTCAGTGAGAGGTTCCAATGCCCATCTTCCACCCTCAAGTTCACCGTGGGTCTTTTTTTGGTATCTGAATGAGGTAGGCTTTCTGCCATTTAGATGAAGACTTTCATCTTTGTTACACTACAAATACTACAGAGAATATTACACTTTTGTTACTACACTTTTGTGTGAATAAAGTACTTGACAGCAGGCTTTAGGCTTCCTTACATTTAAGGCAGAGTTACCACTAAGAAAATAGAAGATATCAGAATAGAATAGCCACACAACTTTACCACATTTACTCACCTACCTGCACCTGTGTGCACACACGCTGCCCTTCCTGCTGTTGATGGTTTTAACTGTCTCTTCTTCTGTTTTAAGGCCAACGTGTGTACCAGATCCCATCCCTTCTTGCTGAATTAGGAAGATTCCTCTGACATATCT
>NW_012134970.1:5281479-5282569 GCF_000956105.1 Propithecus coquereli
CCAAGCATGAGATGCAGAAGGTTGGACTGCTGGCAAGACTGACACTAGACATAGAATGCTATTGCTGTTACTAATGCTATAAACACACTGCCTTTGAAAACTTGGTCTTATTGTGATTAAACTTGCAGTGTTGACCAGAGAGACCTCTTTTTGGTGTCCATTGCTCCAGAAGCAAAGTATGGGACAGCTGGATCCTAGGTCCCAGCATTTTCAGCTCTATGCATATGATAGGGAGTTTTTCTCAAATTGAGAAAAGGATTCTGATGTTAGAGATCTAAAATAATGACAAATGCTAGATGAACACAGAATAAAAGTATTTTTGAAAATGTTCTTCTCAAAGCTGCATTGTAGGACAGAGTAGGCTTTGTGTGCCTTCCTTTCCTACTAGGATACTAGGTAGCTCAGGGCTCTTTCCTGGGCAGGGTATGGGAAATGCAAGTTTCATCTGTAGTTAGAAACATGGAACAAAAGGCAAATCAAGTCTCCGCTAAGAGAGAAGGTGAGCTTGGGAGATAAAGGGACTGTCTAAAAGTATTGAACTCAAAGAGAGAGGCAAGAAGCTAAATCCATATCCTAAGTAAACCTTAAGGCAAAAGATTTTCTTTCCAGTGTGTCAGCCTTTTTGAGATGCCTGGGCCACATGTATATGAGAAGAGATTTGTTAAGGTAATATGCAGATACAGATACTTAAGACCATTTAAAGGTGGTTTACAAATATTCTGTGGTTGATTTTCAAACGTGGTCATCTTTTATATAGTACAAATGGACATCCCTAAGGTATTGGAAAACATGAGCATAGTGTATTTATTTATTTATTTTTATTTCAGCATATTATGGGGTACAGATGTTTAGGTTACGTGTGTTGCCCTTGGTCCCTCCCCCCCAAGTCCGTGTTTCAAATATGTCCATCCATAGTATATTTAAAGGAACGTGTTAACTTCGTTGGCTGGCAGGGATTCTGCAATGGGAAGAAGGCGTGGACTTGGATTGAAATGTAAATATATGTTAAGAGTTATATGTAATTGTTTTAAGCATTTCATTATGAAGTACTTTGATATAATTTTATTCATTTATGCTGTACTTGGGGTTT
>NW_012134970.1:5290175-5292059 GCF_000956105.1 Propithecus coquereli
CCTTTCTCTTAGATGATTTGTTTATATGATGTAAACATTTGTGGTGCCTGAAAATTTTTCTGTCTTTGAATAGATTTGTACTGATACCTACAAGAAAGAAAATATGAGAAAGAACATAGTAAGAAGGAGTAGATGTTTAGAGAAAAAAGTGAATAAAAGAGGAAGACTTAGACAGGCAGATCTGATGGTCTCTTAGGGCTCAATAAAGAGATACAGCACAAAGATGAATGCACTACAACTGAGCACAAGTACAGTCACACCTGCTTCAAGGAGTGTGTATCTCCCACTGTTTCTACTCTGGTTTATAGCATGTCTACACCAGTCTTGGCTGAAGTTAAAGGAAGATCTGGCTTGCACAAAAATTTATCCTTAAAATATAATGTCAAAAATTCCTTAATTTGGGAAAATTTGAGGAAGCCATCTGTGGGCAGAAAACAATGGCTCAAGGAATTTTCATAGCAAACCATTTTGATATCAAGAATAAATTATTGAGGCAAACATGGAAATCTCATCCCTTACTCTTCTTAAGACAAATGGAATGTTTATCTATTATCCAGGGCATAGCTATATAAACTAATTGAATCATTTGAGAAGAAAATGTCTTTGAAAATGAGAGGACCAGAGGAATTTTGGAATCTGATATATAGCAAATGTTAGTACTTCTTCACTTCAGGGAGAATAACTTTAATTGCTCTCATGCATTCATTCATAAAGAGAATACAGTTTTTTTTAGGATGCTACAGAAAAGCTGTTTCATTTGGACATGGGCACTGCTTGGGAAGAAAAAAGCTGGAATCTGATTTAAGATCAAGTGATTGTCTATGGGACCTTATAAAAAACCTGCTAGCCCTTTAGCTTCAGCTTTCATATCTGTAAAACATACAGATCAACTTAGAGGTATTCTAAGATCCATCCTAGCACTAACATTCTAGAAATCTATTCTTCTTCCTGACAGCTCAGAGAAAGAAAAAAGATGCTTATAGAAACCATGTCTCTAGTACATCTCCTGTTGATTATGGGTGATGAAAAATAAGGATGATACCATGGTGTGAGTAATGAAGATATTTTTATATTCGTGAACAATTGTGTTTTCTTTCTTTTTTGAAATTTCAATAGCTTAAGGAGGTACAAGTACATTTTGTTGTATGGGTGAATTGTATAGTGCTGAAGTCAGGGATTTTAGTGTACCGGTCACCAGAATAGTGCGTATTGTACCTGATAGGTAAATTTTTATCCCTCATCACCATCCCACCTTTCCCCCTTCTTAGTTTCCAATGTCCATTATATCACTTTATGAACATGTATACCAATTACTTAGCTCCCACTTATAAGTGACAACATGTGGTATTTGTTTTTCCGTTCCTGAGACACTTCACTTAGGATAATGGTCTCCAGTTCCATCTAAGTTGCTGCAAAAGATACTTCATTCCTTTTGATGACTTAAATATAAGACCTGAAACTGTAATTCTGGAGGAAAATGTAGGAAAAACTCTTCCTAGGCAAAAAATTTATAACTAAGACCCCAAAAGCAAATACAGCAATAAAAATATTAAATAAATCAGACAATTCAATTAAAAAGTTTCTATACAACAAAGGACATAATCAACAGAATAAATAGACAACCTGCAGAATGGAAGAAAATATTCACAAACTACACATCCAACAAAGGACTAATATCCAGAATCTACAAAGAACTCAAATAAGTCATCAAGAAAAATCAAATAACCCCATCAAAAGTTAGGCAAAAAACATGAACAGATTTTTTTTAAAAGAAGATAGACAATTATCCAAAAAACTTATGAAAAAATGCTCAACATCACTAATCACCAGGGAAATGCAAATTAACACCACAATGAGATACCACTTTACCTCTGTAAAATGACC
>NW_012134970.1:5292109-5293077 GCF_000956105.1 Propithecus coquereli
AGTGGATAGTGTCCTTATTTGTACAACATACAAAGATCTGAACTGCTAAGAAATCTTTCTTAGTTTCTTCCTCTGCCATAAATCTTGCTTCTCTTTATGGCCTTGGATTCAAGCTATTTAATCTTAACTAAACCTTGTAAAATGCCTACCGGGGGGTCCATGGGTCAGTGTGCATGTCACTCTTCCAGGCAACATCCCTATATTTTCACAAAGGTCACTTGAAACCAGAGCACATAAGTGCAAATACAGATTAGACTTCTCTCCTTCAATATCATGGCACAAATAGGTGCCATTGGTCTCAACAAAGTCTAACAGAAGCAATATAGATGGCTCTATTATCCATATCCATCACCCAAAATCAGCAGAAATACCTACTTTTTCTGATGAATGATTATGAAGTTATGGGGTAGGGTTTCAGCAAAAGCACTCATAGCAACAAAAAAGCAGACCGTTTATTTCCCTTTCATAACATAAAACAGAATCAAATAGTAGGAAGCCAATTTTGAATCCAAGGCAGATAATGTTTCCTGTATCCTGCTATTATTTTTCTCCCTAGCATGTGTTCAATGAAGATAAGTCCTGTGAATAATTATCTGACTCCATAAAAACCATTAGGCCAGAGTCCAATGAGGTACCACAGCTGTGCTAGGGACCAGATGCTAGAAAAAGAACAGCATCCAGGGCTTTTTGTATCCTCTATCTCTACCATGTAAAGTGCAGTGAAGAGAAGACAGGCCCCAGAGTGAGGTGGTTCTGACCTCTCTGGGCTGGCACTGAGACACTGGGGGATGTGGGATCCAGCAAGAAGTCATTTAAGAAAAGGCCAAGAGAACTATTCTCTTCTAAAACCTGGAGAATGAGATAGTTCTTTTAGTCTCTCCTCATGTTACTGTGGAAGAATAGTATGTAACCAAAATATTACAGTAAACTTTAGGATCTCAGGTTAAGACAAAATTCTAGATGAGCTT
>NW_012134970.1:5293127-5295550 GCF_000956105.1 Propithecus coquereli
TGTACCCTGCAAAACTAAAGTTTCATATATGAAGGAGAAATAAAGGCTTTTCTAGACAAGCAAACAGTGAGGGAATTTGTCAAGACCAGACCTGCCCTTCAGGAAATATGCAGCACTACATTATACGTGGACCAACACAACAATCATTCATCAGTGTAAAACCACCCAAAAGCTAAAGCTCAGAGCTCATATAAAACAATAGCATAAGAAGCAAAACAAAGCAATAAGGTACTACCCAACAGGATGAACAGAATAGCATCCTGCATATCAATTCTACCAGTCAATGTGCACAGTTTGAATGCACCGTTCAAGAGACATAGGCTGGCTGAATGGACGAAAAAATACAACCGAAGTACATGCTGTCTCCAGGAAACACATCTAACCCACAAGGACTCATTCAGACTCGAGGTGAAGGGATGGAAAAAAATATTCCATGAAAATGGAAACCAGAAGAAACAGGTATAGCCATTCTCATATCAGATAAAATTGACTTCAAATCAACAATAGTAAAGAAAGACAAAGATGATCACTACATAATGGTAAAGGGAGCAATTCAACAAGAAGACATAATAATTCTAAATATTTATGAACCTAACACAGGAGAACCCAGATTCATAAAGCAAACCCTACCAGATCTAAGCAAAGAGGTAAATAGCAGCATCATAATTACCAGTGACTTCAACACCCCACTAACAGAACTGAACAGATCATCCAAGCAGAAAATAAAGACAGAAACACTGGACTTAAATGGGACTCTAGAAATTTCTATTTCAATTTTTTAAAATCATGAATTTAGGGAAAGAAGATTGGAGTTGTATGTAAATATTTAAAATCTATCTTATAATTGAAAATTTCAAATGGTATAAACACCAGTTTTAAAATTGTTTAATTGTCACTTATCAGTCCAAAATTATTAATATCTTTTATTTCAGTTTTAATAAGGTTGACTTTTTTCAAATAGCAATGTCACTACAGCAAAAGGTGGTGATTTTTTCTGCATTCAAAATACTTTTCAAATTCCATGTTTCTGACAGGCTTTTAGAGTACACAGAAATTGAGTAAAAAACATTCTAGTGAATGAAATATGCTAAATGCTATAATAAACAAGACACATTCCTTTGGAGAAAAAAAACTACTGGAAAAAATTGTGCTATAAATGATAAGTGAGCAAGAGAATTTTTTCTTTCTCTTCTTTTTTGCTCTCTCTCTCTCCCCTTCCTTCCTTTTTCCCTTCCTTTCTTCCTTTTCTCAAAATCCACTTTTCTTAAAGTAAGTTCCACAAAACTGTAATTAAGAATTAAGATAGGCAGGGAAGAGAGGGAAAATATAAACATAAAATAAAGAAGAACATAATAGCAAACAGACAATTTATAAAGTCTAATGTTGTACTCCAAGATGGTAGAAACTACTTAAAGTAATTTAAAATGGAGCAGAAGCTCAGATTTGTACTGTAGTGTGAAGATCAGGGATGAATTTATCATCTGAAACTGTTCTGCCTTCTCATTCTACCTGCTTCCTGCTTCTTGCCTCTGAAGGAAGGGCCTTCAATTCCACTACCTCACTCTCTTTGAGGTTCCCTAGGCACACATAGTAAGCAGGAAGTATGTGACTCCTGAAATGATTTAGAAGACTATGTTTAGAGTATATGTATAGCTAGAGCCTATATAATTCATTTCCCAATTTTGGGATGAAATTCGACCTTTTCTTGTTTTTCCAGTCTTAGTAATAATTGGAAGGTATTCTTTGATTTAGAGAAATTGAGATTAGATATTTTGCTTTTCCATGTACTGTGATCCATTTGGTTATGACAGAACTTCATATTTGACTGCTATTTGGTGTCACTGTGAAAACAAGTAAGACAATGTTCTGAAAAGACTTAATTAACCAGTGAATATGTTTGAACATCCAATACAAGGTGTAGGCTGCAAAACAAATTAGTTTTACCACTATCTGAAAAGATTGCCTTTAGACGAGGGATTTTCTATGTACTTGTTTCTTTACTCATAGATCATGCAGTAAAATAATAAGTTTTATTTTTTATTTTGGCTAAAGTATTTTCATCTTTTCTTGGCTACAACCTAGGGAAGAAAGTTACTGCAATATGAAATGCTAGAGTACATAACTCAATGGTTTTTGTAATTGGGATTGGATTGAAACAGGAAGTCCTCAACAAGTGTATAAAGTGGCCAAAAGGGAACATAAACCATGGAGCAGGAGGCTATTTCATGGATGTGGCTCCCCCAACATTTACCATGTTCTTGTAGTGATCAATGGAATAAGTGACCATGTGCTGTAATTTACAGGCTGATAGTCCCACTCTTCCATTTGAGAAGGATGAATCAAAAGTTGGAGGGAGGTAAGAGATGAAAAATTACCTGTGGGGTACAATGGACACTAGTCTGGTGATGGGCACACTAAAATCC
>NW_012134970.1:5306571-5308391 GCF_000956105.1 Propithecus coquereli
AACTAATGCTTTTTAATTTAATCAAGTCCCATTTATTTATTTTTGTTGTTGCTGTATTTGCTTTTGGGGTCTTAGTTATAAATTTTTTGCCTAGGCCAATGTCCAAAAGATTTTTTTTCTGTGTTTTCCTCCATAATTTTTGTGGTTTCAGGTTTTATATCGAAGCCATCAAAAGGAATGGATTGTCTTTTGCAGCAACTTAGATGGAACTGGAGACAAAGGCACTAAGCAAAGTTCCTCAGGAATAGAAAAACAAACACCACATATTCTCACTTATAAATGGGAGCTCAATAGTATACATGGTCATAAATGGTGTAATAGACATTGGAAACTAAGAAGGGGGGTGTGGGATAAATATTTACCTATCAGGTATAAGGTACACTATTCTGGTGATGGGTACACTAAAATCCCTGACTTCAGCATTATGCGATGCAACAAAAAACACTTATACCTCATTAATCTATTGAAATTTTAAAAAACAAAACAAAACAGAATCATTCACAAATATAAAAAATCTTCATTACTCAAACCACAATATTTTCCTTAATTTTCATTACCCATAATCAATAGGACATGTACTACAAACATGGTGTCTATAAGCATCTCTTTTGTTTCTCTGAGCTGTCAGGAAGAAGTCCTCCCTTTAGTCACATTGAACTGCTTAGTCTTAGTGTTCATACATTAAAAGACTGGACACAGGACCTCAGAAAACTACTTTTTAGAGAAACTAGTATAGCATGGGGCTGTGAAAAAGTGGAATGAAGTAAGCTAGGTTTTGCATTGTGATTTTTCCACCCTTGGGATGCTCAGAGTGTGGTTCTTGAGGGTGCCCCACATAGGCTGTGGTTGCATACCTAGTAGAACAAATTCCTAAAACATAACAAGACTTATTTCCTTGCTGCTGGCGTGGCCGTTGATGCCTTTGCCACAGCTGTCCTTGGTTTCTCATTTCACTGGTGATACCGAAGAGCAGGAAGCATGGGTGTGATGAGTACTCCATGGAGCAACAGTTATCTTTAAGGGGGTCCACAAGCTGCTTGTGAGCCGCTACTTGTCATGATGTCACATTCCCATTAGTTCCTCTCAAAGGATCCAAGGCCTAGAATGTTTTAGAAAAATAGTTTTTGCCTCCAGAGTAACAGTAGAAATCTTTACTTATTTTCCACCACAGTTTAGAAGAAGAAATTAGAAAAGAAAAAACAAGCAATGAGCAATGACCAAAGGAAGGAAGACAACAACTACAAAAGAATGTCCTCTGAGGAAGCTCTGAGCTGAGTTTTATTTGTTAATTACTGGCTGAGATATAAAGGCACTTAAAACAATAGAACTGCCTTCCCTGGTATACATTTTTAGCCAAGTACATGGTGTCAGCCTGTCCTTTGCTAACCACCAGGGTGCACCAGCACACACACTATTCCAAACCTCTAACAGGCTCAGAGTTTGCTAGTCCTTAATAATTGGACTCTAGTCACTTTTGGAAAGACTATTTAGGGGAAGTTGAACCTATAAGGCACTGTTTATCATAACACATCTCAAATTCTCTGGATTTTTAAAAAATTATGTCTCCGGTCTGTTCTGCTACAGCACATATTTTTTAAAGAAAACCAACTCACATGCAATTGGTAAATAGGGGAATGATGTCAGTATAACACAGAAAACGGATCAGAGCAAACATGATTTCTCCCAGTGTACTTGTTGTTTAAAGCAATCAAGGGTAAGCTTTCCACAGTTAAATAAAACAAAACTTTAATGATATTTGCAGATCTCTTAATATATTAACTGCTATGAGAGTTGTATTTAACTCACTCTAGTTTTGATCC
>NW_012134970.1:5308441-5310276 GCF_000956105.1 Propithecus coquereli
TCTCTATATTAAGAATTTTTTCAGGATATTAACATTAAGAAAATCTATATCTAACTTTTTTATTTTATAGAAGGGAAGTTAATATTAATGTGATTCATGGTATATGAGCTACGGTATCAATTTCCTTCCCCATAAACACAGCCCTACCTTTTATAGAGAAGTCAAATGGAAACAGTAAAAATTTGCCTAGCACAGGCGTTTGGTAAAGAAAATCCTGAGAGACTGACTACTGTATGTAGACTGAGTGCTATCATTGCCTTTCTTCCTTTTTTCCTAACCCCTGATTTACTATTTCTAGTTTCACTTCAAATTCCTCATTCACTTATGCATGAATTCTTTCTGAAAACCTTTATTGAATCCCTTCTCTGCATTCCTGACACAGCCCTAGGCACTAGAAAAGACGCTATGATGACTAAGAAATAGACATTTGTCTTAAGGAACATGCATCCTATTAGGGAAGACAAATATAGTAATAACCAGCATCCATAGGGTACAATAAGTACCAAAATGAAAGTAAGCATAAAGGTGAATGGGAATTTAGAGATGAGGAACAGTGTTTATAAAAGTAGGAAAAGTTATCCCAGAGAGGGTGAAGTTGAGTCTTAAAGGTAAATTTTGCAGACAAAAAGCAATAAAGGACATTTCAGGCAGAGAAAATGACATCCGCAAAGGCATAAAAAAGTAAGGCAAAGATGGCAAAACTTCCATTACGAATATAGCAAACGATTGACAAGGGAGGGTAGGGGACTAACGAGGGATAAATAATGGATTATGGGAGGGATGGGTTAAGGGCAAGGAGTTAAGAGCTCATGCCGTAGACTGACAGTCAATTGACCTTTGCCCAGTGCTCCCTACAGCGCCTGCTAAGTGAGCAGCATGCCCACCACCACGCACAATTGATTAGAACAGAGAGATACCTGGCCCTCAGCCAGTCCAACTTTTCACTTGATTGTGACCAAGCAGATTCTCTATCTCAGACATTTACCTTAAGAGATATGGACAGGCAGGTCAATGACTCTGCCTGTCCATACAGTACACTGCGTCAAATGGTCATGTAGACATGGGGTCTTCATGGCAAGCCAGGACCACAAGCGAGTTAATGACACAGGGCAGCAGAAATGCTACAGGCCTTGCTGAGTCTGTGGATAGGAATATTGCACTGAGATGCTAAGAAGGACAGAAAGGAAGAACCATGCGTTAAGAGTGAAAATGAGAGTGAGAGAGAGATAGATCAATTTAAAGAGCCGTGGGAGAAGACCATTTCTGGGAATAGGGTGTGAGATTAGACAATCAGGACAAATGTAGTAGAGACGTCAGCCAGATGGGGAATTGGTTTTGTTCATTGGATCTGACAATTATTACCGACTTTAGAAAGACAGCTTCTCAGAAATCCTGTGGCTGGAAACCAGACACTGTTATTAGGAGTTCTGAGTCACATGGAATGTCTGTGAGATAAGGTGAATGAGGTAGATACTGATGACTTTTTATCAACTGAGGTGATGGAAATGGCTGTAGGAATAAGGGAATTCAAAGCATGTTCAAATGGGCTACCTCTGTCTAAGTGGTGGGATGGTCTTCCCTCTTCTCCACTCATTTTCTCCTAGTTTGAGGAACGAGTCGAGCTCTCCATTCTCCTGAGCTGTGTTGCCTTCTCTTTTATTAATGACCACAACTAATGCTTTTTAATTTAATCAAGTCCCATTTATTTATTTTTGTTGTTGCTGTATTTGCTTTTGGGGTCTTAGTTATAAATTTTTTGCCTAGGCCAATGTCCAAAAGATTTTTTTTCTGTGTTTTCCTCCATAATTTTTGTGGTTTCAGGTTTTATATCGAAG
>NW_012134970.1:5310326-5311529 GCF_000956105.1 Propithecus coquereli
AAATTAGTACAACCTCTATGGAAAACAGTATGGAGATTCCTTAAAGAATTAAAAGTAGATCTATCATTTGATCCAGAAATCCCACTTCTGGGTATCTACCCAAAGGAAATGAAGTCATTTTACAAAAAAATACCTGCACCCCAATTTTTATTGTAGCACAATTCACAATGGCAAAGATACGGAATCAATCTAAGTGCCCATCAAGGGGTGAGTGTATAAAAATGCTCAAATGCTCAATATCACACACCACACACGCACACACACATACACACACATACACCATGGAGTACTACTAAACTAATCTCTAGTTACCAATTCCAGAGCAAATGAAAATACAATTTGTGGTGGTTATGTCCTAACTAGGTCCTAGTTAGAGACCTTCCTCCATGGCCAAAGAAGTATGTGTCAACATACATAACATAATTTCCAAAAGTTATAAAACAGAGAGATTAAAGTTCTCTTCATCAGAACAACACAATAATTATGCAGAAGGTAAATAAAATGCAATAATAATTACAGAGCTCTAGGTTATAGCATCTCAGTGGACAGAGTGATACTATACTAAAATGTCTTTATAGGCAGGCATATCTGTGAAATGCAGAATATGCTGGCCTGGTCTGCTTTGCCAGAAACAAGCTGTGTAATGTAAGCAAGTCCCTTAGTCTCCCTGTGTCCCAGTTTTCTTGTCTATTAAAGAAGGGATTGAAGTGGATGTCTTCCCAGTCACTTTCAGTTCCAGAGTTTTATGACTCTGTAAGAACAGATTAAAATGCAGTCAATTACAAATTAATAATATAAACAAATTGTACAGATGCATATTTTAAATCCTTAAGTGAATAAGTTCTTCAAAGACACTCATTTACATATGAGTTATTTATGAGCTAATTAAAACTTATAGAGTCACATGACTTTAGACATGAAAAGATACCTTAGTGGTCAGTGTTCAATTGTTACATCACTGTTCATCATGATTATGTGTGAATGTACCCCTTTCCTTGAGAGTTTGTTGAGGACATAAATAGTCTTGTGTTTCTTTGTATCATCAGTGTTTATACTAGTACAGATACAGAGTAGGTACTAAATAAGATTATTTAAATAAATTTTGCAGATAAAGAAACAGAAACCTGTAAAGATCTGCTAAACTACTCAGAGTTACACAGGTAGCTAGAATGGAGCCTTTCCCTCTTCTTAGATCCAACTCCT
>NW_012134970.1:5313859-5315625 GCF_000956105.1 Propithecus coquereli
CCAAGGAAAAATTTCTTTGTTTTTTTGTGTGTGGCAGTCAATGTGTTAAAAAACAAACAAACAAAAAACAACAACAAAAGTCTCCAAATGTCTTTTGTTAGTTCAAGGAAGTGGCTGGTTAATGGCCTTAAGATCTGCTACACTGTCCATTATGCTTAACTACCTGAGGAAACTACAAGTGAAGATTAGAACCTGGAAAGACATTGTATCCTTTAGATTCATGAAAAAAGGAACTGCTGCTATTTCATTGTTTCGTTTCCTTCTTTCCTTCCTTCTTCTTCTCTCTCCTCCCCTCCCTTCTTTCCTTCCTTCCTTCTTTTTTCCCCAAGTTGATTACCTACTTAGATTAGTTCAGCACAAAGTTAGGTCAGGTATGGAATATGGAGACCCCATAAATCACTTGTATATAAGCTTCTAAAGGGCTCAGTTGCTTACTTCTTTACATATGAAATTGCTGCCTAAAGAGAAATTCTTTTAGAAATTGATGTAATGGGAGTAAGTGAAATTTTCATGGTAAACAGGCATTATGTGTGAGCTGTCTATGGCACAGGCTTCAGGCACTAGCAAGCAGAATGTACTGGGTGATATTATCTTCAACTGCCTTTCTGTGAATCTGAAGATTAGCGGAAACCATTCTTGTTTTCATAATGAGTGCATAATGCAACAAAGGACTATGAGAGCTTACCCACTGATTGTGTTCTGGCACTCTGGAAACAGAAAATTTCATCACTGAATTATCATTTTATTCGAAATTTTATAATAAAGAGAGAATGTGTAAAAAGTTGGAAAATAATGCTTGTAAATTTATAAGGAAAGAAAAATGTGACATTGCCTTTTACAATCCTGCCTTCCATTCTTTTGTAACAAAATGCTTTTCTGATTTATCTTTAAATTTTCTTTTTGGTGCCAAGCACCTGAAGGTTAGTTATAGCTTCTATTTTGAGAACAAATTTGGATTTTAAAGCATTCCAGTAGATGCAGATCAGAGTTTAGCAAAATGTGGTCTAAAGATCATGTCTATCAGAATCAACTGAAATACTTGGTAAAAAAATATAAATTCGTAAACCACAGACCCATTTACTAAATTTTAACAGAATATTTGGATGTGGTACACATACTAAAGTTCAAAGTGTGTAAAATTTAGGTTTAAATCACTTTTTCAGAAAATTCAGAGAATTCGCAACAGGTATAGTTGTTATAGCCAGGTAAAAAAAGCCATTGATTAATTAGTATAGATCTAAGTTTTCCTCTCACAGACTAGACAGTCTTTATTTCTTTACCCAAATTAAGTCTAGAGAGTCAAATAATCTATTTACTCAGTCAAAGACTGGGGACCAAGTCAATAAATCAAAATTCAATTGTGCAGTCAATTTCAGAAGTCTTGCTGGACTGAAAAACATTATAAACAACCTATACACAAAGTTTGTCAAGACAATCAAATTGATTTATAAGAACAAAA
The DNA here is from genome assembly GCF_000956105.1 of Propithecus coquereli. Lineage (NCBI taxonomy): Eukaryota > Metazoa > Chordata > Mammalia > Primates > Indriidae > Propithecus > Propithecus coquereli. Next base: position 5,315,319 of record NW_012134970.1, read on the forward strand.
ATAGCCTTGAAGCAAACACCACCATCAAGATTATCAGTATGTTCAGGTTTATCCCAAAATCTTTCGCTGCACAAAAGGAAACCTCCGAATTAAATATTGATGCATGTAGGTCACTCAGGACCTGTATGTTGCTAAATGTAAGAGACCTAATTCAGTACCTAACTTGCCTGACTTCTCAACAGCCTTTTGACATTGCTGAATACTCCATCCTTTTTGAAATAGTCTCTTCTCTTTGTTTCTGTGATTCCACATTGTGTTAGTGAAGGTGATATTTCTGTTGCAATGCATAAACCCCAAAACTTGGTGG
>NW_012134970.1:5317530-5319003 GCF_000956105.1 Propithecus coquereli
TTAGAATTGGTAATTACAATACTAATCAGGAGACATCAATATATTGAGTATGTGAGTAGGGACAAATCTAAAATTACCAATTGCCTTTGGAAAACTTAAATGGAAAAAATGTGTAACCTGGGTGGATGTTGATCGTTGCCATTCTGATCTCCCTCCAGCATTGCAAGATTGATTTTCCCAGCTGTGGAGTGCTGTCTGCTATCTTTTGGGACTGCTTGGCTCAAAGAGTCAACTTCGTCCAAGGTCACAGTCATTTCTCACGTCAGCTTGCTCTACGGACTAGTTGACTTGAGGATGTAACAGCCTGGGCCTCTTAACTCAACTTGGGACAACTCTTAAGGACTGCCAGCTAAATGTGGAACTTCCCGTGGGATTGACTGGGGTCTTGACACACACACACCACAGACCACATTCTTCCTCTAATATTGCTTTCTTCTAAGGTGTTCATCCTAGGAACACTCCCTAATAAACTTCTTAAATGTTAATCTCCATATATTGTCTCAGATTCTGCCACATGAGCCCTCTATACTGGGCTGCAAATTTAGTCTCAGATAGAACTTACTTGTTCTGTTATCCACCGAGTTCTGGATGGTAAACTTGGGAGATTAAATATGGTTTGTTCAGTGAGAGGGGCAAGGAAATATGGTTGGGTTTGAGGATGGAGGTAGGAACTGAACATGAGGCAGAGAGCAGATTGACCCCCAGAAGATTTAGCTCTAGTTAGGTAAAATTATCTAACTATCCTAGGTGACCTGTGGATTTTGCTGTGAGAAGAGACCTCTTCTGCCTTTGACCTATGAGCTTTGTGGCTGTCCTTGCAATTTTGCTTTTACATTCTGTCTTATATCACTAGTATACTATTTTTTAATAAATAGCTTAGCACTTGAGATTTTTTAGGGTAGAATGCAGATACTATGCCTCAATATTTCTGTAGAATTTCTAGCTTAGTATCTTGGATGTCATGATAGTTTAGTATTAAGAAATTGTTATTGGATGAAGTTTCTTAAAAATAGATATTTACCTAGTCATGCCTAGTCAATTTATTCCTCAGACTGGCCCTTCCATATTATAATGTTTTTTGGCATTCAGTCTGATTCTAAGATGTCATCAAAAGCCACTTTTCAGTTCTGGTTAAACATAAAAACTTTTCTATCATCTATATCTTTTTGTTTGCTGGCATACCTGAACTTAACAATCCTGTTATAATACAGAAAGTGACTCCACCTAAGGTTGAGAATTTAGTGTGTTCCAGAGGCTGTGCAGAATGCTCTACCTGCAATCTTGAACTAATGTCTGGCTTTTGAAAAAAATATCTGCACAGCATGTTTTTTTTCTACTTGTTTATTTTACTGTGTTTAAATTCTTTGGAAATTGGCAGTCCATTTAGGGACTAATTAGACTAATCTTCCTTAATTAGAATAATTGATTAACAAAAACTCATTCCTTATACTGACCATGTAACAGGGAGTCAAG
>NW_012134970.1:5320308-5322897 GCF_000956105.1 Propithecus coquereli
TCTACTCAGCCACAAAAAATGGTGAACTACCTCTTGTATTATACTAGATGGAGCTGGAGCCCATTCTTCTAACTGAAGTATCACAAGAATGGAGAAACAAGCACCACATGTACTCACCATTAAATTGGTACTAATTGATCAACACTTACATGCACATATGGAAGTAATATTCATGGAGTGTCAGGCAGGTAAGGGTTTCATTCCTAATGGATGAGGAGTACACTGTATGTGGGATGGACACGCTTGTAGCTCTGACTCAGAGGGTGCAAAGGCAATATATGTAACCAAAGCATTTGTACCCCAGTAATATTTTGAAATGCAAAAAAGAGAAAAAAAGAGAACATTGTGGAGTCAGTTTTTAGGCCCCGGGTGTTCAGTGATGAGGCCAGATCTTGTGGGAGATGGCTGTTCATGCCAGCCTACTGAATCTTCTTTGACATTTTAATTAGCATGACTTATTTTCACTGCTGTTGGAGTTGCTTTTAGTTTGTCAATGAAGGAGTGAGCTAGTTTTCCATCATTCAGATAGGAAAGCTGCACAAAGGACCAAAGACCACATCAAACTAGGAAAGAATAACATAATTAAACATATGTGAGTGACTTGGACAGTAGAATGTAGAAGGGAGTTATAAATCTTCAGGTAAAAGAATAGATTAAGTGTAGATATGAGCAAATATCTCATTTTGTGAATAACAGTGAACTGACTAGAAAGACTTAAATTAGAAACTCATTTCATCCTTTATTGACTCCCTACTGCATATATGCCTCTTCCTGTGCTATAGTCCCAGTTGGGGCTACCAGTGGATACAAACATGACATCACTACTCTAAGTGCTGACAGAGGTGTAGATAGAGGAAGACCAACACAATTCTAGAAACCGGAACCTGCATCCAGGGGAAGTTAAGCTTTCTCTCTAGAGTCTTTTAAAAGTTTATTTCAGGATACTTCTTAGGAAAAAAATATACTCATATGTTGCTCTATTGAGTTATGTTTTCAAATATTCTTCTTAAGAAGAGGTTCATGTTTAAATAGGAGATTGCCCACAGGAAATAACTTTATCCTCCTTTTGACAGCAGGTTTACCAAAATCATCTTCTGTTGGCACAACTTTACCCACAAAAGGGATCAAAGTTATATGTATGTTCTAGTGAAAACAAGGTTTCTATTTTCTGCATTTGTTTGTATAATGTGGTAAAAATCACCCCACATTTCTCTCCCATATATTTTTACTTGTAGCAAGTCCCTGAGGAACTGAGACATTTCCACCGCATCTTGGAGGAAGCAAGAAGAGAATAGGGAGGGGTGGAAGTGTGTAGACACGAATTCAGTGGTTTCAAGATGTGAGGATTACAGACTAGACACAGAGGTGCAAGTGTGGAATCTGTATGCATTTATGTTCTGTTATCTGCTCTTTCTAATTAAGAAAAAATTTTTGAGGAGGAAAATGAATGGTGGCTGTTAGCGGATTACCTTTTTTTTTTTTTTAAAGATCTTGCTTTATAAATAAAAGAATTATTTTCTGCATTTAAGAGTCAGTATGGGACACAGAACTGAGGCTTTGGATGCACACTAAGGGTTTAAATTCTGGCTCTGCCCCTTAGTATTGTTGTGATAGAAATTCATTATCCAACATCAATTAATTTAATATCTGTAAATAGCCATGTCTTGGGCTCCTGAATTCTGTGTATACAAAGGAAGCAACAGCAGAAGAACTACATTTATTTACGTATAGTCTGAATTGTTTTTGTGAATATGTGTAAGTCTCATTGGGCTTTGATTTGTTTGGTGGGCAGACAGAAAATATTCTTCAACTAAAGGGGATGAAGTCATTTTAGGATTAAAATATCAGTGATTTAATTCACAGTTCCCTTTTCCTGTATCCTTTCCTTCTGAAATGCAATAGGTCACATACAAAATCTTATGATCATGTATTTTAAAAACATTTTCAGGAAGCCTATAAAAATATGCAACTAGATTATTCAAATGGAAGTAAACTATCAGAAGATGCGGGAATGGGTCCAGCTGGGGGTGGAGGTAAGGAATAGAAATCATCAGCAGACTAGAGCAAGCAAGAGTCATTAATTTAGCCAACCACTAACTTAATTCTGGTCTCCATGGTAGAAAAAGCCAAAAAACCCAAAGGCAGTGAGATACGAAGTAAACCTATTAGGAAAGAAGTTTGCTTTCCTGGTATTAAACTCTACAAGAAACTTATAATAATACCCTTATATAAGAGACAGATATTAGATTTGCTGGATATAACACAAAACCACAAATAAAAATGGTTTAAGCAAATTATCATCTATTTTCTCTTGTGTAATAGAAGGTAAGACATAGGGAATCTGAAGCTTGCTTGGCAAATCTTCATGGTATCATCAAAGACATAGGCTCCTATTTTCTGATACATCATCTTCAAGATTTGTGGCTTCCATGCTCAAAGTATCTTTTAGTTCAAGATGGCTGTTGGAATTCCAGCCATCACATCTGAGTTTTAGGCTGTCAGAAAGAGGAAGGAAACTCCTAAAGTTATTTTTACCTTCCTATTTAAGAAAACTTTCCAGAAGTTTTTATGCAAAATTTATGCATCTAT
>NW_012134970.1:5325377-5339001 GCF_000956105.1 Propithecus coquereli
CTTATAAGGGTACTTGTTCCTTAATCGAAAATGGCTTATTCACGTGGGCCCAAATGTTTCTCCTTCAGGCTGTATGTTGTTATCCCCCCATAATTTCTCGAGTTATTTAACAACCATTTCTTGAAGATTTATTATATGTTAGACACTGAGACAGATGCTGTGGATTAAATAAGATTTGGCTTCCTTCCTCAAGGAGCATGTAGTATATTTGGAGAGACAAGACATAAAATACACAATACACAATTTAAGTAACTGTTCAAGACATTATATATAAACTTCCTGCTGTATGTCCTGTTAATAAATTTAAAAATTAAATATGCCAGATTCAGTTTAGTGACCCAGTTATATTGTCTCTAATTTCCTAGCATCAGACTAAATTCTGATGAATGGCATCTTCCAATGCTTTTTAAAAGGAAAGTAACAAGTGGATTCATTTTCTTTTAGAATGAGATCTATAAGGGTGATATATTCATGAATCCTATTAAGCAGCAATATTTTCTCTTTTTAAAAGATTATTACAATAGATTTTACCCCATATTCTAGGTCCATTATCTTTGGCACTCAAAATAGAGTATCACTTAAAAGGAAAGCAGGTCTTACCTTACATATATGACTAATATTTCATTTAAAATGTCGTTTAGATGTAATAGTCAAGTCCTTGGACTCAATCAGGCAAATGGAGCAGGATTCTCTATAAAAAGAACTGAAGACAGAAAAAAGTAGATACTTTTTTTATGTAGGAAGGAGGAAAAAATACTTTCTTAAATTACTCACTGGTTGTCTGTGATGGGGAATAATTATCTAGCCTTGAGAAGTCCCTAACTAGGAAGAAGAAAGCATCCTTCCTTGCTGAAGTCTTAGGGACAGGTGAAAGAGACTGATCATTTTCACTCTGAAGGTAATGTGTGTGTTTAAATCATCCTTGCACCTGAGAAACTCACAAACCTGTGGCTTCACCTGAGATCACAGGTCAGTATGGAGAGAACCAGATAAGGATTGACAAAGTTTCATATGTCTTTCACATATCCACTTGGATTTTAATTTATTCTATAAAAGCAATTTATTTCTATACGGAGGGCAGGGGCAGGAGCACAGGGCAGGAGAAGTCATTATTGGCATATCACCTGCAGATTCTCAAAGTAGTGTTCCCCTTACTTGGTTAACAAAGGCAGCTTCCCAGAGCATTTGAGCTCCCTCGGCATGAGGAGAGAGGGGCCTGGGTAGGAATGAGACAAATGCAAAGTTAGAGATTATAGGCATTTGACATGTTAGGAAAGATGGTGCAGTGAAAGGAAATAGAATGAGAAAGAGAATATTGGCTTGACTGGGGAGAGGAAATAACAAAATTTCAGGACCTCTGGTTTAGAGGACAGCTAGATCCATGAGGGAGATTGAAATGAAGTGTAAACATACCGTTTACTGGGCCTGAGAAGTGTTTAATTTTGAATGCACATGTGGTGTGTGTGTGTGTGTGTTGAAATGATAATATATGTATGTTTTCAAATGTTTTAGAGGCTCAAAAAGACATACAGCAAAAACATTCCTACTGTCACTATCTCTAAACCACCCAATGCCGATCCTGGAAGCAATTGATATTACAAGTCTTTTGTGTATCCTTCCAGAGATATTTTATGCATATATAATATGACTATATTTACTCTCTTCCTTTTGTCAATATGAAGGGTTTTGGAGTCTTCTGTGTTGATGTTTTTGTTTGTCAATTAAGCCATCTGAAAGTTGCATGCTTCCTCTGAATAAGAGACAAACTCTAGGCCATCAGAATTGCCATGAATGCCCACTCATTTTCCTGAGAGATTAAAAAAAAAAAAGAAAGAAAATGGAGAAATAATCTTCTGAAAATGGAGCAATACATGCAATTGTTTGAATGAAGGTCACTATTAGATATTTGCATTTGTTCGTACTATGGAATATATAAGCATAGTGTTCCTTGCCTCATGTTTTTGGACATACAACAAAGTAGAGGCACAACAGAATAAGAGCGTACAGGCTGAATGGCAACACGACCTAAGCGAAGGGGGGCTATTCTTTACATTCTTCACATTCTGTTACATTATAGTTTAGGTAAATTTTTCAATAATTACTATGTAATATTCATTTTCAGAACTACAGAAACTTACTTTCAAAGTTACATCTAGAAAGAAGTGAGTAGTAGTCTTTATTTATTTATTTATTTTTATTTCAGCATATTATGGGGGTGCAAATGTTTAGGTTATGTATATTGCCTTTGCCCCACCTGAGTCAGAGCTTCAAGCCTGACCATCCCCCAGACGGTGCGTATGGCACCCACTAGGTGTGTATATACCCATCCCTTTCTCCCCGCCTCCCATCTGCCTGACACCCGATGAATGTTATTACTATATGTGCATTTAAGTGTTGATCAGTTAAAACCAATTTGATGGTGAGTACATGTGGTGCTTGTTTTGCCATTCTTCTGATACTTCACTTAGTACAATGGGTTTCAGCTCTATCCAGGATAATACAAGAGGTGCTATATCACCATTGTTTTTTGTGGCTGAGTAGAACTCCACGGTATACATATACCACATTTTATTAATCTACTCATGTATTGATGGGCACTTGGGTTGTTTCCACATCTTTGCAATTGTGAATTGTGCTGTTATAAACATTCTAGTGCAGATGTCTTTTTTATAGAATATCTTTGACCTATTGCATTCTTGTTGTCTTTGGTTTTGATATATCCTGTTCCTGCCTTAAATTCTAACTCCTCAAGGCCAGAAACGATACTTTATTTTTCCTTGTATTTTCTACTTGGTCTAGGTATTAGAACATGATAAGTGCTCTATAAATATGTGTTGAATAGATAACTAAGTGAATACATTTATAAATAAATCAACTAACCCATCAAGCCATCTATTATTTAATTTCTGGACTTGTGAGCAATGAATATTTCCATTTGAACTTTAATTAATATAGGAAAAAAAGACATGAGTTCAGTTTTTAGTATTGCTCTAAGGCAACTTTCCATGAAATCCAAAGTAGCAATTCTTATCTTAGTTTTGCTAGATTATGATGTTAATGAAGAAAAATTTATGAGTCTTGAAACTTCTCTTTAGCTGCTTACCTTCACTTTCTAAACGGGTAAACCATTTGTGTATCTGAACAAAAGAAAAATTAAAAACAAGATATTAATTAAGCATTTAATCAACATTTTTATTATTTTTTTATTTAATAAAGTTCTATTTTTCCAAATATACAGTTGGTTGAATCTGTTCACACATCTTCACCAGCGGCTGGGGTACCTCCACCTTTGGTATTTCTGGTGTAAATTACTTGAGCTCTGTGCTTTGAAATCAGCTTGATAAGTCCTTTACTAAGGAGCTCCTGAAGGGTTGCCCTGGACAGGGAGCCTCGAATCTTCAGTCTCTCAGAGACCATAGCTGGGGTTATAAGCTTATAGTTGAGAACTTCCTTCCAGAGTTTGTCACATATAGCTTTGTCAAACAAGACTAAATTGTTGAGCTTGTCCCGAACTTTGCCTTTGAACCACTTCTTCTTTTTGGCCTTGCCCCCAGATTTGTTCACTGGGTCTTTGTCTTTCTTGGCCGACTTTCCGGCATCTTTCTTCTTCTTGTCGGCATTGCGAAGCTTGGAGAAGCGCTGCAGCTACCGCAGCCGCGTTAAGATGTCGGACAAAAAGGAAATGCTGTTCACGAACAGGCCCAGAAATCTCCGCCCAACGACAGTAATTCCGAGGCAAGGGGCGGAGCTACGCACAGGGCGTTCTCGGAGAAGAATTCTCTCTCCAGCCAGAGGGAAGGAGAAAGTGGACTCCAACTCCCCGGCCGCGCGTCCTAAACATTGCCCCCAGCTTGTTGCACTTTGCCGCTAGTTGTGAAGCAGTGCTATAGAGCTGTCTTCCAGCACTGAGACAGAAAAAGCAATTTACCTGGTCCCAACTTCTAACTTTCTGGCATTACTAACGACCAAGCATGTCTTTCCAAGTGCGCAAGCGCCACGGGTGACGATGCGGCCTTAATCAACATTTTTAAAACATAAATTTTAGCACTATAGAGGTGGTAAAATCAATCATTTCAAATGTGCTATATTAGGAGGTTTAGATTTTATTAATTAACTTAAAGATGACACAATCTACATAGTCAAAATATCAATCAAAAAACACAGGCTTTTGCCTATGAAACAAGCTTTGGAAGAATTGTCCACTATTGTGGTTGCTGAAAAACAATAACATCCTTTGCACAGCTTTGCTAACAGGAGACTTTGCATTTGACATTTTGGAAGCAAGGAAAGCGAATGGCTTGAAAAGTTGAAAAGCCAATTCATCATAATAACTGACATTTGAGAGCTGATATTATCGTCTGTGATTTAAAATTCAGAATTGATAAAACACAATCATATAATACAGCCCAGCAGAAGCTCTCATTGAAATGTGTATACTTATCTGGGAAAACAACATAGAGTTGCAAAAAGTTGATCGTTTTAAATTTTAATGTTTATTCCTTCCCATTTCATCCCCAAATTTTATAAAATAATGAGTTTCTACCTTCTGCAACAAACAAAATTGTATGTACAAGAAACTGATTTTATACAGGGGGATTTATATAGAGGTATTTTATATAATGGATTTAAAAATCAACTATGTGACCTTTTCATCATGGTTAAGAGACTTTTCTTAAACATGTATCATGTGATATTTATTGATCATTTGTTTTCTTTATTTCTAATCAAAATATAAAAATATGTTCAACACTACTCTGGGGATTCTGTTTAGGATACTACTACTAATAGATGGTGCTTTGTGTTTATATGTAAAGTTTTCTGTTCAGGGATTTCTATATGGTAACAACAGGAGGCATTTTCAGTAGCATTTGCATCAGAATATATCCAATTGGAGGAATTCTTCAGAAATCATAGCCTCAAAAGTCACAAAAGGTCCACGTGAAAGCCCAGATGATCTCTTGTCCCTGAATCTGATTATCCATTTTCCTTGTCATCAAAGGAATCAGCATTAACATTGAGAAATGGGCATCAATGATTTTACACTCATTCCTTTCCTTATCTGGCATTAACAATTTTGCCTCTTTTCTAAAGATTGACTTGCTTTGTGTGTTAGGCCCAGCTTTGTTGTAGTTACTTTCAGATCAGCAAAGGAGAATATTCCCTTTCTTCCTTCGTTACAAACACTGCAAGAAAACATGCCCAGTGATTTGTACAATTGACAACTGCAACCATTGCTCCAGGGCAGATTGAGGAAAACTCATATTCTCTCTAATATAACCCAGAAGTGCCTGTTCATCTACGTTATGGCTGAAGCATGCATTTCATTGCTGCTCTGTGATCTAATTCAGAGGAGAGATAGCTGCTGCATTTTCAATTGATATATAAAAATAGCTGCTTGCTTTAAATTCCATGTGACGTCAATGGAATCATTAAAAAGCAGTGACCAGTCTGCAGAATGTCTCGGTTGAAGCTATTGCAGCATGAAGTGTAGATACTTAAGCAATATCATTTTTTTCCTCTTGACAAGCAGCCATATTTTCCTATTTTAAGGTAATTTTCATCAATCATTTAGCAAATACGTGGTCAAAGTTCAGATTTTTTTCACTATACTATGGGGTGTAATCTTGTGTATAGTAAAAGGTCAGCCCCATTTGAGAATGATTCATATTCTGTAAATATGGAGGGAATGGACTTTTGAGGACCTTTGGCAATTTCTCTGTAGACTCCTATATAATCTCAGCCCACATGTTAGCTCTTACTCTGTTAGCTTCCAACCACAGGCTTTTCTAGAGGTGACTGGTGCAGGAAGCCACCAGACTCTTAATAGCAGTCAATATGGTGCTGAGGTCCACTTACACATTCTTTCCCGGAGGTGGAGTTTATACCAGGAACCCGATATGAATATAAAAAGTGCCAAACGGAGTCAGGCTTAGGAGCCTGACAAATCTGTTACCCTGTAAAAATTTCTGTTGCCCTTCCTCCGATATGGAGTCTCTTCCCCATTCCTTTCAAGCTAAATTCTGTCTAGCCTGCAAATGACCCTGAAGAAATCTTGCCCGATCACTCTGGCATATTATCTTTCCCCCTTCTGATCAGACTACTCCAGTCCATGGGCATTGCCCTGGCTGAGATCTTCATCAACTCCCCATGCACTTTCACAAAAGAATGCCCTCCTGCCCCCATTCACACCATCTTTCATCAAACATCAGTTGCAATCTTCCTAAAATACCCATCTGATTATGTTAGTCCCTGGTTTAACAACCAATGTCTCCTTATGTGAGAGATGCCCTACTTCCACATCTTTTAATCAGACAAACTTACCCATGTCCTAGCCGGAGTCCAGTTAAAAAAATTTTTGGTATTTTAGGCCTTAGGATCTTTGATTTTACTTTACTCTTTGCTTTTGTTACCCACCCATTTCTGCAACCACTTGTGATATTCTTGACTTCATCTGTATTGCTTATCCCTTACCCATAATACTTGACAGATTTAGCTTTCTTAATGTCGAGCAATTGTGTTCTCTTTTAAACATGCTTTGCACTAGTCCTATGCTTATGACTGCTTGGGTAACCATTCTGCTTGATCAATATTTAACCTAGGTGTCATGCTGTAACATGACAAACTTTATTCTTGGAAACGGGTCAGATACTCTACCATTATCTGCAGGATAAAACCCATGGTTCAGTACACAAAATCCCAACCCACCATTCCAGATTTTTCTGCCAATTCCCACCATATACCTGTATATCATTCACTGAGCTCGCAACAATCTTTCATTTCTTCATTGTTATGTCATGCTATGTCATATGCTTGGAGAACCTTCCACTATTCTCAATCTGACACATTAATCATTTAACATCAAATCCAAATGTCATCACCCCAACCAATTTAATTGATTCAATGTACATAGTCCCACAAAATGCATATTTATCTCTAGCATTTAGGCTTTGTATGATAACTGCTTAATGTTTATCTGTTTTATTCCCTAAAACTTGACTTTCTATAATGAAAGAAACAAACATTTTATACATCTCTGAATACCTAGCACCCAACAGAGTCTTTCAAATGATGATTCCTCAACAAATGTTTGATTGTACAAACAACCTATACCCCATATTTGAATGTATCCTGATATATTTTTATTTGTACTGTTGAATAATTAAATATATTTCATCTATGTATTATTGTCTTTGATTACTCATAACCACAATATGTAGCAGGTATTATTATTAATAACCTATTTACTAATTTGGTTAGTGCTGAGAATTTATATTTGATAAACTTCTCTTTCTTGATATTAGCTCTGGTTTCTGTTTAGTTTATATTATGAAATTTTCATCTATGGATATCCTATTTCATACTTAAAATTTTTGCCTTTATTATTTCTTAGAAAGCCACTTAGATGACAGAGGATTAAGGTTGGTTAAGCCAAAACCTGGGGGCCCACATAGAAGGAGAATATTTGTCACAATGGAGATTCATAATATTTTCTTTGGTCCTGCTGTCATACTTCAATACAACCTTAATAATTAAGAGAGAGTTTTTTTTCAGTCCAGACTCTGTTCCTAGGTAGATCTGGAGATTTTTCACCTTGTTCTTCAATTTGTGTCTTCACCTAGCTGCCTACTGAAGAGCTCCTCCATCACACAATTATCTAAAATTCATTATGTCCACAGTTTGAACTAATGATTCACCTTTCCAAACGTGTATATTCTGCAATCTCTTCCATTTTCATAATTTGCACAATTTCTTAATTTTTTTCAAGTTAGAAACATGGGAGTAACCTTGAACTCCCTTTCTTCTTGACTGCTATATCCAGTCTAACATTAAATCCTGTGTTTTCAAACCCATCCACTTTTCTCCATCCCCATTGCCATTATTCTAGCCCAAACCATCATTGTCTCTTTCCTGAGACAAAATTCTTTTATTTGCTTCCTGCAACTTATTCTCTTCAGAGCATCCAGGGAACTCATTTGACAAATGTGATTACTTCCCTCTCTTGCTTGAAATCCTTTAATGGTATCTGACTGCCTTTAAAATAAAGTCTAAAATGCTTCTCATAGTCCACAAGACCTTGCATAACTTCTTCAGCACCATCTCAAGCTCCTCCCACCTGTCTTCATGAGCCTCACTGGAATGTTCTCTGATACTTGAGCCCTTCATCCCTCTACTTTTGCCTGTCTCCATGCTCTCCCCGAAACTTCCTCCCTCTTCACCTGGCCCTTGAGAGCTCAACTAAAGCACCATGTCTTCTAGGAGCCTACTATGACCTCTAGATTAAGTTAGGTATTTCTTTTGTATATGAACTTACCTACAATTCATTATTTTCATGTATATATACGACTGCATTTGTAATTATGTCATTATTTGTGTAATAACTAGTTTTAACTTTCTCTGCTGTCATGTAAGCTTCTTCCAGGGTGACAAATGTGTTTATATCTTGCTCACTTCTGTATCTATAGGATGTAGGAGAATATCTGACAAATAGTGGTGTTCAATTAAAATACTAATTCAATGAATGAATGAATGTCTCTTCTCTGTGAGGGTTCATCTATTAGTTGAGACTCTGAATTTTTAAATTAGGCTTGGGTGAGTGATTAACAGCTCTATGGCCAGATTGATGATAACAAGTGAAACGCTGGACTACGTACTATTCTTTTTGGTAAAATTGTCTTTCTTTTACCTGTCTTAGTAAGTGGCTCTTCACACTTGAGAACAGCATATACAGGAAGACAGTAGGCTTTATCAGCTTCTCAAGATATGAAGAGATCTTGTGAATCTGAACTTGTGTTAGTTAATAGTCTAGTTTGGCACATCATTGGGAAGTCAGACTTTGTCCTTTTGTTTAAGTGCTGCAATAGCTGTGTTTATACTTGTTGTGCAGACATATGTTGTAGCTAATCTAATCACTTAGAGCCACTAGGCAGCTGTCAATGGAAAATGTAGAGCAATCAAATCAAATCAATAAGGATGACTAAGAGCAATTTCAGAAAGAAGTGACATAGGCTTCATATTTTCTGACCTGTTTCAGTCCACTTTGTGTTTTGGGCTTAAATACATTTACTGTAAGCATGCTGTTATTGATGATTATTTCAGGACTCTTGGAAATAGAATAACTTTTCTTCTTTCTTTCTTATACCTTCTATATTTAGTGCAAAGAACATGAGCTTTGGCATCAGGCAGTCCTAAGTTTAAATCCTACTCACAAGTTTTGTAACGTTGAGAACATTATTGTCCTTTGGGAGGCCTTGATCCTTTTACTGCGTGGTTGTCAAGATTGAAATAAATAATGTATAAAATACTCAGCAGATAATAGAAGCTGGATAAGTGTTAGTTTCTCTTACCACACATCTTCTCTTGATTTTTTGCTTCCTTTTTTTTTTCTTTACTCAATCTCCTTTGTCTTGGTTCTTCTTGTCTGTGAACCCCTTGGTGATTTTCAGGATATTGGAAAGTAAAGAAATTAATTGGAGATTCTCCAGAATTCTATAATTTGGAAAAATTCAAACCTTCCTTAATTGTATTAGTAACTAGTAAAAAATTCTATTTCTCTATTTTTACTATTTCCACTGACTTAAAAGTTTAGTATGTTTCTTTAATATGCTATATGTCCATAGATGATCAATTTCTATTTGGATATTGTGAGCATACATTAACTGAATTCATCTAGAATCTTATCAGGTCAATATAGTGATATAATTCTAGTGGGAGGGAGATAAATGGCAGAGAGAGAGAGAGAGAAAGAGAGAGAGATCAGCAATTGTAATGTAGCCTAGTGAAAAGATCATGGGGAACTGTAGTCAAATTCTGGGATAAAATCATCCTTTGCTCATGAAAACTTGAATAGGTCACCTAAAATCCCTCAACCCCAGTTCTTTTTATTTATAAAATTGGATATTTTTCAGGTAAGGTTTTTGTGAGTATTAAATGAGATAATGCATGTGTAAAGTTTCTTTTCAGAGGGAAAACATTCTAAATACTATAATTGATTTTTTCCTAAGATAAGGTCAAGTGTAGCTCCCAATTTAGGCTTTTTTTGTGTGTGTGTCTGTGCATGCAAAAGAAAGTCTGTGTAACTGGGAAAGAACATAAAGAAGAACAGCCAAATGGAAGCAGATGAACAGGAAAGAAGGCAATATTTTTTCTATTCTTAGAATTTCCTGGGATATAAAAATCCTAAGATGCCTGGAGAGAAGGAAGATAATGTCAGATGCATCCTTCATCATCAGAATATCTAGAATCCCCTGGATGCCTACCTGAGGAAATTGGTTCAGCTTATTGTCAAGCAGATTTTCCAAGCAAAAAAACTCCCCCAAACAGTCTCAATCCCATCCCTCACCCCCAGAACTGATCTGGTGTCATTGAGCCACCAAGATTGGACATAAAGATGGATAAGATGGTCCTACAAAGATTTTTTTTAGAGAGATGGGGTCTTGCTATATTGCCCAGGCTGGCCTCAAACTTCTGGGCTCAAGCGACCTTCCCACCTTAGCCTGCTGAGTAGCGAGGATTGCAAGTGCATGGGCCACCACATCTGGCTTCTCTGAAGACTTAAAATGATAGAAACAGAGCCCAATATTAGCTCCATCCCAGTGGCCCCACAGGACATAGTGGAATTAACTGGGCAGAGTCATTTGCCTAAGTAGATTCTCTTTCACTGTGATACCCCTTCCTAAATTCTTCTACTCTGGCTACCATTCAGCATTGGTAATTGGCATAGGTGAGATGGGAGTAGATGTCTCAAAATGAAAGAAACCCAGAAAGCAAAAAGGATGATAGTTAATTATTTAATGCCCTCTGTTTTCTTTCTGGCTTCAACACCTATTCACTCAATCCTCCTCCTCTCTCATTCTCTCTTAAATACACTCAAGTCATGATTTTCTTTCTATCACTGTAATAAAGTTACTCTTGTTAACAAGATTTCCAATTGCTAAATCCAAGGGTCAAATTCTCAATCCTCATCTTATTTGTCCTTTCAGCAGTATTTGACATAATAAATCATTTATATCTTTTCTTTTCTTTCTTTTTTCTTTTTTAAGTGCCTTTTTCACTGGACTTCCAAGGCACCACTCTCTCCTGGTTTTTATCACCCTTGCTGACTGCTCTTTAGTTTGATTTCTCTCTGTTTCTCTCATTTTAAAGCTGGCATGTGCCAGGGTTCAGTACCTGGTACTCTTCTTTTCTCTAGTTACATTCATTTCGTTGGTAATCTCATTTAGTTTCATAGTTTTAAATCATAATGGCATGATAATAATTACCAACCTGGAACTTCCCCTTGAAATCCAGATACATAAACGTAACTGCTTTCTTGACATCTCCCCTTGGAGTTTAGTGGGTACATTGAACTTAACATGTCCTAAAGTGGATCTCTGAACTTAATCTACTCATTCTTTTTGTCCTCCCTCTTAGCTCATAGCAAATTAAGTTTTCCTTGGAGTCATTCATGCTTCTGCTTTCCTTGTCACTCCATAAAGAAAGTTCTGCTAAGTTTATCTTCAAAATATAACCAGAATCCACCACATCTTTTAACTTATGCTATAACTGACCCAAACAGTCATCATCTCTTACCGGAATTGTTACAGAAGACTCCTAACTGGTTATCCATTTCTAATCATGTCCCTCTTCAATCTCTTGTTAATACAGTATCCAGAATTATCCTGTTAAATCATAATTCAGATCATGTTCATAGCTTCTTGCCTCAATCAGAACCAAAGACAAAGTTTTTTTTTTAATGTCTATAAGGCCTTCAATGATTGGTCCTTCATTGCCTCTTTCAGTTAATTTTCTTATATTCTCCCCTTTGCTCCACTTGGTCTTACCACATGGTCTTCTTGATCTTCTTTAGCATGCTAATCCGATATCCACCTGAGGACTTTGCACTTCTTTCCTCTTTTTTGACTTAGCTTGTGCTATCCCAAAACAGAGGCATAGAGCTTATGTGATATTTTTAGGGAGTCCAATCCCAGGGAACAGGTGAGACGGACAAGAGGAGTGATTCAGGGAAGGAGTGATAACCAAAGCAAGGGCACATTGTGGAGCTGGATTCCACTTAGTGCAGTTAGTTGTTCAATTCACCGGAAGGCACCCTTCAGCACCCATTAGCACCCTTGAGTGTTCCTGGGGAACATAAAGGCAGAGAAATTTATCCACATGACCTTCTCTTGCATTGATTAAAATTTGTCCCCATGGACATGAATTCCCCTGTACTTCCAACTTGGATGTATGTGAGCTTAAGTACCCAAGGGTCCACAATAGTATCAACAGGAAGTCCTAGGGCAGAAGAAAAGAAGCCCACACAGAACTAGACTAAGGCACAGAGGAGGCCAGAAGGATTTCAGAGGTGCATAAGAGACGTCTGATAAACTCTGCCTGGAGTGTTCTTCTCTAGGTGTTGGTATGGCTCCCTTTACCTTTTAGCAAAAGTGTTCTTTGCTCAAATGCCACCTTTGAGACCTTTTATCACCCTCCCTTTTAAAATTGTCATCATATGTATAATCTGTATCCCCTTTGCCTGCTTTGTTTTTGCCATATCATCTTCTAACATATCATAAATCTACTTGTTTATTTCATTCATTGCCAGTCTCCCTCACTAGACTTTAAGATCTAAAAGAGCTGTGATTTTGGTCTGCTTCATTAATAATTGTACCCTCATAACTGTGAGGACTATCACATAGTATTCATTCAATAAGTATTTGATTTGTGAATTATTCACAAAAATTCTTAAAACAAGGATGGTGAGCTTTTGAGATATGCTTTGAATTAAATATATGCAACATTCTAATCAATACATAGATCATGTCTTTCTTTTGTCAAATAATAACATATTTTAGGCATTAAAAGATAGGGTATAGTATTTCCTAGGTGGATCCTAAAGCAAATCACTGAGTGAGAAGATACATTGATGTTCACTGATCAGCAAGACATTTGTTTACACAGCTTCTTTATTCTTCTAAATTGCCTTTTATTGATCTGTTCTGTTAAGTCTCTATGGAAATAATCACAAGGGTTGGCAACAAATTTATCCTTTGTTCTTTCCTCTCTTAGATATTAACAGTGGCTCCCTGTGAGTCAGGCAGTGAGAGCAGAAGGTGGCTTATGAATACCAGTTTTAGTGGAAAATGGGATACAGAAACAAGAAGATGAAATGGAAAAAATGATATAAGCGTCATAAATTATGATGTATGTTATTAAAAATAATCATTATTAATCTGTTTTAATTATTATTTCAATTCTTCAAGATGCAATAATGCTCTCTGCCATTGCGATTGAAGGGAAGGGGAGGATGGCACAACTCTTTTATAATTTTGTTCTTATCATTGGTATTATTTTCTTCACGGGACATTGGAATAGTAAAGAGTCACTGATCTAGGGATACCTGGGTCTGCATCCTGGTTCAACCATTTATTAACTAGTATGGACTTAAGCAAGTTATTGAAGTCTTGGTTTCTTTATTTGTAAAATAAAGATGGTAATACTCAATCTCAAAGGGTAAATATTTGACAAATAATATAAAGAAAGCACAAATACATAAAAGATGTTTTATAAACTCTGCCTGAAGTTTAAATCTTCTAGTGTTAATGTTTATCAGAAAACAACAACGTAATCTTAAATGGTAAGAAATGTA
>NW_012134970.1:5340540-5341023 GCF_000956105.1 Propithecus coquereli
TTTATATTATTTTGTGACACATAGTGACTATTCTGGCATTTCTTTAAGATATATGCCAATTTTTAAGGGGCTGAATTGTATGCACCTAAAATTTATGCCCACACAGAATCTCAGATTGTGACCTAGTGTGGAAATACAGTAGTCCCCCCTTATCCATGGGGGATACATTCCAAGACCCCCAGTGGATGTCTGAAATCTCAAATAGTACTAAACCCTAAATATACTATGCACAAAGGTTTTTCCCTTCTTTACAGTTTCATGGATAGAACATTCCTTCATACTATAGATCTTAACAACTTTAACATACGATTTTTTTTTCTTTCCTCATTAACTTGAGAACTTTCACCCATTTACTTAAAGGAAACACTTTATGGCTTCTCTTTGGCAGATCCAAATCACCAGCATCACTATTCTTGTGCTTTGGGGCCATTTTTAAGTAAAATAAGGGTTACTTAAACACAAGTGCTATAATACCAAGACAGT
>NW_012134970.1:5342773-5345864 GCF_000956105.1 Propithecus coquereli
ATTCAGAACTGAAGTCAAAGCAATCAAGTTCAGCCTGATGAGAAAAAATGGCAATGCCCACCTACATGGCATGATTTCAGAGGCACTGGGAAGCCTTTGTAGATGACATCTGCTATTGATGCCTGACTAGAGCATCTTCTCACATCTTCTAGCAGCAGAGCTTACAATCCACCTTTTCCTTATTATCAGTTCATTGACAGGGGTGAGGCTGGCAAAAGACCAGCCAATCAGTATATTCTATCCTCATGTACAGTGTTTATTTGAGAAATTGACTTCAGCCCCAAATTAGACCAATGAGACTCAATTCTGTTTCCGGGTTGAAACTATTGGCCAAAAATATCTTTGATCATCTTGACTCAGGATGGAAAGACCTTGTAGTCAATGCGGAGGAAAATAATTCTGAGAGACAGAGAAAATTCAAGCCCCAGATTCAGTTATCCTCAAAGCTGCTTCTCTTTCAGTTCCAATTAGTTGAAAAGTACCCCCCTCCCCAACTTTTTGGCTTACATTAATTTGAGTTGGGTTTTGTTCACTTACAAACAAACTGAATGGGTTAAGATTAGTTTGGACAAAATCTGCATGGCCATTTATCAGGTTGGAATAATGGACAGACGTAGATAAAGCCAGCTTTGCAAAGTTAGAAAGAAACACACTCGTAAGGACACACTGCAGCACTAAGGTGTCATAATAACCCCCTTCTTGAGTGAGTATGGCTGTTTGAAATTCTATCAGTAAGAATAAAACAGCCCACTCATGCATGCAAGATTTAAGTCACTTTGACACAGAGAAGCAGCCTCAATTCACAGCCAGGGTACAGAGCTTCAAATAAGGAGTTTCTGCACACAACATTCCACACCTACTTTCACTTTGTAGGGTCAAAGGAAACAGGATTCTGAGTCTACTTTGCAGGATAGACCTCATGTGGACATTTACAGAGCCCGACTTTGCTGCAAGTCTATCAAAACACTGTTTTGTTTAAATTTTATCTAAATTCTGCTCTTGTGCAGAGCCCTGTCACAACTTATGTTTTCCTTTGGTGAGATGACACTTTTCATTTTCTGTGTGGTCTCTCTCATTGCAATGGGTAATTAAACCCGATTTTATCAGACTTAAGTACTTACTGGTGGTTTTAGTGTGACTAGGCTTGGGATCCAAAAGGGTTTTAATTATTATAGCCATTTTGCAACAATAATTCTTCCACTTAAACTGGTTTTATAATTAAATGCATGGTCATCTAGTCATCCCCAAAGTAAATCCTATGGAAAAGTTGAGACTTTGAAGCTGCTGTTTTAGAGTTGGGCTCCACAGCCTAGCTACTCACAGTAGGTGCCTGCAACAGGAGCATCTGCACCGTTGGGAGCTTACTAGAAAGATAGAAACTGGGCCCCTTCCCTGATGTGCTGAATCAGAATCTGCATTTTAGTAAGATCACCAGGTAATTGTATGCACAAGAGTTTGAGAAGTGCTACTCTGGATAGTCCCTGGAGTTTCAATAGAGCCCCTCAAAGAAACTCGGAGGCAGGGAAAGGAGACACAAAGCTCTTGGCCTTTCCCTAGGAAAGCCATCCTGTAACATACTGCTTTGTGAGTTTTGCTTTTCTGTAAACACTTCTTTAAGGTAAGCAACATTTGAAAAATTACTATTTTAAGCCACATGAGTACTTTTAAGCACATGGTAAATGAGCTCATTAAATTACTTTTTGTGAGAGAATACATTTTATTTGGGGTAAATAGGGGAAGGAAAATTCCTACTGAGGAAAAGCTTGGGAGCCCAATTTCAGAGCCCTCACTCAATTCTGTCATTTGCCTGCCTGTGTGGAGATGGCTGCTGGCAGGAGCTGCTGGTTCTTTCAGACCACACACATCTGGGGTCCAAGAATGGGTCTAAATAACAGAACTGGGAGGGTGGGTCTATCAGAGGCCTATCTGTACAGGAATTAAGGAACCTACTAGGATAATGTCTTGAGAGAATGAGAAGCCAGGAAGATAAATTTGGTCAAGAAGAAAGCTTTGGTCTTCAGAGGGGAGTGATGACTTTGAGAATAGCATGGTGATGGTCACTGGGATTCATCTGGGTCTGCAGCCCATAGATATGAGAGAGAGAGAGAGAGAGAGAGAGAGAGAGAGAGAGAGAGAACTGTGTCTAAAATGAAAGGAGCTTTCCTTTCTGATCTTAGGTAGTTATTAGAACACAAGAGTCCTATATTTGAGCCCCTCTATTAGATTGCAACATAAAGGGAGGAGAAGCACTTCCTCACCTAGCTTCATTTGGTCACATACCACTCACCCCTTGGTTACCTTTGTAGTGATGCCCAGCTAGGGATAAGCAGTGCCAACTGGGCAGATTACCAGGTTTGGCAGAGAAGGGGCAGAGACTGGAGACTGCAATGGGCATTGAGATGAGAAAGTAGCGGCAGCCAATAGCCAGAGTCCATAGAATTTTATTGTAAGCCTATAGGAAACATTTTCTGGAGACTCAGAAAAGTGTGAGGAAGGGAAGAGTCTTCCTAAAGGGTGTGTGAGCAGGGGTCTTGTGTGAGAGCAGGAGTCATGGCATTTTAGTTAACACATTCATGAACCCTACATATATCTACAAAGAGATGATGGCCCAGAAAATTTAACAAGAGATTTTATTAAAGCTCAAAATGTAATCTCCCCCACCCATTCCCAGCTCTTTTTAAATAGATGCATCGTAAGCCAAGTTCCCTGGGTGAATATTCTTCACAAAGATTTAGAGTTGATTTTATAGCAAAGAGCCAGGGTCTTTCTACACTTGGAGAAAACACCATGCAGTGTATTTTCCCCTAAATTCTCCTCATGTTCTCAGTATTTCTTTAACGAATATAAGAAGTGAAGGATATTGCCTTATACTTTTTTGAACCACCACCACCACTTAACATGTGTGTGGTTCTTATCAAACACCTGTCCGTTGTTTGATTTGGTCACAACCAGCCACAATTTCATTTCATTGTTTCCAAATATGTTTTAATATCTGTCATGCCCTGGGAATATAAAAATAGCTAAGATATGCCTCTTACCTTCAATGCTCAAATCAAAGGCTATTATTCTTATTGTCCAATCAGAAAAGGAT
>NW_012134970.1:5348954-5351780 GCF_000956105.1 Propithecus coquereli
TGTGCATAAGGTTGCTAGATTTAGGGAAAAAATATTAATACAAGACATATGCAGTTAAATTTGAATTCAGAGCAACATTTTTTTTTAGTATGTCTGACAAAATGTATGGGAAATACACTAACAAAATTCATTGTTTATCTGAAATTTGAATTTCACTAGGTGTCTTATAGTTTACCCAGCCACCTTAAATATTGAAAAGAAATAATTGAAGATGAAGAAAAAAAGGAAATGAGAGGATTAATAATATGCTATACTCAGATGCCAAACCCAGAGAAGGTTACAGAGTTTTTGCTTCTAGCATGACCACATGTGTAGATCCTCAAATTAGTTATGAGTTTTCTATTGCTAGACTACACATAGGGCAGATAGGAAAAGTGTAAGAGCGTTACATGCTTGTTCTTTGAGAAGGGAACCATGTTGGAACCATCTAATGTTGATGGGCCTTTAACAGCTCTCATAGTGCCAAGGCAATTCGTCTTGCTTGAGAAGATCCAATTTTTAAAAAGTGATGGTTTGGAGAAACCATTTTTCATGGAAAACATGTTATTAAAACAAAATGGGTTCCATGTGGGGAAGAACAACTTTAGTGGTGCACTGGTTCTGTTGCTGATAGAAGCAAAAGTGAAACTTTATTTGTATGTTGATGAAGTTAAAAAATTAGTTGACATTTGATCATTTTGAAAAGCATGGGGTGCTCCACAAGCTGGACAATTTGCTTGTGGGAACTCATATAAGTTTGAAAGCACATTCCTCATAAAATTTAAACAGCCATTTTTAATGAAAACATAATTTGTTTAAATTTTAAATCCAAATTGCAAAAATAATAGCAAAAATGACAATAAAGTAAGGCTGGTCATAATGTGCCCTTTTTTTTTTAGGATAAGTTTGATTTTTTTCATAAGATACAATATACTTACACACACATACCACATAAAATCACGCACTTTTGACTCATACAAATATACATATAGAACTATCTACAAAACTGTACCACAAGTGAAATAAAAATTACACAATTTTAAACAGAGTCAATCAACATGTTTTACAAATTCTACAGAACATTTTATTGTTGTCATTGGGAAAACAATTTAGAGCATTAAAACTGTATGTAACACAGGAGCCACCAATAAGTTATGGCAAATATAGCATTTACACCATGATGTCACTGAAATCTAGTTAAAAAGACTAAATTGCTATAAAATAAAATGCTCTTAAAAACCTTGTTTAGCATATCCTAAGGGACACTGTGCATTATTTTCTATTAGCAATTCAAAACGTGAGCACTCTGCCTATGGAGCTGCTGTTCGTTTGAACGACCAAAGGTTAGAAGATTGTGTCATTGGATCTGTAAAACTATAGAACTGAAAAACTGGAAACGTTCATTTCCTGAGACTTCCAACTTTCTAGTCTGGAATCCTTACAGGGAAGAACCTGAACAGGTAGCTCTGGCTAGAAACATGTGAGAACCTGACAGAACTTAAAACGACTTTAAGTGAAGATGTGTGTGTACTTGTAATTTATATTCAAGTCCATCTTAGATTCTCTAGCTTGAAGTATAATTGACAATGTAGTTAGAATATTACTGCCAGGCATTTCATGTTTTTGATGGTCTTATTTTTCACCAGTTTTCTAGTAATTTTTCTCCCCTTAAATATTAAAATATTTGAATCATGTTTATGCATACTAGCATAGGAGATATTGATGTCAAGAGTTAAAATGGCAATAGATTCAGGTTGATTAGAGTGCAGTTTCAACTTCAATAATGTATGTGTATGAAATGTGCATATGGTGTGTGTGTATATTGTATGTGTGTATATACACATAGGTGCTTACCTGCCAAACACATTATGCTCTAATACATTCATTAGAAGTGGCACTCCATGAAAAGTGAGTTTTCCCAGTATGGCTGAAAGTGAATATTGAGGTCATCAAATAGAATATCCTAAGGCTTTTAAAAACTGCCTCCTCAACCTCTACATTCACATGATTTGTGTAGTAATAAGGGAGACATAAACAATAATGATCGGAGAAGGATTCACCATAGTGGTCCTTCAAATTACGGACAGGAAAGTAAACTTAAAAATGATGCTCTTTGCATATTTTCCCACCCATTCTGTTGATTTCCTGCTGTAGATTAGGTAAAGGTTGGATTTTATTTCTGTTTTTTTTTTTTTTTTTTTTTTTTTTTGCTTTGCAGGACTTGTGAAACAAAGTCTTAAGAAACAAGCAAAACAAAAAGTGCACCAAGATGTACCTACTGCCATCTTGGGGCCTATTTGTAGCCCTTGTGCTGCTAGCTCTCTGAAAAGACAATGCCCAGCTAAGACAAAGGAGCGTAGGCTCAGGATAAGCTTCAATTGCATATCACCATTTCTCACTTCTTCAAGGCCCACAGCCTGCTCCCTAAGTGTGCTCCAGACAGCCAAAGGCACCTTCTCTCCATTCCCCTTTCCAAGGAATCCCTCCTGGTGAACTCTCCCTCTAGCTGGAGGACGCACAGTTCATTTCTACCTCTTCCCTCCTTTAGAAATTAAGGCAAGTCCATATACTCCCAGTGCCTGCTACATAGGCACTATATGTCCACACGGAAACCATAGCTTTGAGATGAAAGTACCTTTTTGTCTAACAAAGTTTCTGGGTGAATATCATTATTAGCAATAAAAAACTTTCCCCAGTTAAGAAACTGCACAATTAGTCCAAATGTTCATCCTGTTTGTTTTTTCCAGCACCCAAATGACAAATAGTACAAAATTAATTCTAAGCAAACGTAAGAAAACATCTAAGTTCAAAAAAATACAACACAAGTTACCTCTATATTTTATTTAT
>NW_012134970.1:5353530-5373940 GCF_000956105.1 Propithecus coquereli
TTGATGCAGATTTTCTATGAACAAAAGTTAAGCTATGATCACCCAGTTGCAGATGACTACAGAATATTATACCAAGTCCCACAAAACAAATAAATTTCAGTCCAACAATTTAATACACATAATGTCAGGCATTCAATTGTTTTGAGTCCCATACAGCATCTGATTAAAAAGAGCAAAAAGAGCGAGCGAAAGAAGGAGTGGAAAGGTTAGAGGATACAGACAGCGTAGGAGCCTAGGTTGAAATTAGAGAACGCAATCAAGTAAACACTCATACGTTACAAAGACTAATTTTGAAAAACAAAATTCACTTATCTTTTTTATCCCTAACACTAGAAGTAGATTTTGCTCATCAAATGGGAAATGAAATATTTATAGTAATATAGACTATGATTATAATCACTAAAGAAATGGTTTCCCCCTTTTCCCACCCACTATCAGCCCTAATCCCTTCCAAGACTCAGTGGAATAGGAAGATCAGAGTGTTTACAAATAATATGCCTAATACGATGAGTCTTCTCTGTCTTATTCAGGGACACTCCAAACAGTGCTATCAAGTGTTGGCTTCTCCTTCATCAAAGACATAGTTGAGCTTTATCACAGTGCTGATAAAATCACCAAGTTCTACAAAATCGGCAGTGACAATATTGATGCCACTTTCTCCTGGCTTCTGCGTGCGGACCCACTGCATCATGGCAGGAAGAGCTCTGAGAAAGGAAAGAAAAAGAGAAGTCACAGAAGGCAAGGCATTATTTTTCAAGCTTTACAGTTCTCAGGCTTCCATTTCATTTTTTAACTAATGTCCCAAGTGTAGGTACACATGGGGAATAAAGGCCAAGGGGACAGTGGTGAATTCTTAACCTTTGAAGAAACTCTGCTGGAGAACTATTCACTATATTGGTCCTTGTTGGTCTCTTCATCTTGGAGATCTCATATACTGTGATAGGTTATAATGAAGCTTCTTCATTAAGAAGACAACATTCTTGCATTTGTATTCCGATTTGTCATAGTATGATCACAAATCTTGCAAAGCTATGGGTGGTGAGGTCAGAGATGAACACATGCACTTAACGTTTATTATGAGCCCACTATTTTGAGGAAATATGCTAAGATATTGTAAATAGACACAATAGCAAAAGTCTCTGCTTTCAAAAAGGTCACAGTTTGGTGGTGGGCAGGTGGACAAGGAGGAAAATTGTAGCATACTATAGCATGGGAATGATCAGAGCTCATTCTTTCAGACACATTTACTGAGCACCTATCAAGTTCCAGTTACTATTGTAGGCAGCTGGAAAATTCAAGTGAACAAAAAAGATAAAAATATCTGCCCCTGTGGAACTTACATTCTCATAAGAAGAGACAGGTGATAAATGACAATCGTAAGTATTAATAAATCATATAGTTTGATAGGAGGGAATAAATGCTATAAAGTGAGCAAAGAAAGGAGGATTAGGCATATGCAGATGGGGAGGAGAGGTGCAGATTGAAATTTAAGATATGGTGGTTTAAAACTCTTCATTGATAAGGGGACATTTGTGTAAAGCTTTGAAGGAGTTGGTCACATAGATACTGCCATGGGCCTACAGCGGGAGTATGCCTAAGCTTGGAAGAAGGATGGAGAGAGAAATAAAAGATGAAGTCAAAGAGATAATGAGGAAATGGGAACAGGGCACTGTAGGCCATTGTAAGGGCTTTAAGGTTACTCTGAGTAAAATAGGGAGGATCTTGAGCAGGAGTGGTGTGTTCTGACTTTCACTATAAGAGATCATTCCTTTACCATGACAACATAGAAGAGAGTCACCTAGCTTAGCCTGGGAATCAGGTAAAACATTTCAGAAGAATTTCTGAGGTAAATATGGAAGGATTAGGAAGATTTATCTGGGTAAAGGTGGGAATAGAGGATGGAGGATGACGCAGTGCATTTTTAGGCAGAGGAAAAACCATTTTTTCATTCATTGACAGTAGCATGGTGTGTGTTTAGGAGAAGGGATAAGGCAGATGCATACATGTGATGGTGATAATGATGTGCAATATGACAGCCCATTGGAGTGAAACCTACCACAACTGGAGTGAGGCAGGAAGGAAGGTTTCCATGATAAAGGAATAAATGAACTGGGGCAGAGATATGATAGTGTATTAATAAAGAAAGTGTGAGGGAGACACTCCTGGACATTAAATTACTGGAAGATAAGTAGAGGGGAGGAAAGAGAGAAGGGGAAAGGGGAAGAGAGAATGATGAGTTTAAAACCTCAAAGAAGTTGTGTAAAAGGATTTAAGGTAGTCTCGAAAGATGTTGGAGAGAGAAAGAATCAGACAGTAGAGAGCCTTGAGAAATGTATAACAAGTGAAAGCTGTTAATCAGGGAATGCTATGATTAGATTTGTAATTTAGAGAGATTAGTTTGCCTTTGGTGGGGATAAATGAAAAGGAGAGAACATGACTAGGAACAGGAACAGCAAATAGGGGTCTGTTGAAATAATCCAGACCAGAGATAGTGGCAGCCTGAATTGCAGTAGCAGCAGTGGATGTATCTCAAAGGGTCTGAGGAGACAAAATGACATTGGATGTGGAATTGGGTGTAGATGGAGAGGGAAAGAGGCCATGAGTTATGCCTAGATTTCTAGCAGTGTTCAGGTATGTGGACGTCATTCACTAATCTTGGACAAATAGGAGCAAAAGCTTTCCAGCAGAGGTGATAAGTTCAGTCTTAGACATGTTGATTTTGAGGTGACTTTGGGACACATGAAATCAGATCTTAAGTGGCAGTTACGTACAGGTCTGGTGTTCAGGACAGAGAGCCAGTCAAAAGCCATCACATATAGTGAACAGTCGAAGCTATGAGAGTGGATAGGAGGATTTTGTGGAGGGACAAGAGAAGAGAAAATTTGAAGATCAGCAGCATTTACAGGAAGGGTAGGAAAGTGGATTCAGTAAAAGACAGAGAGAAGTAGGTATAGAAAGAAGTAGGAGGAAAATCAGGGGCATATGCAGGATGTCCCAAAAGTCACCATACACATGGAAAATGGGGACTTGTAGCCAAATGTACCTTTATTTACAAAATATTCATTACAAAATTTTACAAAATTTTTCCTTTGTATGGAGACTTTGGGACACCCTGTGGTGTCATGAAAATCAAGGAAAGAAGGAAGTCATGTTCCTTCTGGAAACTTAAAAGAGTTCAATGAGCTTGAAGCAGGAAGTACAATACATGTGCATTTCACCATACCTCAGAGAATATATCGTCTAAAGAAACCCAACCCATCCAGGCAAAAATGGGACAATTGTCTCTCTTTCCTCCCCTCTACTTATCTGCACTAATCCTGTGGGTAATACCTTAAACACTGATCCATACTTTCCAGTATACACATTTTTAGTATATACATCGTCCTGACAGAGGATGATCCAGTTGCTTCTAAAAGAGTATAACATGGATATAAAAGGCTGAATTTCTTCAGAAAATAGACTAGCAGGTGGGGAAATTTGCTCTCCACTGCAATAGTTTCAGAAGAAAATTCTATCTTAAACTGAAAAATCTGGATCCCTGAAGCACAGACACAAGTGTCTTCAAGTTTGTTAGAAAGACAGATGCTGTGGCAATGTGTGTGCAGCCACTCAAGGTTGAAGTCTGTTACTTTCTCTTCTGGCCTTGCTGGTGCAGATGAAGCAGCTCTGTTGTGAATGCAGCATCACCTGAGCATTTTAGAGAAGGTGGTGGAAAGACTACCACAACTAGTGCATTTCCTGGAAACAATGATTTTGCAACAGACACATGCACCTTGAGAGGTGAGAGGTAGAGTGGATAAGAGTGAGGCTGAGGTCAGTACTGATTCTGTATTAGCCTTAGCTGAAGAGCTTGTTTGTCAGATCTCTTGGGTAAGAGGTGACGGGAGGTTCCTGAGCAACTAAATTCCCATCTTAGAACTGTCACAGAAACAATTCCTCAGATGCCCTCTACTACTCTGAGATTAAAATTCCTAGACCTGAATTTTGAACAACTAGCTGTTATCCCCATGGAGAGAGGTTAGGAGAACACAAGAGTGCTCTTTTCTGTTTTCCCATAAAATAGATTGCTTTGAGGATTGATGAAACATTATTTTGGAATAGCTTGTAGTCCTTAGATGAAATATGAATATTACATTTAAAATATCATTCCTCTGAGTCATGGGAATATTTCTATTTTCTGTTCATGCATATTTTTCTAAAGTCAATATGATACCAAAGACAAAAGAAGCAGTAACACCAAGTTAAATCTCAAATACTCAGACAGTCTTAAGTAGAATTATGATAAACAAAAAGACTCACTATACTGGATTAAAACTAGCAAATGCTACTGAAGTTACAACAATTATTTGGAGTAGTATATCTTAACCTTTTTTCATTATTGTTCCCCAAGGAGTCTTTTTGAATACTTCTTTCACTACTCGCCCTTTTCCTCCATGAAATTTTAATACTACTGATAGATTGCATATCTGTTTATATATATGTTCGTATACTATTTGTGTATCTGCGCTTTATATAAAAAGAATTTTTTTAATTTGCTTTCCTAAGAATGAATTTTTGCCCTCTTGGGGGCCATAGTACCATTGACAAATTCCTGATTATGCTTAGTGTTGGACAGATAATTAGAATGAGTTGAAAAGTGACTCTGATGGTAATAAAATAGACCCGTGTAACAATTTTCAGGATATAAGACTGTCTTAGTCAGTCCAGGAGTGCTATAACAAAATACCATAACCTGGGAAGCTTATAAACAACAAAAATTTATTTCTCACAGTTTTGGAGGCTGGGAAGTCCAAGATCAAGGTGCTGACAGATTTGGTGTCTTGTGAGGGCTTGTTTCCTAATTCACAGATGGAGCCTTTTCATTGTGTCCTCACATGGTGGAGGGGCAAATAAGCTCCCTCAGGCCTCTTTTATAAGGGCACAAATTTCATTCGTGGGGACTCTGTCCTCATAATCTAATCACCCCAAAGGCCTCACCTATTAGTACCTTCACCTTAGGGGTAGGATTTCATGGTAGGGATTCAATTAGTGGAAGGTATAAAAAGAAAGAAAGAAGAGGATTTCAACATAGGAATTTGGAAGGTGGTGGTGGTGGGAGACACAAGCATTCAGATCATAGCAAACACAAACTGATTAAACTTTAATTTCTTTAAATCATCTATCCATTCATCCATCCACATATCCATCCATCCAGCCAGCCATTCAACAAAGATGTATTGCACACCTGTGGAAAACGGTGTGTTAATTGTAGCTCCCTAGAGCAATCCTTAGGGTTCAGACCTTCCTCACCTCTTTTGGAGAGATGTGGCCACAATCTTGCCCCCATACTCCTTTTTGTGCTTTTTCTACATTACGGTCAGAACAATCTTTCTGAAATGCATCTAAGCATTATTCCTCTACACGGACAACAGCAAAGTCTTCTCTTGTCTTCAAGAAATACCCAGCTCCTCGGCAGTGTGTGTGAGTCCCTCCACATCTCCCCTATATCAGCTGCCACAGATTCTCCTCTTCAGCCTCATTTATTGCTACTGCCTACCTGCTAGTTTGTTATCCAGTAATACTGAAATGCTCGTATTTTCCCCTGAACACACCCGGAAATTTCATGCTTCTGTATTTTTTTTTAGGCCTTTCCTCTATGAAATATCATTTCTTCCTCCAGTACCCTTCTTGGCCTAAGTAATTTCTGCCCACCCTTCAAGAATTGGACCAGGAATTATCTTACTCCCTCCCATCCAAATCTAGGTGAAGACACTTTTTTTTTTTGTGCTTTATATTCCTTAAATATAGTTTCATGACTGTATATAATATACAACATTGAGATTATCCATTTCCATGCCTATTTCTATCAGTGCCTGTGTGCTCTTTGAAAAAAACCCCAAATCATATCATAGTCATAAATGTATTCGTGGTATCCACCACAATCCCTAGGACTGAAAGGAAAACATCACATTTTTGAACACAAATATTGAGCTAGAAATCCTGAGCTCAGATGTCTCGAAGTCTACAAGCAAAATAGACATTAAACCAGTCACAACAATATGATATAGCAAAATAGAGGTGGACATAGGATTCTACGAGAGCATAGTAGATAACACAATTCACTTTACTTGGAAGAAATTAAGGAGAAATTTAGGGACACTTCACAAAACGGGACATTTGAGCTCAGTCATACTAGGCATTCTTTGGATAAAGAAGGAGAAGGAAGGCATGCCAAAGAAGGTGAAAGAAGGCATCACATGAAAAGGCATCAGCACATGTAAAAGAATATGAGCATGAAAGAGATGATGCAATTAGGAAGGACAAGGTGGCCAGAGAGTAGGAGCTGTGGAGGTGTAGGGGGGCCGACTGGAGTAAAGGAGGAGCGGAAAACATGTTTTGGCCAGTTTGTTCAGTCCTTCTTCAGCTTGCTATAGAATCTGAGCTTCATTCTATATGCAATGAAAGGTTCTTCATTATTCAATTAAAGAAGTTTTTTAAATTTTCCTGTACAAAGAGGAATCTGATCATAATTTAATCCAAAGTCTTCCATTTAATTACACTGAAACTTGTATTTTCTTCTCATATAAATAGCTCATTGTCTCCCTATGAAACTTCTCAGATTGCTATGAAAGTCTAAAAAAGCCTTCATTCACTCATATTACCCCTACCTTTCTTCATAGCCAAGACGTTGCTAGTGGAAATTTGAATATCATTCACTAGAAACATGAAGGAAAACACTTCTAAGTGGAGCTATGCAATCTGAAGAGATAATTAAATTTCCTTTGAATTTGTGTATTAATATTTTAACATCTATTTATAGAATGGTCTACTTCAGTATAGAAAGATGTGATTATACCAATTATACAGATATTGCAATGTTGCCTTAAAAATCCCTGCCCCCTTTTTATATCTCTCTTTTCATTAGATGCTGAATTTATAGTGTGGATTTAAATAACATTTCCAAGACCTCACTGAGTGCCATTGAAAATTTTTAAAAAATCATATCAATACTGTCAGTTCTAAAGCAAGACTGTTTCCATTCACATCTTAGCTCCATCATTTATTATAAGCAAGTTAGTTATCACTCCAAGCCTCAGTTTCACCATCTATAAAATGGGCATAATAATAAGGATTCAGTTAGTACAGTGCTAAAAAGAGTACATCCATTGCCTGTCAGTTTCCTGTTTCACAGGCTACAGATTCTCAAAGGACAACAGTAGGGGATTCCAAGAGCTGGGGACCAACACCCAGGCATAATACAGGTGGGGTATAAAAAGGAGCCTACAGATATCTTTCCAACTTTCACAATTCCAAAGACAGAAAAGTGGGGAACAATCTCCTGGTGCTGTCAGACAAGATTGGCAATGAGGCTTTGGGGAAGTACCTTGGAAGGGCACATAGCTATGGCTTTTCCCATCACAGATTCTAAATTCAGTTGGTAAAAGAATTATCAGGACCCAAGCTTGGTGTATGAAGCCTCAGAGCTCTTTTCTAGACTGTGAAGCTCTGCTGAGGAAAGGTATTGTCAAACAGATTTCAGGCTTCTTAGAAGAGAAACAGGGAAGTCTACAGGAGACAGAAACCTCCCTCCACCAATGAAGCAATGGGAGTGGAGAGATGTGAGAGCCAGAGGTCTTTTGATGTGCTTGCTTTAAGAACTGGTTTTGAAAATATTTAAAGGAAAAGATTTCAGAGTTGGAAGTGCTGAGGAGTTCTTTTGCAGGTCATACTATTGAGTTCAGTAACCCCCAAGGTGCTGACCTTGACTTATTATTAATCCATGCCAATCTCCTGCTTAGAATGCTTCAATTACCTCCCAGTACTTTTAAGATAAAGGTAAAATCCTTAACTGGCCTATAGGGCCCTGAACAATGGCCACTAGAGGTTCCTCAAGCTTTATCTCTTGTCACTGTACCTCTCACTGAATTCTAGCCATATTGCCAGTCTCGCCCATCTTGATCAGCCAAGTTTTCTTTGGAGAACTTGCTGGTTTTCGTGTTGTTCTTATTGTTACTTGTTTTGTTTTATTTTATCAAGAATGCCTTACCTTTCCTGCCCCCTCACTTGGCCACCACACAAAAAGTTTAAATGTCACTTCTTCAAAACACTAGTCAGAATTGTAATTGTATTTATGTGTTTGATCAATGTCTGTGTCCCAACTGGACTATAAGCTCTTTGAAGACAAGGACTGTCTGTGTTTCCTCTGTTGTACCCCCAGTGCTTAGCACAGGGCCTGCCATAGACTCAATAAATATATGTTGAATAAATGAACAGGTTTTCCTCTTAGAAAGAAAAGGTCTACTTTTTGAATAGAAATGTATGCAGTAACATAGGGAAATGCTACTTAGCTGTCCTCACTGTGGCTATTGTAATGGATTTTTGTTTGTGAACTCACTGCTATTTTGCTGAATAAAAATTTTTTTAAAAAATTAACTTGAAGAATTTTAATTTTTCTGTACTTGGCAGGTCTCACCTGCAAATTTTCAAATTGACCAATTTGTAAAGTGCTCTTCCCTCCATCACACATAATGTGTCATGAGATTCTGTGTTAATGATAATAATAGCAGTAATTATCATCTATATAAGAGTAAAGTTTATTAAAATTAAATTTATTTAATTAATCATTTCTTTAATCTATTATAAATTGTTAGTTATAATTACTATTTAATTAATCAGAATTGAATTTATTATAAATTCATGTCAAATTCGTATGCAAGTATATGTTTGTGTGTGAATATGTAAATATATGTATATATAAATAATACTTTTATAACAAATGCATTTTATACATGTTACTTCTTTAGCTCCTTTAAACTGTTTTATTTTATGGTTATGGATGAAAAATTGTGGATAATAAAACAGTTGTGTCTTTAGTGAATTTGATTTGAATGCATTTAATTTTTCAATGAACTGTTTCTTTTATTGAATGAAATAGAATTTCCAAAATCAATTCATTAATTTTTACAGAACATTCCGATGCACTCGAGGATAAAGATTGTCATGAAAACGTCAATGCCTTGTAACTTCCTGTCCCAAGTGCAACCTGAGAAATGGAGACTTCATTGATTTACAAAATTTAAAATGATGGTCACAGGTGTTTCTTACTCTGAGCAACTGAGTCACTCAAGAACAACTAATTAAAATCAAGTCTGACAGATTTTAAAACATGATTTTCTGTCAATCTGGTCATTTCTGAAACTTTGGAAATTTCACTTGGAAATATAAAGAAGAGAAAGACAAAATAAAAAGAAACTCTTGTCCGAAATGTTGGCATTTCTGCACCAAAGCATTCACGGATAAATGGCAAAGACTTTGCATTTATAGATTAAACGATGGTGGAGACTTCAAAATAACCTCAGGTGGACAAGTGTGTACATACATGATAGTGTCCATAAACACACTGCTTATAATTTTTTGCTAAACCTCTCTCTGTTTGGGAGGCAACATATCTGATTTGTGACTGTTGAAAATAGCTCATTTTTAAAAGTAGTTTTTTCCCCTAAAATTGCACTAAGAAAAAGAACTGTCATATGAATTATCTGCAAAATTGTGCCTAAAAGCAATTCTGAAGATTTTAGGCCACCTGGACTGTCCCGAATAGAGCTAAAATCCTAAGTCTTCCTATGTCCTGCATTATGTACTTTCAGAACAAAATTACTGCAACTGTTTGGGTGTAAAACAGAAAATAATTAAAGGTATGACTAAACATATCATTAATCTGAATTTTTTCCCCTTTTGGCTACAAGAAAGGAAGAAACCCCTCTCTCTTTGACTTTCCCAGATTCTCTGCTCAAATCACATTGAAACTCCATTTGTAGTCTGATAGACATATCTGCTCAACGAATATGCATAAAACAGCTCATGAGGTAAATATTATTCTGTGTGCTGAGGACACAATGGTGTTCAGAAAACAGACAGGGCCTTTACTAAGATTTATTTTAAAAACCAACAAACATAACTGGATTGGTGTTAAAAGAGAAATTTGAGTTCTAGTCTTGACCAGAGTAATGTATTTTATTTATAAAATTATAATAATGCATAAATTATGCAAACACTTTGAGTATCAATTTTTCCCAACTGTAAAATTAGGAACTACAATAATCCTTTGGGGTTACTATGAGGATCACACCCACGTCACCATCCCCCACCTCCCACACACCCAGGGGATGACATCTTTGATGGTATTATTCAAATGTAGTCCAGGGTTGTTCAAAATTCAGCCACAGCCTTGAGTACAGACATGTTTTGGAAGCCACAGATACAAACACAGGAGATGCTGACTTACAGGAGATACCGGCCACAGGGACTGACTAACCCTCCCCTTCATCCTAACCACACCAACTGCTTTAAGTTTTCCAAGAGAAAAAAACCCCAGCCCTCAGAAGTACACAGGGCATATCTCACCTTATTCCCATGCCCAGAAGGTTGTTAGTTTAGCTTAGTTTTGTGTTGTTTGTTTAACAAAAAGCAATGCTTCCAAATCAAAGCAAAAGACACCATCCGTTTCCTTTGATCATGGCGACAGCAGCCCTTTTTTTGTTGTGGCAAGGAAACCCGTTAAAAATCCATTTTCAATTAAAATACGATCATATAAACTACAAGAAAAATGGTGTTTAGAGTTCATAAAATGCACTGCATCCTCAGGCTCATTGTTCTCCTCAAGCCAGGGTTTCAGAATGAGTCATAAACCCTGCGAGGAGGAGACAAAATGTGAGCACAGCCAGCCCTCTGATGGTGGCCTCCCGGTGTGCAGGGACTGTTCTGTCTGCTAATTTTCCAAGGGAACAAAGGGAGAAAGAAAGCTTTGTAAGTTCTAAAGAAAGAGACCCTTCCATATATTATAAGATTCAGATTGCCAGGAGATAGACAATGGGTTTTCTTTCAAGAGTAGAGTCTCAGTATAATGAACACTTCTGTGTGGGATCAAGTGTTCTCACTTCACGGTCTCTTCCCAGGCACAAATAGCCCCTCACTCAGCGCAAATGCATGGGGACTTTGGGTACTCAAACCTCAGAAGCAATTTACCTGACTCAGAGCATACGGTTTCTATCTGCTAGCACCGTCCTTCCTTCATCCTCTTTGGAAAGATTTTCATTTAATAAGAAAGAGCTGCTCCTGAACTTGTGTTGAAGTGAAGATTTTACATTTCTGGTTTTGCTTGAAACAAACACCTCAAGGACTACTTGAGTTTATCCCTTAGCTCTCAGTGAATCCCAACTTGAGGGTCTTGGACCTAGGAATAGCAGAGGGTAGTAATGTTGAAAGCCACAACAGAAATCAATTACCCATGTGGTCACATGGGTTAACAAAATATGCCACTTCTCTTTACTGTTGGCAGGATCATTTTATCAATTCAGTTTTTTAGTATTGACTACATATTGCTTATTGCAAGTTTTAGTGGAATCTGTATGCTTTTAATTTTAATGATGGGAAAATAAAGTGGTACTTATAAAGTATATTAAGAGGAGAAGGGCTCTGTAAGGTAAAATAGTGAGAGAGGTCCTTGGCAGTTAAATCCTGGTAGCTGCTGGTCTCCATGGCATCCATATATTCACTCGTACTGCAACAAGGGTGTATGAGTATGACCATATGGCCGTTGTTGGGTGGCTACAGGGGTGATTAGACATGGTCCCTGCCTTGACTATGGAACTAATTCTAGAATTACCTGAACACTACAAATGGAAATTGCTTAATTGCTCTGAATAGCCTTGCATGAAAACATTGGAAAATGGAGATGTCCGTGAAGACTCTTTGCCCTCACAAAACTGGTTGCAGGTCCCTTTACTAAAACACATTCCAATTCCAAAAAGAAAAAAAAATTTTTTTCATGGACTCTCATAAATTCATGAGGCTAAATAAAAACTACTCTCCAAGGACTCATAAACCAAGTGAATATTTATGGACTTTTAATGGACTCCCTACAATCGATGCAAGGGAAAGAGAAAGAGCAAGAGCATGGGAATCAGATAGAGCCTCATTCGAACAATAATAACATGTGGCCTCCTGAAGATTACTTAACCTCCCTGATGCCCCTTTTCCTCACTGTATAATGGGGATAATAATGGCACCTACTTCACAATGTTTTTGTAAGAATAAAACAATATAATATAGATAGGTGGTATATAGAGGTTAAGAGTGAAGACTTTTGAGCAGATTGTCTGAATTCAAATCCTGGTTGTATTACTTTAGGCAAATCACTTAAGTTTTTTAGCTTTAGTACCCTCACTTGTGTAAGAGAATAGTAAGAGTACATTGTGAAGATTAAATGAAGTAATATGCATGTAAAATATAACATAATATATACTCAAAAGACAAGAACTTAATGAAGGTTAGTTGTTTCTCTATTATTAGTGTCAATGCTTAAAGTGCCTAACACATCGTAGATAGCAGATAAGTGTAGTTACTTTCATTTTTCCTAGTTTTGGGTGACTTTAAGTCAGGTGATTGGGAAAAGTTACTCTGTTAACTCAGATGTGTAGTAACTGCTGTGCTGAGCCACCTAGATCCTCCCTTCCAGATAGAGAGTGCTCATTCTCCCGGCTTCTGGGAGTATTGTTGGCTGCCAGCTCTCAGCTAAGTTTCTGTCTGAAAGTTGCCCTCAGCCAAAGAGAGACACCTCCCTCGAGGTCGTATACCCTCCCTGGGGATAACCTGCATCCAATGAATGGTATCTGGAGAGGGGTGGTGAAACAACTGTGAAGGTCCACCCCAACTCCAGAGCTTGTAGGCTTGGTTGAGGCCTTTGTTCTGACTGTATCACAGCCCAATTTCTCCCTCTCCACAATCCTGCTTCCTTCAGTCTCCCATAGGTGCTGATCCCAAGAGAATTCCAGAATAAAGCTTATGCACACAAATCTCAGCATCTTAGATGGAAGAAAATTCTGTGATCATAAAATCTGTCCTTCACTCACAGTACAAATCAAGAGTGGCCTCTGACAAACTTAATGAGGTAGAGAAATTAAAACCACATTTCCATTTCCAAAACGTGACCAGAGTAGGTTTTCAGGTGTTTTGTGGGGGAGGTTGACTGAGAGAAACTGCATTTATGCTTAGTGCTATGTTCTGCACAGACTCATGTGGGTACTTCTGCTTCCCCTGGCAAAGCAGAAAGGCCACCAAAATTAGTCTTTTTATTGACATTGACCACAGAGTCTTACCTCAGTCTTCTGCCAAGATTTCCCTTGGGTTTCCATTAAGCTACGAATCATGTATGAAAGGCTCAGAAAACCTAAGCCTACCTCTAAAAGAAATGTTTGTCATGGGCACTCTGATGGGAGACTTTTCTAGTCCACTGATTACATCATCAGGGCCTTTTGTGCATAGTACTTGGTGTAACTCCATGTCTCTGACATGTCTTTTCAATGATGAGTGTGATTATAACATCTAAATGAGACACTTCGTTTTTTAAAAAGCCAAACTCAGAAATTTCACATTCTTTAGAGAAAATGCAAACAGGTAGAATGAACACAAGCTGAATTATTTTGATCAAAATATCCAGGTGCTAATATGTCAGTGTGTCTGTGGGCCCATGTAATTATACACAATTATCAGGGGTGATTTCTTTGGCCTTTTCCCCTTTAATCAGTGACAACTGCAGGTGCAAAGGATAGAGGAATAGCTAATCTGTTCTGCAAGAAAATAATATGCATTATGTTGTTAATTCTATAATTTCCTCCTGACAGTGGTCTTATAAAGTCAGAGGTTTTAACAGTACCACTAGAGAGGAAAATTTTAAGTCAATTAGTCTGAGAAGAGTATTTTTCATTGTGCTGTCTATTGGTCATATCTCTGGGAAATCATGTTATCTGACTATTTTTAAATTGTTTGACCATGTTAACTTTTTTTTTTTTATCAAATTCCTAAGAACTTAACAGCATACAATAAATATCCTCAAACCATACAGGTGCCATGTATGTGTCTTATTTCGTAATACATCTTCCCTCTTCTTTGTATATTTCCTCCTTGACACATTTAGAAAAATCTCAGAGAGTATCAAGTTTGAGAATGTCCTTAAGATATTTATAAAGAGTGACTACATTCTCTACAAAAATTCCATAGAGTAGAAAATAGTACTTTCCCTCTGAAATAATTCCCTGTCAAAGAGACTTTCACAGGCTGGGAGAAGAGTCTCCCCTGGACTTGGCCTGCCCTGCTCCCTGGGGACAGAGCTGGTAAAGGACATGAGGAACTGATGCACCAGGCATCACAGACGATGGTCGTCACCAGTGTTGCTGCCTAGCTCACCACCAACTCCCTTTTCTGGATTCCTTTCAAATTCAAACCCTATATATTGAAAGAAAAATTTCCAGTCTGGAGTGGAGAAGAATACGTGGAATTTTCCAAATTGTTATTCTGGTCTAGAACAGAGAAACTGAGAATACATGATAGTCAAGTTATTTTTACAACTTTGTGTTTATTGATGAAACCAATATATTTTGCTGCCTCTAGGGTAATTTTGATATTTCAGTATATTAAGTGTTTAATTAGTCATTTCACAGTATTATGTTATCCATTTTTAGGGACACTGTGTGCAGTCAGCTTCAAAACTCAGTGGTAGGCAAATGCACTGATAAAAGGCAGACTGTGGTGAACACTGGTTACCTCACTCCCTGAATGAAACTGCTTCTTGATCATCTCACAGAAGCTCTGCTGAGATCATGGAACAATGCTTCATGAGATATCAAAGATATTCCTAAAACAAAAGGTTTTCTTGGCCAAATAAGTTTAGGGAATGTTGAAGCCTCTTTGATGTTCACAATACACATTATAGCATCTGAAGCCTATTATCATATTAAGTACATTGAGACATCCT
This sequence comes from Propithecus coquereli, assembly GCF_000956105.1. Classification (NCBI taxonomy): domain Eukaryota; kingdom Metazoa; phylum Chordata; class Mammalia; order Primates; family Indriidae; genus Propithecus; species Propithecus coquereli. Next base: position 5,368,322 of record NW_012134970.1, read on the forward strand.
GAAGTTAAGGATTTATTTCCCTATTTTTAAACTGGTGTTTCCAAAACTTATTTGACCTGAGAATAGCCCTACTACTGCCACCCCTACTGACATATGCATGCTTGTGCACACACACACACACACACACACAAACCCACAAACCACCAATGGACATCCATTGGACCTAATGTTCTACAGAACATTGTTCTGAAAATATTGTAGTCCAGCATTCTTTTCAAGGGGCTCGACTCTGACATACATTTCAGTGTCTTGGAATTCTTCTAGCCTTCTTCCCACTATTAGAAGGTTCTTTCTGTCCACGCACTAGTCCCATTTAGGTTTATCCAAAACAAGTCTATTCTTCAACATGATATTCCTTTAAATATTTGAAAATAATTGGTACTTCCCTACCCCCACCATCTGTATCTCCCCTTCTCTATCCTAAACATCCCCATTTCCTTTCCTTAGATAATTCAGTTTGGGACCTCTTAGTGTCCTTGTCACTCCCCTCTTCTGAACACTCCACTTCATCTATACTTCCTCTAAAAGAGGTAATTGGAAAATAATGTAATTTTCTAATTTGAATGTAGAGTATTACAGAGTATCTCCACCCTCATTCTGGTTTTCTCATTATGGCCAAAGGTTATTTTGACTATTTCTCTGTTAATGTTTCCCAGTCATTTCATGATCATCTTTGCCCTGAAATTCTTTAGCAGTTCCTTCTGAAGGGAGCAGGCAGGTATTAGGCAGTTCGAGAGTAAAGGGTGGAAGAGAAGCTGCTCTACTTCTAGACTAGTCAACATCAGCTTACTGCCATAAACATTATTCTTCCTCTTTAGCTCAGAGAATCTCCTCTCTGCTTCCAAAGAAGATTTAAAGCATGCAGGAGCTAAGGTCCCACCAGAACTGTAAGAAAAACCTTCAAGAAGCTACAGAGTGGCTGGAATCTAAGGAGTGGGAGCAGATGAGAAATATAAATTTTGGATCCTCTAGGAAGTAGCTCCAGCTGATAGTAGTCATGGTATTGTCAGGGGCTAATAGCCAACTGGGTAAGTCTCCCCTGGGTTGCTTTAGAGTGAAGATGTCAATCAATACAGATAAGTTATGTAAGTAAATATATATATTTTTCCAAAATTTGGAATTAAATATACATGTGACTAGTTGGCATGTACATTATCCACTTGCCTGATTGAGTCTGAACTTATCAAATACAGAAGCAGGGTTTGCAAGGTGACAAAATGACAATAATGCTGCCTTTCTTCAGGGCTGATGCTCACTTTAGTTTTAATTAAGTCATTAATTAACTAGCTATTGATTCTAAGAGACAGTGAACATAGAAAATGCTATATGAAAGAGAAGCATTATTAAAAATCGTGTCTGGTTGTATTTTAGAGAAGCATTTGAAAATGTCCTAAAAGAACTCTTGGTATATGTTTTTCTTAAATATTCCATCACATTAATCTATAATGCTATAAAAATGACCTTAAAAAGGGGAAAATAAGATGCTTCCTCATAGTAGACCATATTCAGTGCTGGGTTATTTCAGGACAGGTTTGCAGGGACAGGTCTTTAAAAGCTTTTATAAGATTGATCCTTGATGGAGTAAAAGGAACCATCAGCCATAGAGAGGCCTAGAGAAGCCTTCTGGCAGGCACATGGAGAAGGCTTGAAAATTTAGAAAAGAGGCTCTGTTGCACGTGTGTGTGTCTGTGTGTGTTTCTGGAATCTCAATTAACTTCTAAAGTTCTATAGAGTAATGCCTACAATTGGGCTAACTGTATGCTCTTATATAGATGCTGCTCTCCTGGGTCCTTCTCTCAGCAGAGCCTCTGTGAGATAATCAAGGAGCAGTTTCATTCAGGGAATGAAGTAACCAGTTTTCACTACAGTCTGCCTATTATCAGTGCATTTGCTGCAACTGAGTTTCGAGGCTGACTGCACACAGTGTCCCTAAAAATAGATAACGTGACACTGCGAAATAGCTAATATATTAAAATATCAAAATTACCCTAGAGGCAGCAAAACATATTGGTTTCATCAATAAACCCAACATTGTAAAAATAACTTGAATACCATGTATTCTCAGTTTCTCTGTTCTAGACCAGAAGAGCAATTTAAAAAACTCAGTGTATTCTTCACCACTCCAGACTGGAAATTTTTCTTTCCATATGTAGGGTTTGAATTTGAAAGGAATCCAGCAAGGGGAGTTGGTGGTGAGCTAGGCAGCAACACTGGTGACGGCCATCGTCTGTGATGCCTGGTGCATCGGTTCCTCATGTCCTTTACCAGCTCTGTCCCCAGGGAGCAGGGCAGGCCAAGTCCAGGGAAGACTCTTCTCCCAGCCTGTGAAAGTCTCTTTGACAGGGAACTGTTTTAGAGGGATATTTTCAAGTGAAGGAATTAAAAAATACTTTCCAATTAAAAAGTTGAAATGATCAGGAAAGAACTTAAAGAATTTGGTTGCTAATTTTATTAGGAACTGACGTCCCAATGGAAGTCATTAAGTAGAAATCATTTGATAATATTTTCAAATGTGTGTCTTTCTTATCCACCAATAATAGAATGAATTTTATAACAGGTGTTATTTCCAGCATTCAGTTCCATTTTAGGAGGTAAAAAGTTTTGATAATTAAAAAAACCCAGAAATCTTTGTTAATATCCCACCAAAGTATTCTAAATAAATGTAAAAAATGTTGCTGACATGATACTTGCCACTTTTTGAAAGCTACTCTTACCATTTCTGATGAGAAATAAAAATTCGTAATGCTGATTTATTTTTCTTAGCTAAATTATACCATTATACTAATATCTAGTAGAATTCAGTGAAAAACCAAACCAATAAGATGTGAAATTGACTTAAGAATTGTGAATACCTGATTCAAAACCTGGCTATACCACTAACAGGCTACCATGGATGACAGCGCCATCTGTATCCTATCTCAACACCATCCTACTAATGTCTAAAATAAACAACTTCCTGCTTGATTTTCCAAAGTCATCCTTGAAACCAAGACTGTTACCCCACTTGCACCATGTCTACATGTTGTTGACCCTCTCTGTGCAACGTGAAGGATAAAAATACATCAGTCTACCTCAGGGTTATCAGGAGGCTCAGATGTAATTGTGACTATGAACACTCTTGAAAATTGTGAAGTGCCCTACAAATTTAAGTTGTCCCAAGTTGATTAATTATTGGGGATTATGTAAACTGGAAATGCTCCTGTCCCTCAGCTGAACTTTTCACTTGTAAACGGGTTGGATCGATGTTTGGTCACCCAACCTGTTGTGGCTAAATATCATTCCTCTTAGCTTACAAGAGGCCATAAAGGATGATTGGGAAATAGTAAAGGTCATGGTAGAAAAGAGAGGTTTTGTCACTTCTTTTTATATTTCTTAGAATCTCCGTCATGTAGCTAATCACAAATAACTTGAATCTAAAATGAAGGTGGAGTCATCTAGTTACTATGTACCTATAGGTTATAAACCAAGATTTCATGATGCTGCTTAGGTGCCAAACAACTCAAATGAATTACAAAACAGCCCGTTGTGAGCCATGTTTTCTTGCTCACGATATCAGTCTGTAACTGTTCTTCAATTTGGAATTTCCACCATCAACAAGAAGGCTTTGTTCCAATAGTTGTGATAAATGAGAACTGATCATGAGGCTGAGGTCTAGTGAGCTCCTGCCTTCTCGTCTGTCTCTTCAGGGATAAATCCGGGTAACCAGGAAAGGATCTGTCCCTTTTGGAAATGAGCACAACAGCATGCAGATGTGGTTTTGAGGACACTGTCCCTTCTGGGGTATCCACATATCCTTTAATTGATCAAGCTGATATTATCAGCTCAAGCAGTGTATCCCATTTAGAAATGCTTCTGCCTAGTGATGCCATAATCTTCATTTAATCCAGTTAAACCAAATGGCTAGAGCATGCCGGGCACTGTCTAAGGCAAAGGAGGCAATGTTCCAGGTGTTGAAGAGTAAGCCCAGATGACTGTGTGAAAATGAGACACTAAAGTTTCTATTAATAGTTTAAACCAGAAAACCTGAACACACACTTAGGGAATAGTGCTGGTTTCACCATCTGTGCAGTAATTAGGTTTTATTGACTCTGTTCACCAGACTCTTAACAATGATACAGAAAGTTTGGGTCCTAAAGCAGCTGGTCCAAAAAGCAGTTTGATGATTAAAATGAAGATTCACAGACTATGCCTTCTTGGACATAAAAAATCGTGCAGCTGAGTACCTTCCAAATTGAAATGAGATGTACAGAATGCTTTGTAAATTTAACATGGATATTCTATTACCAGCTTCCAGATCTCCTTTTTTATCTTGGTTTAGTATATCAATATATTGAGTCAATAGGACTGCCATAGAAAACATTTCAAAACAGAAGTAAAACTCCCTAAACGCAGCATAAATGTAAGTGTAAATCAATAGAAAAGGAGGAGCTGATTCATTCCAAAATTCAAAATATATAAGAATTTGTAATATACTTTAGTTATTTCAATAAGCTAAAAAAATCTTTGCTTTACAAAGAGAAAAAACATGGGGTCCTAGAAGTCTACATGTTCTCAAAACTAGAAAATCAGTGCCTTCAACAATATATACTTACTTGAATGTGATTATAGAGTGAGTACAGATTTTCTTTTCATTAGAAAAATGTAGAAGTTTAATGATAATTAATTCATTATCATCAATACATCTGTACTGTTAAAGCTGCTGCAACTTCATACAAGCTGTAGCATCCTCAGAGCTGAATCCAGGTAGCTTCACTTTTTTCTGCTCTGGGTCCGTACCCATTTACTGGGCTTCTAAGTGCACGAGGACTACTTTACATACCACAATGATAACAGGAAATTGGACTAAAGATATTAAAACACGTTTTTTCCTTTACATGGAAGGACTACCCTTTTTTATGCAATTTGAAGATTTTATGTTTATTTAAAATCTAGTGTTTTGCTTCAAAAATCTCTTTTACATAAACAGAAAAAAGAAAAAAAAACGGTCCAAAGCTAAAAACAACTCCATGTAGCCAATGAATATTTTGAAAACAAATCACTTTTAAGCAAAAGGAAAATTAAGTTTATATGCAAAGTAAGTGCCTTTGGCTAAAATAAATGGTCTATTCAGTTATAAGTAAGTCAAAATTTCTAACCCCAACAGGTGGTTACACATTGTACTACCTCAAAAATCAGTAAACTCAGTTTGTATCTATATACTGAGCTTTGGATTGAAATAATTTAAGACTATAACACAATGGAGACTGAGAACATTTTTAGTCACAATGAAAATCCAAAATGCTTAAACCTGGAGAAAATAGAGAATGGAATTAGCTAGTGGTGAATTCTGACATTTTTCTGATCTTAATTAAAATGTTCAATGTCAAGTCACAATCATATTAAAACATTTTTCCTTAAAGCCCAAACATTATATCTGCAATACACAAGGCAAATATTGCCATGAATTGTGTTATTTACTTGTTTAAACTAAATTGGATGATATGCTTGTCTGAAAAGAAAAATTCTGTACACCTCAGGCATCTATTTCAATTTCAGATAAGTAACAAAAGATTGTATTGCTTTTTTTTCTTCTTACCATCTTATATTTGCTCTAAGTTTTAAAGAACATCTGTGACTCTC
>NW_012134970.1:5375017-5375843 GCF_000956105.1 Propithecus coquereli
ATTTCAAAAAAGTTTCCTAATTCATGTAGAGTAAGACATGTATCAAAAATCTTAATTCTCTTATTTCATGTAATTAAAAATTATATTTGTGTTGCATTAAGCTAATATATTGAATCATTGATTCACTCAATATATATGTATTGCCCACCTACTCTGAGTGATAGGCACTGGGAGTTAATGGTGAATAAAATCAGATCATTCCCTGCCCTCACATAACTCAAAATCTAGAAGTGAGTATGTGTGTGTAGACATTAACAAAGTAATCACAAAAATAAGAACGTCATTACAATCTGTAGTTAGAAATATGAAAGGAAGCAATATGGTTCTATAAGAGCATATACTAGGGTGACTTGGACACAATCAGGGTAGTCAAGATACTGATTTTCTTTCCAAAGGCCCAAATAGTAATTGTCGAGATAAGTTCACATTAGATTTATCTCAAAATGAAATAATCTCTGCAGACATGGGCTTTCTTTGAGTTCTCCAAATTATGTCTTTGGCTGAATCTAACCAGATAAGACAAAAGAAATTGAGAGCAAGATTGGAGTTCAGGGAGCATCTAGTCCAACCCTCTTATTGGATAGACATGAAAACTAATCATGAGACAGGGTGAGTAGCATACCCTGCTTGTTTTCACTCAGTGGCAGAGTTGAAATGGGAATCCATTATGCTAACATCCTGTCCAGAGTTCATCTTTTTTATCCATATTATTCTGGGTCTGGTTTATCTAATGTTATCTACCCAGATGCACTAAGGTAATAACTGGAATAGCAATGTGATAAGAGCCTGGAAAATGAGAACATTCATGAGATAACAATTGTTTTCT
>NW_012134970.1:5376551-5377832 GCF_000956105.1 Propithecus coquereli
GTATATTGTGGTAAAATAGACATAATATAAAATTTAACATTTTAACCATTTTTAAGTGTACAGCTCAGTGGCATCAAGTGCATTTACATTGTTGTACAACCATCACCACCATCCAACTGTTTATGTAGTTTTGCCTTTTCCAGAATGTTGTATAGTTGGAATTGTACCCTATGTAGCCTTTTTAGAATGTCTTCTTTCACTTATCAACATGCTTTTAAGGTTTCTCCATGCCTTTTTCTGGCTCATTTGTTTTTGTCACCGAGCAATATTCCGTTGTATCGATGTAACACAGATTGATACCCATTCAGCAACTGAAGTACATCTTAGTTGCTTCATCTTGGTTGCTTCCAAGTTTGAGCAATTATGAATAAAGCTGCTGTATACATCCATATACAGGTTTTTGTGTAGATGAAAGTTTTCAACTCATTGAGGTAAAAACCTAAGAGTACGATTGTCGGATCATATGGTAAGCCTAGGTTTAGCTTTGTAAGAAACTGCTAAACTGTCTAAATAGCTGTCCCATTTTGAATCCCCAATGGGAACAAATGAGAGTTCTTGTTGCTCCATACTTGGTGGAACATGTGGTGTTGTCAGTGTTTTGCATTTTAGCCATTCAAAGTAGTGGTATGTTCTTTTAATAAATGAATATTTTAGAACTATCCAAACTAAAATATTGAAGAGATGCCTCAGTACAGTAAAAAGGAGTTAAAATACTTTGTTTATTAAAATGATCTCTGGTCCATTACTGGCAAACTTTGACACCCAGTACATTTGGTCTACTCTGGACATTTGTTAGATCAGTTTCATCAGTCTTTAGCACTTCTGGCTCCAGTGCAAAATAATTTATCTCTCCTCTAAACTCTTACAGCACCTGGGAACCTTGTAAATACTTATATCATTTGCTTATCACACTACACTGTAACAATTAATTGCTATGCCAGTCTTCCTCACTGGATTTTGAGATTGAAAAGGGAGGGGGCTTGATGTAGCTGGGTCTTTATCCTCGTGCCTAGCACAGTGTCTGTACATAGTAATTATCAACCTATAGTTGTTCCTGATTATGACAAATATTAGAAGAAGACACAGAAGACCAATTCAAACTCATCCTGGTATTCAGCTGTATGATTTTCTCTCTAACATTTTTGCCCTAGGTTGCAATTGGTTCATTATTTCCCTCCTCTAACCGTAGATCAATTGGAGGCACCATTATTCAAAGAGTCACCAAATAGGAGCAAGAAAGAAAAGATTGAGAGATGAAAAAGCAATATAGTCTAAAAATAG
>NW_012134970.1:5382377-5395840 GCF_000956105.1 Propithecus coquereli
CCTTCAATTGCTTTTGTTGGGAAAAGAGTATGGAGTTCTTCAAACTTCCGTTATACTAAATTCTTCCGCAGATTGTGTTAAAAGGACATTATTCCTGAGAAATCAATGCTCCTTTAAACTGTAGCAACTAGAGCACATCCCACTTCATGCAGGATGTGGAGGTAGAGGCAAGGGGTTGTCAAAGCATCCCACACTTTCCCCACGTGAAATGGTCCAAGATTTTAAAGCAGTGGTTCTTGTACTTTGGAGGTATAAATAAACTGTCAGAATGCTAGAAATTTTTTCTGCATACTCGAGGAGATTTATAGACTGCAATAAGCAAGTCAGTGATTATTACAACACAATCATATGCATCAAAGTATCTATAAATCATCCTATAGTTACAGAGCACTAGTCCCTTGGTTGTCCTTTAGCACTGTGGTTACTCTGCTTCCTGCAATGACTGTACCCAGAAACTCCCAAGGCAAAGTTCTGGAATGTCCCAGTAAACATGCAGGGCTTTTTCCTTAGTGCTCTGCAACATTTTATTGAAGAAAACTGTAGCCAGCTCTTCACTGTGCTGCTTAATCTGCTCATCTGGGCTAATATCTGTGGATGACTCCACAGTCATTTAAATTGATAAAGACCCGACTCATAGCTACTATGCTGGAAGTTTCCACTGTCTCCTGTGTCACAAGATACTATAACATACAGCTCTCTCTCATTTGAGATTTTTAGTTGTTCCACATAGAACATTTTTAACTTTAAAGTACCCAGGAGCTTGGAAATTTAGTCATTCTCCTCTGGGCTATCTGCTATATCTTCTCTTCTTCACGTAGATTAGTAGTAAACATCAGGGAAAGTCTGATTTTTTTATTTTCAAGACAAAACCTAAACAAATTCTATACATTGATCAAAATTTTGCAGCTCAGTGTGCAGTTTTGCAGCATGCTGCTGGGTACCCTTGCTTTAAAATACTCAGGGTCATTTCCACACTGAGAGTCCTAGAAATCATGGTGCCAGAAACACCCTAAGCCTGTTTAAGTTCTCTTCCTTTATCCTCTCTTTAAGGATTAGATTCTTTCATTCTTTTAGTCACTGGTAACATAAACATATTTCTTACCTGGTTTTGATAATTTTATGCCTTTACCACCAGCTTCAGTGAAAACTCTACAAAAAAGTTGATTTCTGGTCTTATAGTCGGCAAAATTCACCAAGCCATAATTTATAATACTGTTTGTGGCAAGGATTGGAAAAAGTATTAAATTAGGTGATGATATATTTCATAAATTATCAAAGAGACTCCAAATCCTGAGTGCAGGTACCTTTTTTAAGGCAAACTTGCTCTGATGTTTGGATTTCTTAGATTTTTAAGAAAACAAACAATCAAGGTAGAAGCTATCCTGACTCATTAGGTCTTTCTCCTATGTGCTTTCATTGGACCACAAAACTTTCCCACTTACCACTCTCCACAGCTTGTCATTTCATATCAATGTGACTTCATTAGTTTCACAATAATGTCTATTCCCATTGGAATGGCAGCTTTAGGCTAGTACAGATCCTGTTTCCTTTTGTCCATCATTTCAGTCCCAGACCTGGCACAGGGTCTGAGAGCATGGTAGACTACAATGCATACAAGGAATGAATATAGGGCTCTCACCTCTCTCCCTACTTTGGGCCTGTAGTAGAACAAAAGTAGTTCAAACATTATCAGAGTCATAAAAGGAGACATATAGTAGAAAGGATCCACTGGACTGAGAGCTCAAAGGCCTAGAGTTTAGGTCCAACTCTGCTAACTGCTCCTTGGCTTGTGGTTTTCAGTTTTTATATCTTTAAAATGAAGTTACTATAAGGAAAGCAATCAAGATCTCTTTCAGTTCTCAAATTTTACGGTTCACACTTGTGCCAGAGTAGTAGATTGCTTATTCATTCATTCAATGAATAAGCAATGTTAATGATAATACTACTGCCTGTTTCACTTCAAGGACGAAACAGATCTTGGTCTTAAGATGCTAAGTCTAGCTTACATTATTTTTCAATTAATTCATATTAATCAATTCCACACTTCACTTTTTTCCACTTTGAAATATTAGGTCAGTATATATGAAATGCCTGATTTTGAATCAAAAGTTTAGTTTATTATCTCTCAAATGAGAATCAGTACAATTAATCAAAGTATGTGTCTAAACTAGTGACAATTTTGCCATCTTAACGGTAGCTTGTTTATGCCAGCAGTGAAGAAGACTGGAGAGTGAGTGGCAATGAAGTCATGAAAGGTGTTTTCCACATCTTGTTGAGAATCAAATATTTTTCCTTGCAAGAAGTAGTGCAAAACCTGGAAGTAGTGGTAATCAGTTGGTGTAGGTCTGGTGAATACGTTGGATGACAGAGAGTTTCCAAGTCTAGCCTCTGTCTTTTGAGTAGCATTGTTCGTGCAACATGTGGTTGAGTATCATCTTGTAAGAAGATTGGCCTGTCTCTATTGACCAATGTTGGCTGCTTCATCACAAGCATACTCATCATTTTTTCCAATTGGTTGCAGTAGACCTCTGCTGTAATCGATTGACCAGGTTTCATGAAGCTATAGTGGATAATATCAGTGCAGGACCACCAAACAGACATCACTAGCTTTTTTTGATGAATATTCATTTCTGGATTGCGTTTTAGCATTTTATCTTTATCCAACCACTGTGCTGAATGCTTGCAATTGTCACAAAGGATCCATTTTTTATCACACGTAACATCACAGTGTAGAAATGGTTTGCCTTTATGTTGTGATAGCAAAGAAAGGCAAACTTCAAGACAATTTCTCTTCTGACCTTTGTTTAATTCATGTGGTACTCATCTATCCAGCTTCTTTACCTTGCCTATCTGTTTCAAATGGTCCAATATTGCTGGAATAGTAACGTCAAACCTTGCTGCTAATTCATGCACAGGTCGAGATGGATTCGCTTCCATTACAATTTTCAGCTCATCACTATCTACCTTGATCTCAGGTCACCCACATGGCTCATTTTCAAGATTAAAATCACCAGAAGGGAACTTCTCAAACCATCAATGTACTGTGTGTTCATTAGCCACATCCTTCCCAAACATTTCATTGATATTTCAAGCTGTCTGTACAGCATTGGGTCCACGACAGAACTCATATTCGAAAATAACATGAATTTTTGACTTATTCATGGGTTCACAAAAATTGCTCTAAAAAAATTTGAAAGATAATCACAAGTCAAACTGTGCATTTGAAAGAATGAAGATGTACCTTCACAATAAAAATAAAACAAGAAGTGTTGAAGTGAAATGTCAGAGATATCAACTGTCAAACTTAGTATTTAAGGAAATTGGACCTTTCATACTTAACCTTAATATGTGAGACATGTGCCATTTATTTTTTGGGGGACACATTTTGGGGGGAAAAAGTAAAATAATTGCAATACATGGCAGGTTGAATATTAAGTTTCACAGTGACTATTTCATTTCAGAAATAGGTCCTTTTGACGTTATTTATCTACAATGGTGTTAAGTGGGCTAACAAAGCCGGACATGGCCTCTAATCAACAATGGACAGCTCCTGAGAATTCTAATCAATGAATTTAACTAAAACTGCTTGCAGTATGGAATGTAGCTACAGATACATTCTTCCTATGAACATAGAGTATTTGAAATAATAAAGAACAATGCCTCCTTTCTCAGTGGAAAAACTCAGCGTGCAAGAGGCCCTATCATCTGATCTTTCTTAAACTTCTTTTTTTCTTCAGCTAGGCCTCCCTCAAATGACCTTAGGTCAAGACCCATTAAACACCTTATGTATCTTGCATATGAACATCTTTGCCTATTTTGCACCTCCTGTAATTTGCGTATAGTATTCCTTCTGCCTCAAAAGTTCATTTGTCCCAGATTCACCTGGCAAATTTCTATGCTTTTTTTAATTCTCAGATTAAAAATCACTTTCTCTGTGAAGTTTTTCTGGAAATTCCTGGGTTCATGAGGGCAAGGACAATATCTTATTTAACTTTAAATCAATTAGCAAATTCTGGCAAAAATCAGGTGCTCAGAAAATGAATGAATAATGATTAGCCCAGCCTTGCATCTCTATTTTTCTTAATGTACTTGATTGGCATAAAGGTAGCAAACTGTTACACAAACTACCTTTCTCTATTCAGAATTCTGCACTAGTAGAGTCTCAAATTTTTAAGACTCAGCTGTCTTTGAGTTATCCAAGTAAAAACAAGCATGCATCTGAACAACTCTCGACAGCTAAAAAAATATTTTTTATAGGGAGCTTAAAATAAGACAAATGGGTTTTCAACAAATTATTCTCTTGGAGCTGAGGTTTTTGTTTTTGTTTTATTTTTAACGTTTCAGGTAATTTTCTAGGAGAGTTCTAAATGAGTGGAGTTAACTAGAAGAAAGGCCCATTGTGTCATCACTGGCTGTAGAATATTTCCCAGAGTTGGACTTATTTGAAGGGCAAATCCCTCAGTGAAAATTTCGCTCTTCAGGATTTTCATATGAGGAGATTTAAATAAGTAGGACTTTCTAGGATTTGTTCTAAGGTCAGTATACAACTGGTCCAAATGTATGATTTGTATTTTGTTCATTCAACAAATATTTATTGAGCATCTACTATATGTTGTAAGCACTGGGAACATAAAGTGAGCAAAAGAGACAAAAATCTGTATCTTTGTGCAATTTTGACTTTATTGAAGGGAGGCAGACAGTAAACAAATTCTCAAGTAAAATATAGACCTATGCTGTGTTATGAAGCCACTCACTGGGTAAGCAATAGTTCAGGATTCTTCTACTTCTGAGTTTATTCTAGTTGAAGACTTAGGAGTGAAGAGATTGATAAAGACTTTTTTCTCTGAGCTCCTGTAATACCTTATTTCTCTACTGTAAATATTAATGGCTCTGAATTGTCTACTTAATTGTCTTTTCCCTCACCAGAATTTGAACTTCTACAGAGAAAAACCATATTTTCGTTTGTCTTTATGTCTTCAGTATCTAGAATATGTGCTCCTTTTTCTTGAAATACTTTCCTCTGGCTTCTAAGAATCCATACTCCTTCCAGTCTTTTCCTATTTTCCTCCAACCTTTGACCCCTTCATGGTTTTCCTGCAATTACTTTTCTTTTGCCGAAGCCTAAAATGTTAATGGTTGTCAGAGTTCCATCCACTTGATTCTGGATTCTCATTTCCTCTCTTGATGGATGATCCCATTACTCCCATAGCTTTAATCCCCATCTGGATGGCAACCCCTCAAACTACTTTCGTAGCCCAGATCCCACTCTCTGGTCCTTAGTGAATTAGACTCTTTTATCCAGGCTGGCTTATGATCATCAGGACCTGAATGTCCTGCAAACCTCTCAGAGTCCACATATTCAAAGCAAGCGATCATCTTCCCTCCCTCAACCTGCTCTATGTCCAATATTTTGGACCTCAGTGAATGGCATTATAAATGACCAGAGCCAGTAATCTGTTCTTATTTTGACTCCTCTTTCCCTCGCCGCTCCCTATGACAAGTTGATTGTCCAACTCCTGTTGATTCTACCTCATTAATACATTTAAAATCTTTGTTCACTTATTTTAATTTAATTTCCACACCTCAATTTAGTTGATAGTCACATGGTATCTAAATTACTTACCACAATCTCATGCAATGACAAACATATTGACTACCTATTAGGTACCCAGATTCTGGGGAGCAAAGATAAAGTCCCTGCTCTATTGGAAATTTTGGTCTGGTAACTCCTCTCTGGCCTCCCTGCCTGTAGTATTGTCTCACTCGAACTCATTCCCTCTACTACACAGAGAGTGATTTGCCTAAATCCAAATCTAATCATATTACTTCCCTGCATAAAACCCTTTAATTAGTTTTCACTCTTCTCAGGAAAGCCCTCAGATTTCTTAGCATGAAATACAAGGAAGGACCTTCATAATATGTACCTTTTTTCTTCCTCCAGACTAATCTCTTGCTCTACTCCCAAATGCTATGTTACAGCACACAGAACCACTTTCAGTTTCCTTAAAGCACTGTGTGTTTTCTCTTACCTCCAGGTACATGTAGTTCTCTTTGACTAAAGAAAAAATTCCCATCAGAATCAAATACACACCAAGCTTCTGATACCTCAATTGTGTTTGTGTTTACTCCAAGACCAACTTCACTGTACCACCATTCCTTTCCTTCTCTAACACTAGCCTGACACCAGGCTTCAGTCTACCAAGAGTGTAGAAGCACATAGTCTCTTAGTTCTATGACAGATAGAAAATACTGTGGAGTTCTACATATTACTGCTTCTAATCTGACATCTGGATTATGTGATGCAAATTATTCTTCCATCTTTAGAGATCATATTTTAAAATTCACAGGACTACAAAGAACCACAAGCCACCTAGAACAACACTTTTCCAACCAGAATGAGGATGATGCACTCAAGAACAATTTTCAGCTTGTATAATTATCTTTCCAGGCAATAAGGCACTTGATTGAAATAATAACCATAACACCATAGTCCAACCTCCATGCCTTGCTTCAACCTGAAGGCCCACCCTTTTTGTGAACCAGTCTGCCATGACTATCAGCATCCCTGTACGCTTCATCCAAGCCCTTTCCCTGCTACTCCTAGATGGGAACTCAATATCAGCTAGGGAAATTGAACACTATACCTAGGGATTTTTCTGTCATTGCTTTGACATCAACTGTATACATTTAAAGGAAATGAATATATTTGCATTGCCCTCATTCACCAAATTATGTCTTCTATTTCATTCAATCTGCCCTAGTCAAAAGAATGTGTTGCATGTAATATAATTCCAGTTCTGTGGAGAGTGGGCACAGGGGAGTGTTGGTAAGCCTTAAGTTTGTGACAGATGAGGATGATGATAAGAGAAGAAGAAAATAACTTCTGCTTATCACACATCAGGGATTATTTATTTTCCCACAAATCTATCTTTTTCCTTTACATATCAAATGGCCTCCTTTGGCATAAATTTTAACTTATATGAAACGGTTGTTTTCACAAACAGCCCATTCATCTTTGCTACCCAATCACTTCTCCTTCAAAAAAAACACCCTGAGCATCTTGATGTCCCTAAGAAATTTACTGAAATGATGAACGCTACTACTAAAAGTTGGCTTCACATAAGTGGAGAAGAAAAAATAGCACAATTACAGGAGATTTTTGATTCTAAGTAAAAATTCACAAGGTGACTTTGGGAAAGTAAATTCATGTGTGCAGATCTAAGAGCATAGGCACCATCAATTCTCAGATGCTATAATTATTAACTGATTTTTGGATCATATCATTCATTGCTCTTTCATTAAAACAAATATTAAGCTTTTTATTATTGGGGATATTGGCAATTCCCAAAATATGCTGATCAGTATTTTAAAAAATGAAAATGGCCTCTCATTTTAATCCAGTTTACATATAATCCAGTTTACAAAATATCATGTCTGAACAAACATTTTTGCTTTTAATATTTACTGAAACATATCCTATGAACACATAGCAAAATTTCCTAGTAAAGTGACCCCCAAAGATGGCAGACATGTTTCTCCCGCTCTCTGCTGATGGGGCCAAAGTGGGACAGGCTCACTGGGCCATGCCTCCTGGAGGGCTACTGTAAACTGCACAGCAAACAGGAAGGGCTGTATGGGGGTGTGGAGAATTCAAACATCCCAGGGGCCCACCATTAGCTGCTAGAATTAGCTGCACAATTACCCCAGTAGCACCAAATTGTAACCAAGGGTGAGAGAGATCCTAGATGCAACTTAATGAACCATTTTCAGTTTTACTATAACAACTATGTGTATGCAGACGCGCTTGACCTAACCCTGAGATGGACATATGCTTACTTGCAACAGAATCTGCTGGGTTGGTTGATGTATTTAAATAATGGAGATGTGGCTAATGACAATAACATGTTTTACTCAGAACAGTGCCTTGTCAACATTATCCAGCTAGCCCAACCTGTCGACAGCTCCCTGAATGACAGATATTGAAACTATTTGTTAATCGTGGCTAATCTTCACTGCTTGGTATAAAGCAATATAGCTATGAGAAAAATACTAGACATTAAATTTTGAAAATGTTGTTATCAATTAAAAATTGTTATTGCCATAATTTCAGGTGACATAGGCTGATTATACATTTGTTAGATATTAATTCTCACTTCTTAAAACATGCAAGACTGGTTTCTGTTTGGAATATATAATCCAATTTCTCTTTTATTATGTTCTATGATATCTGATCTCCAAAACTACTCAGGAAATACTTAATAGCTATTAGAAGGTTTTTAGTGAATATAAGACTAAAGAGGTAGTGCTATTTGTCTTCAAGTAGCTCACCGTAAGTCAATCAGTGGTTCTCAAACCTGACCCAACATCAAAATAACATTGGGATCCAGGCCCACTATGTGAGCTTGAGCATGTAAGTAAGATGGTAACATCTAACCAGTAACTCTAATGTACAGAATCACTATAACAGATTTGAGCTTAGTTCTAAAAATAGTTACGGCCAAATAATGACAAATATGATAGAAATTTGTAATATTAGTGTTAGAGAAAAACAACACCCCAAGATCTGTTGCAATGGCCATATAATATCTGACAATAGGTGTACGCAGTTGTTATTTGTGCCCACATCTATTGAAAACTCCAAATCATCAGGATAAACTATATGACAATAGGGTTCTATTTAAAGTAAACTTAATTATTTCTAATAATGAAATCACTTTCTAGGAAATTAGCTTCTCAAAGATTGTTTACTCTTTTAATTTAACAGAATGCCATTGAATGTCCTTACAAAAATATGTTGTTGTTAATAATAATAATAATGAAAGCCAACATTTATTGATCACTCACTCTGTCCCAGGCACAGAGCTAAATACCTTGTATGATTGTTACTTTATGTTTCACAATAGCCCTGAGACAGGTGTATTTTTATCTCCATTTTACAGAGGAGAAACTGAGGCACAGAGAGTTTATAGAACTTGCCTAAGATCACAAAATGACATGGTAGAGTCAGAACAAGCCCAGCTCTGTGTCCAGGGTGAATGCTCTGGGCTACTTAAACCACACTGGAGACATGAACAAAGTGCCGAATGGAATGAACAAGGGAAACCTACTTCATTCGCTCTCAGGATGGAAGAAAGGGGATGAGTAAATGAATGAAGAGCCTGCTTTACCATGCTCTGCTAGAAGCTGCACCTCAGGGCTAACAGTTAATCTATCGCTCTACAACTCACCACATTAAAAACAACCTACATGATACAGAGGTAATACAGTAAAAATGAATATTTCATTTAATTGACTGTTTTAATATTGAACTACCTGCCACTATTTTAATATACAAACTCTTGGATCATCAAGGCTCTCATACAGGAATGTTAAAAGCTACAGATGGAAGTAGCTGCTTTTTGGGCAAGCCACCAACAGAACACCACGCTTAAGTGCGTGTTAGCATGTCATTTAGTACACTGACCAAAAGAGATAACCTGAAATTTGGATTACCTTTTCCTCTATCCCTAAAGCTTTGGGAATTTAGAAATATTCTGGATAAGAACCAATGACACTCCTTGGAAGCCATTTTCACATGTTGTGGAAAACTACTCATCTGCCAGGACTTTTTTGTTTGTCATTTCGAATTCTTGAACTTGGAAGTAGATATAAACATTTTCTTCTCCTTCACTTTGCAGTTAGAAAATATGTGATACTTTCATAGTACTGCTTTGAGTTACTGTGAAAAGCATCATATAATTTCAGATCTTCATCAGAGACAACTCAAAAAGTGGAGTGATGTGTAGGGGGTCAAAAAAGCAACACAGACTCTGAAATCACAGACGTATGTTTGAATCCCAGCTCTGCCACAGATGCTGTGTGAGGCTAGGTGCATTGATTTACTTTCTTTGCGAAGCCTCATTTTTTCCATATGTAAAATGGAAATGAAAATATCTTCATCATTCATATTTAGGAAAACTAAAATAAGAACACATATAAGGTGTTTATTGTAGTCATTAAAAATTTATTATTTCCGATCCAATCTCTTCATTTTATAATTGAGAATGTTGAAGTCAGAAACTGACACCCTGAAAGTCAAACAAATTTAACCTAGGTTTGTCACTCTTATTGTTTACAATAATGCAATAATTTAAATTACAAAGGATTTATGAGTTAAGTTTTAAATGTAGACATTTTACTTTACTTTCCACTGCATGCTATTTTCCAAGGATACAACAACTCCTGGTCAACCAAGGCCACATGTAGCTCATTATAATCCCGCATAGTCCAGGAAGAAGAAAGAGTAATTCATTTGGTTTATGATCAATCTTCGATAATGAATTACCAGATACAAGTCAGATCTCTCAATAGTTGGTGTTCATGAATGTCTAGTTGGCTATCTCTTCTGGTTATGGTAATGATTCAAATAAAACTAATGGTTAGTATTTAGGTATCATATGATCAGATTTCCTTTATGAAACATTACAACACATATGTCCATAGAAACTGTCATTGTTACCATAGAATCAGGGTAATGATGCTAGAAGATGGGACAAAGCTTGTTGACACCTTTGCTTTACAGATAAGGAAACTGAAGGCAGGTGAAATTAAGTGACTTTTTCCAGCTTACCTGGTTATTATAGTTAGTATATGGTAATGCTGAGTTGAGAAACCAGGTAAGCATCTGATTTTGATTTCTCCTAGAACTTACCACCCAATGTGGAAATAAACTGTTGGTGAATCTGTCTCTCCCTCTATGGCGTAACCAGCTTGAGGTCCAGAGGCTATGTCTTCGTCATTCTGAAGCACAGGCACTTGCCCACACTCATAAACATTCTGTAAATATTTATTGTGTGATCTAAGTAATACAAATAAGAAAAACATTTTTTTAAGAACCCAGAATATTTTCTCTTATTTTATGAGTTATGACTCCAAATTTGTGGGATATTTTTTATAACTGATACCTCAAAAACTTATAAGCTGAAAGTGAGCAATAATTCAGAATTGCTACCCATGGAGATGATTGTTTGCTTATCCTATAGATGACAGGATGACTCAAAATCTTTTTATGACTCTTCTATTGAAATTGACTTCAGTGTCTGTCCATGACACACATAAGAAAAATCAATCTCATTATTGTTCCACTCGGATTTTGACTCCAAACAGAATTCATAAGCTTTGCTCACCCACCTTATTTACTAATCTTGGCTCTGAATGAGTTTAGGTTGTTTCAAAAACCAATTCACCTTGAAAGGATAAAGACTTACCTCCCACTAAAATTATTCTTAAAATTGCTTCAGCTTCACTTGGACAGATGAGTAAATCCCTCAAGGTGACTAATATGCAGGTGTCAGCAGACACTAAAAATATAAAAGCTTTGTCATATTTGTTTAAACAGAAAACATACCATATAATTAAATATTTATGTTTCCCTGATGCCTGGGCACTTGGGATCATCTGTTGAACGTGTAAAAAATTGAGTTCCAGGAAAAGTCAGTCACTGTCACAAGATCTTTGCTGCAGTAGCAGCTCTAGGCCTGTGGTTTTCCAACCAGGGGTAATTTTATACCCCGCGGGGGGTGAAAGTGGGGCATTTGACAATGTCTGGAGACATTTTTTACTGTCATGATTGAGGGGAAGGTGCTAGTGGAATCCAATAAGTAGAGGCCAGCAATACTGTTGAAGATCTTACAATGTACAAGACAGCTTCCCACAACAAAGAATTACCTTGCCCCAAATGTCAATATTGCTCAGTCTGAGAAATCCTGCTCTAGGATGAAAATTCTCACTCCCAATCCCTTTAGTATCCTTCACTACAATCAGTGTTAATATCCTTGCATCTTCATGTTTGCATAAGCAAAAGTGAGTACATGTATTTTTCTTTGGTAACGAAAGAGTAAAATTTTTTCCATGCTATTTTGTCACTTTAAAATCGCCCTTTGCCTTAGGCTCCTTTACCAAAGGATAGGAAATTGCCACAGAGGTTGCCTGGAGATGCATTTGGCATCCTGAAAGTCTAATTGGCAGCAAAATTAAAGCAACTTAAAATGTGTGTGCTCTTTAGGGAGATGTGCTATTCCCACCCTATATTATTAGATCTCAGAGACAGCTGGGGCAAGAACAGCTGGGACTTCCTGCACTATCGTTTTGCCAAGTTGCTATAAAATTGTCCCTTCTCACTAAAAAACTGAGAAGGAAGAGAGAAAAAAGCAACTCAAAGGCCAACCACACTTGTTGGTTGCTTCTCAAAAGGTTGCTTCTCAGCTGTCTTTCAGAAGTCCCAATGCTAGCTCCCTTATTATCAAGTTAATTCAATAAGGGAAGGAGTATACTTCACTGGATGTGTACTTTTGATAATCAAGGAATATAGCTTGGCATATAAACTGTGCAGGACAGAATGTGAAATTTAAAAGCATATTTTTACACCTTGAATTTTTAAAATAAAATATAAGTCATGCAGTTATCAAGTTTTCTCAGAGAACTTGCTGAATTTTGTGGTTGAAAGGCAGCCCTCTCACCTAATGATTTTGCTTTCCCCTCCCTTATATACATCTGTCCCTAACACCAACAGGCAGACAAAGTGTTACGCGGCTGTGGCTGGGTCTTTCAAACCTCCACAGAACTCTCACTCATTGTCCAAGTCTGAATCTTATTGTCTGGAAATGTTCCCAAAACCAAGAGCAATTTTCCACCACAGTAAAGATGCTTTTTACCATTCTCAATGATCAATGATTGTATAATGACAAGAGTAGATCACATTTGAGTAGAGAAAATAGATGTGCACCTAATATTTGAGCATAAAATTACAGTGTTTTGAAGAAAGGTAAAATGAAGGAAAGGTCAGTATATTATTGTCTTGAGATACTGAGAAGTTACTTTTGTCATCTTTCCTTCCTTTGGGTACCAATGGCATATATCATACACAGGTCAAAATTTTAGTAATTGGTTGCAAACTATGTCTTGTGCCATTCTTTACTTGTGTCTCTTATATAAATCTCACACTCCAAGGAAATTGTCCTGTAACCCAAGAATAAGGATCATGAGGCAAAATTTCATAAGGTATTATATATATGTCATGCCTCTCTGGTCCCTACTCTAAGCCCACAGCATATTCTTAATATGTTCTTATTGACTGAGGTTACTGGCCACTGACTCAATAAATGGATGGATTCTTACCTCTGTCCCTGGGTAACCTGAAGAGTGCCAGGACCCTGAGGAATACCACTTTGGTCTACTTTGAAAGAGAGAAATTATAATTCTCTAAAGTCATACCATGAATACCACCCTAGTCATCAAATGGGCTATATTACTTTCTTCTCTTCCTTACTCCACCATAAATAAGTTCTATCTCAGTTTTTAACAAGAGTTATAGAAGTACGAATGCCCCCAAATATCATAGAGATAAACCACACAATGTTGGAAACAAACAAAAAAAACCCAAACTTTTATAACTACACTGCCAAAGAAATCTTTCAAGAAAAACA
>NW_012134970.1:5398207-5403046 GCF_000956105.1 Propithecus coquereli
TCAAATTTTGGTCTGTGCTTTTGCATAAACACAATTATTTCTCAATTATTTCAATGAGAAAAAGAACAAAGAAAAAAAAACACATAAAAAGCCTAATTCATATTAGAGGCTTTAAAACAAAATGGGAATAAGTGATATTTATTTCTTCACATTGCACTGAAAAGGGGAGAAGGAGGAGGAGGAGGAGAAGGAGAAAGAGAAGGAGAAGAAGCAGGGAGGGGGGACGGGGGGGCGCAGCGAGGAGAAGGAGGAGGAGAGGGAAAAAACAGCCCCTGACAGCTGGAAGCTGTCTGGACATTCACAACCAGGCCATGCTATTCTCATGCTGGACATAAAGAATCTCCCAGAATACCAACCTCAGACAAGGTCACTCTGAGATCATGATAAAGTAAGGTAAAAAGATTGGTCCATAATGTTTTTAAAGCACAAAACAAGATCATTATGCCATGCACAAATAGTCAACATCTACCTCTCTTGACTAAAATGAGTAACAGTGACTTCTTTACCAACTATGGTTTAATCTCACTCTGGCTCTATTGATAAGACTTATTGAGATATCCAATTATAGAATTGTCCTTGCTTTCTAACAGCATCCCATCTAGAGAGAATCCCTGATCCTTCCATCTTACCCGCAGTCACCCAACCCAAGCCCCAATCCTGTAAGTCCTTTCTAGCCTCCTATTACTGGGATGTCTCATGGTTCCCCATGGAGTATGTTGTGTCTCCCTGCAGCAAATAATAAATCCAGCACGTTCAACCGCACGTTTGTGCCTGGGAATCTTTGGCTAAGGGGCAATCACAGAACACTTATGCCCTCTCTCACTCCAGTTTAAAATAAGTGTTCTCCATAGTGGAGCTATGATTGCTCCTTGGATGTGCTTTCAGCTGAATGGACTTGTGCTCCATGTCAGGAGCCCTGCCTGTATAAAGCAGAAGGAGCAGTTGGCCTGAGGTTTCCTCCTTATGGCCTCAGCTCAGGGACTGACATGTTCAGACCTGGTCCATTGTACTTCTGGAATCAGACATCTTCTACTTGCTCATCTACTATAATTCATGTTATAATTCATTTCAAATCCCAAGCAAATCTCCCTATCCCCTCAGCTGCTGACTGAAGTACTCAAACTGTTGTGTTGACATCTGACTGGCTAAATATCCCTGCTACCTGGATACTCAATCTTTATTCTCTCTAACCGCTCCCCCCCCATCAACCCACCTCCTCTCGGTTTTTTGTTTTGTTTTGTTTTGTTTTGGTGAATGCTAGCTACATATACTAGCTATATACTAGACTAGCTCCTTTCAGACATTAAACTCTATCTGCCCAGCAATTCCACAGAAGAAAACTGAAATCCAGAGAGGTTTACCAAAGTGGATGAATCTCTATCTTATTATGCTTTTTTAGAAAAGTGCATGTATTCTCTCTCTCTCCCTCTCTCTCTCACACACACACACACATACACACAAACATACACACACACACACACACACACACACACACACACACACACACACACACACCAGGCACTGAAAGGATATCTGACTTCCCAATGATATAGTGTCCTCTCTGATCTTTGACCTCTCTGAAACAGATAGTGAAAGTTGCCTGCTTGTATTTTCTTGTACTTTAATCTTACAACAGCAGCTGAATGAAGGAAAAAGAGTGCTTTTATGTGCCCTCTCATTCCAAAAATTCTTAGGTCAAAAGTTGTTAGAATAGAGAGATTTACAGATGGCCCTTTCTCCTACCATACCCCAGAGAACCCAGGCTGAAATCACTCCTCTATCACATAGTCTTAGGAATGCAAGCTGTTACAGAATTTTCCTCTTCCTCCTCCTCTTCCTCCGCATTCTTCTTCCTCTTCTTTTTCCTGTTTGAAATCAGCACTGGGAAGGCAGTTGGGATGCAAAGTGCTGTAATGTTAATTGGTTTCAGTGGGAGACACCAAATCTGGAATTACTCAAGCTTCTGCCATGAGGATGTATTTTCTAGCCCAAAGAAATAAAAAATCCCTCACAGGAGCCTTTGGCTGTGCTTATGAGCACAATAATCCTTGAATCAAGCTAAGTGACATGGGAGACAAGATGCCAATAGGGCTATTTTTTGGAAATCACTGATAGGCAGCGCTACCTGAGTAACAGAACAAGAAAACATGAACTTAAATCTGGCAGCCCTATGGGTAGAAGAGTCAGTGCCTGGATTTACAGAACTAACTGAGCCTGGAAGGGAGGGCACTGATAAATCTTGGGGTCCACGCTCTCCAGATTAACTAAAACCAGGATAATGTGTTGGAGGGGATGGTTGAGGTGCAGCTTTTCTGCAGACATGAGCAGTGCTACTCCAAATGGGACTCCTTGGAGCCTGTTAAATATGCAAATCTAAGTCACAGACTATTGAATCAGCATCTTTGGGAGTGGCTTCCAGGAATTCACATTTTAACAAAGTCTCCATAAACACATTCCAGTTTGCCAAGCTCTGGGCTTGGAAAAGTGTTGCTTTCTGGAGATTCCTTTTAATTTACAAGCCAGATTCCTCTTTCCAGTGGTCCAAAAGACCTACATTCTGAATTGATCCCAGCATTGGCTCGCAGCACCACCTGAGCAAATTATTCAACCTTTCTGACCTTCTGTTTCTTAAACTGCAAATTGGAAATAACACCTGTTGTACAAACTAAGCCTCCAAATGTATAAAGGGATAAAAAATAAATCTTATGATGAAAGCTTCTTGTAAACAATGATTTTTCTAATGTTAGCTTTCCACAGTCTCCTTGACATTCTTTCTCTTTGAGCATATTTAGCCCGAGGAGACAGTTTTCTCCTTCTGCTGAATAGAATATCCACTGCCAGCTGCTCTGCTCTGCTGGTGTGCTGACCTACCTGGGGGCAGGGCCTAGGGTGGGCCAGAGAGCTGGTGGTCCGTGTTTTCTTGCGTCACTCAAGAGCTGACTTTGAACCATTCTGAGTCCCAGCCTCTCAGTGATGCTTTTCTTTGCTTCCCAAAGCTGCTAAGATTACTGGCACTGCAGCTGAAAAACTTGTAAGAAATTAGACCCAGCCTTGCTGGGTCTAGGCAAGGAAAGGGCAAATTAGGCAGCAAGAGGGTTGTGAGCTGGGGTGTGTCCCCATTGGAGGGAAAAAGAGAGTCTGTTGGGTTCAGTTGGGTTCATGATGCAGAGAGAGAGAGAGAGAGAGCTCCAGAGAGAGGGAGAGAGCATGAGCGCACATGCCCAGGGAAGGTAGGCCCAACATAAAATCCATGACCCAGTCCTCAGGCTTTACCCCTAACTCCTCCAGGTGAGGCTCCAGGGTACCACATTGTGTTAAGCACAGCACAGACTGATAGCTGGCTTGCCCTTCCATGTTGGTCTCTGAAGCCTGGTGCTCTCTGGCTCTTTCTGGCCTTCTTGTTCATCCTCTGGCATCATCCCTCCCTGAAATGTCCCTCCCTCCTTTTGCCTGACAATCAAGAAACCTGGATTTTAATCCTTTTTCTGCTATCAGTTAGCTCTGTGTCTTTAGGCAATTGCTTAGCATTCCTCTGAGCCTCAACTTCCTTACTAAGTGGAAAATGGTCAGATGGATGGTAGGCACAAGGCAAGGAGGATTGCATCTAGTCATCTCTAAATTCCCTTCCTGTTCTACTATTCCATCAGGGGTTCCCTGGGTCCCCCATGCTGGTACCCTACCTGGGTTTGCTTTCCTGAGGCAAAGCCACACACTCCAGACCTTCTCTTCGTAGCTTTGCCCATCTCATCTCCAGCATAATCTACCTTCCCAAACCCTGAGACCTGACTCTGCCTTCCAAGATGACAGATAATGTATTATCTGCACCCAGAGCTAAGCAATATCAATTTTATGTAATTTGCAAGGGTAAGCATAGGACTTGGTGTCTAATAGACCCATATAATTATCCTAGCTTATTTGTTATGAGATTAATTTAATATGAGATTTTTGAGTAAGGTGTTAGACATCTTTCAGCCTCAATTTTCCACCTCTATTGGATTTAATGATACCTAGTTTGTAAGGCTGTGGGGAGGATTAAGTAGATACAAATCACATAATGTGCTTAGCACAGTGCCTGGCACACAACATGAGCTCAAAAACTGCAGTTGCCTTACTTCCTCAGCTGGGTAATATTGATGTGTAATAACAACCACATCTTGAAAATCCTACCTTAACACTCAAGGCACTGACTGTGATCATGAGACTAAGGGGGCAGGGCTGCCCATTGTCCAACTCCACAGGATGTTATTTGTACAGAATGATACTGTGAATGGTGTCCCCAGTATTCTGGGGGGAAGTGCTGTCAGCAGTGCTAAAGTCACACTACGTCAGCATCTTTTGCCTCTCTCTCTTCCCAACCACTTGCTGGCAAGCTATTTTGTTTCTCCCTTTGAACTGGAGGCTCCATCTTCAGCCTCTCCCTTCCTTATTCCAGCTACATAATTAGGTCAGTTTTGTTCCCTAAGGTCCAGTTACGACTTGTCTCTTTCAATATCTTCCTAATACATATATAAGTAAGCTTCAAGTCCCATAATCTTCCTCTTCATTTTTCCTAGACTCTCCTCCTATGTTCCTTGGCATCTCAGTCTGCTCTGGCCAACGCTGACTTCTCTTGATAGTCTACCTCCATGCTTTGCTCTTGCTCTTTTCTCAGCCTGGGAAGCCACTCCCACCCTTCTTTGCCTATCGCAAAGCTATGCTTTCTTCAAAGCCAATGAAAATCTTTCCAGGTATCTCTCTCCTCTAAGTCACCATAGGCCTTGATCTTTAATTCTCCATTTTTCTCCAATTTGTATTTAGGTCATGCATGTTCTTGTCTTTTCAAATCTGCTTGATGCTTGA
>NW_012134970.1:5406882-5408295 GCF_000956105.1 Propithecus coquereli
TTTTAATTTAATTGAAATTTTATATGTACTTTTTATGCTTGAACACTTTGTATCAGATAAGAGGAAAAAAAGAATGAAAAAAAGAAAGTTGGTTTAGCAATGTGCACCACCCAAACAATGGACATATTTGAAACTCGGACTTGGGGGCGGGGCAAGGGCAACATACGTAACCTAAACATCTGTACCCCCATAATATGCTGAAATGAAAAAAAAAAAAGAAAGTTGGTTTAAAAAGTCTTCTTAAATACACAACTGGCATTACTCCATTCTGCATACTGTTAAAGATAATCCTAGATGTCATCTGGTCAAAACAACTGGCACAGAACATCCATTTTATTAACTTAGCAGTGTAGAATACGTGAGACCATCTCACTTTTATGGTTTCTGGTAGTACTGGACTTAGCTTCTCATCTTATCATTTGTTGTACTCCAAACAATTCTAAGATGGCCCCCAAAACTCCCGTCTCCTGGTGTATATGGCCTGTATAATCCCCTGCCCTTGAGTTTGGGGACTATGGTGGGATATTATTCTTGTAATTATGTTACATTACACAGAAATAAGATTTTTCAAAAGATATAATTACGATCTCTAATCAGTTGGCTTTGAGTTAACCAAGGAGAGATTATCCTGGGTGGATCTGACCTAAGTAGTTAACGTCTTAAAAGAGGCAACAAGCAGCAATGGATGATTTCTGATGGTCTTGAAGAAGTAAAATGCAATATTGTAGAGAGGATCATATTGCAGTTGAAGGGATTAATAGTTTACCAAAGTGGTATAAAAATTACTTTAAATTGAAAACATCTGAACAATCAGCAGCAATAGAAAAAAAAAATTATCCAAACTTAAGCAGAACCTCCCGAAAATATAATTGCTATTGACTCCCCTCCCAGGGAGCTTCCTAGTTGAGAAAAAACTGTCCTTTAGCACCAGAAAGTATGAATCCACCCATCCATTAGCATCAAATACTCCAATAGAACCTTCCATACTTTACCACTGAAACCCTAACCCTAACCCTTTTGTTAAGTACATAAGCCTTTTACTCCTGGTTATTA
The DNA here is from genome assembly GCF_000956105.1 of Propithecus coquereli. Taxonomy (NCBI): domain Eukaryota; kingdom Metazoa; phylum Chordata; class Mammalia; order Primates; family Indriidae; genus Propithecus; species Propithecus coquereli. Next base: position 5,407,936 of record NW_012134970.1, read on the forward strand.
GGTGAGTTACTCATCACTGAGCACTCCTGCATACACACCATCCATGTATAAATAAACCTTGTCTTTTCTCCTGTTAATCCATCTATTGTCAATTAATTTGCAGGCCACCATCACTGGACCCAAGATGGAAGGGGAAAAGTTTTCTTCCAAACATAGTGAACAGCAAGCAGCCTCTAGGATTTGAAATCCTCAGTCCTGCAACTCAAGAAACCACATTCTACCAACAACCAGCAAACTTGCAAAAGGAGCCTTAGCCTCTAAAGAGATTGTAGTGTTGGCTAACACTCTGATTTCAGCCTGGCAAGATCCTGAGCAGAGGACCCAGCTAACTCATACACATATTCCTGATTGACAGAAATT
>NW_012134970.1:5408345-5409532 GCF_000956105.1 Propithecus coquereli
CTAAGAAGAACAGGGACTATTTATTTAATTATTTATTTTTGGCAGTTACAAATATCAAGATTCCAGAAATGTAGTGATGATCGTGTTCATGATTTGCCTGTGAGTATAAAGTGCCATTTAAAATATAATTGGGACCCAATAAGGAACAATCATTTCAAGGTTGAGTTTTGTTTTTAAGGCCTCTTTTTAATTCTTAGTCATGACCTACTAGTGATTAGCTAAAATTAAATTATTAATAATGTATCCTGGATGCCTCACACATTAGAAAGGGCAGATAGACTTCAAATTCTGACATCCTTTCCTGTTTCGTGACCTTGTCCCAGTACCATCATTCCCCATCTGTTATTCAGGCTTCCCCTGAGTATACTTTGTTGCTCCATTTCTGATCTAGGTCCCTTGAGGCACACCTTTTTCTAGTTCTTTCACTCGTCCAACCCAAAGCTTACATACACATATAAACACAAAAACACAGACGCACACCTTTACGCCTCAAGACCTTGGTCTGATAAGCTATTTGAAGCAATTTTTTTCAGTGATGAAATATTTATCTATGTCTGTATTCCATATTTATCTGTATCTGTATCTACATCTATATCCATGTATCTCTCTTTAGCTTTAACAGCCCATAAAAATTACAAGCACATGGATTTCAGACACCATGGTGGGTTATAAGAGAAAATATTTTGCAAAATATTTGATACCCTTAAAATCATAAGCTTTAAAATTCGGAACAGATTACTCCTAAGAATGATTATTTAAAAAAAAAAAACAGTGAAAGGTAACCCAAATATACAGAAATGCCATGCTTAATCTGAAGCTATAGGATTTGTTTATCTTTAGTAGATGGTATGGAATGAAAATGTCAGCCTTTTCTGAATAAGCAAAACTGGCAGTTTGGATCTAGAATTGGCAAATTTATATAGGCATTTAAATGGTTGCATATTGATTTATCATTTGCTTTCAGCTGACTGCTAATTTCAATGAAGAAGCTAAACAAAAGTGTTATAGCTCCATATATAGAGAAGTGTGTTAAAGATAGAAGTAAAAGAGAATTTAAGAAGAATTATAATTAAATAACCTAAGATTGATCTAGGTAATAAATTTTTAAAAAGAAAAACTCAAAATGAGAGTCAAAAAGTTTTCAGGCATGTGAAGGAAAGGGGGATGAAAGTAATTGGTTACTTCTA
>NW_012134970.1:5409582-5412494 GCF_000956105.1 Propithecus coquereli
TCTTGCAAACTCCTCAATTACATTAAATCCTGTAAGAGAGAAAAATGACAGCCATTTATTCCTTGAATGAATTCTTTTTCTTGGCTTCTTCAAAGGCTGGTCCCTATACAGGTACAATCAGGGTATGGTTCTTGCCCAAAATGCAAAGCAGGCATGTAATATGGATAAGTTTTTTCCTAAGCATGGAACTATATAACATAATGATGAAGCTGGAAGAGGCCATGGAAAGACTGTGTTACTCCTAATAATCAATCGACCTCATCTACTTGAATGCCTTACTGACACTTTAAGTTCAGCATGACTCTGATTTTGTCTTCCTCACTTCCTCCCCAAGTCTCCATGTCTTTTGTGTTCTGCCTCTGTGAATGCCTCCATCACCCATCCTACTTATCCTTAACTCTTTTCTCCTATTCGTACCACAGAGCTCACTAGCTAAATCATCCTCATTTTCACAGTCTGCATATTATCCCCTTCTATGTTTTCTCACTTGCTCCATTTAGCTTACATTCTACCCACCTTCTAACTGCTCACTCTCTCTACTCTACCCATGCTCCAGGCTGCGTCAATTATTACCTAAAATGCAGATCTGATCAAGTCACTCTATTGCTAAACATCATTATCCAGCACCCCATTGTTCACAAAATGAAGTTCTCCATAACCCAGTTCAAAGGTTTCTTGTAAGTGAGTTCTTGCCCCCACTATAAGCTTCATCTCCTGTCAATCTCCATCCTACATGCTAAAGTTACCCATACTATTTTCACCTCGAAATCTTTTCTACTCATCTTCTTGTCTCTCCCCACAAAGACCTTGAGTCCAAGCCAAATATTCATGTTCTGTCTCTTTATCATAATTCAAAATATGAATTAAAGATAAAAATAAAAGGTTTGATAAGGATTTTTGTTCTCTTTTCAGATGATGTTTGCATTGCTTAATACGCTTAATACTTTAATTCAAAAGAATAAATAATAAGTACAATTCAGCATGTTATGGACACCCATGGCAAAGAACTGCAGAGATTGTTGGTGATTGATTAAATTATACCTCACAGGTAATAATCACTCTACAGTTTGGCTGGGCTTGACCAACAGAATGGCCACTGTCTGGAGGCTAACCCTTCCTTATAAGGCAGCATATGTACTATAAAAGGCATAGGATATAACTTGCCAATGGAGTTTGAGTGTCTGTTTCTTCATTCACTGAAGGAGCCATAGGGAAAATATTTCACTTTTCTGAACCTCATTTTTTAGCAAATCGTTAAGACAATATCTCTTTCCCTAGATTGTTATGCTAATAAAATGGAACTAAGTATGTAAAAAGACTGTACAAATGGTAGCAAAAATACTTCATAATCTATAAAGCACTGCACAGTGTGAAAAGGAGTGGTATGGGAAGAGAAAGAGACAATGGAGTCAAAATACATGGTATTGTGGGCGGATATGTGTCCGCAAAAATATACGTTAAAGTCCCAACCCTCAGTACCTGTGAATGTAACCTGATCGGGAAATAGAGTCTTACAGAAGTAATCAAGCTAAGATGAGGTCATTAGAGCAGGCCCTAATCCAATAGGGCTACTTATAAGAAAAGGAGAAGACAGACACATACAAGAGAATGCCATTTGAAAAAGGAGGCAGAGATCAAAGTGATGTGTCTACAAGCCAAAGCACACCAAGGATTGTTAGCCATCACCAGACACTAGGAGAGGCATAGAACAGATTCTCCATCAGAGTCCTCAGAAGGAACCAACTCTTTTGACACCTTGATTTCAGACTTTTGTCCTCCATAACTGTGAGATAATATATTTCTATCATTTTAGGATACCCCAGTTGGTAGTAGTATGTTATAAAAGCCGTGGGAAACTAATACACAATAGGTACGAATTTTAGCTCCAACACTTACTAGCTCTATGAATTGTAGTAAAAATTATTTGAACTCTTCCCCTGACATTTGAGGGACACTTACCTTTCTGTGATTGTTTCTCTGAGGCCACTTGCCACCCCTTTGACAACAGTGCTGGCTTTGGGGGTCAGCACCACCTGAGATATGAAAAATGAGCCCTTCTTTCTTCTCTCAGTGATAGATGCCTGAAGAAACTGGATCAGTTTCTCAGGGTCTGTGGTGTTGGCCCAGGGTGCCGGCATCATCTGCCCGGGCCAGAGAAAGGGCACTTCCAGAGCCACTGGACTATGGTAGAAGACCAGCACTTGATAGTCCTTCTCCCACAGGTACTTTAAACTAACTTCCTGGGCAAAAATCGCTGGGCACATTTTGTTTCCATAGATGTCTTTCAGCATCTGGACTAGTTTTTCATGGTGATATTTCTGCATCCCATAAAAATGGTTGAAGTCCAAGAATATGACCTCCTTATGGTGATCTGTGAGGAATGCATTGATCTCCTCAAGGCCTTCATTGACTTTGGCACTGAACAAACCATGAGCAAAGTAGAGTTCGTTGTCGGGGTCTCTGGGCTTGGTGGAAATTCGAAGATCAAAATAACGAATTCCAGCTCCTAGCTGACCAGTAAAGTTCATTGTCTGAGTGGCTAACCATTTCCTCATGAGCTTTTTGGCCACGGTTCCAAATACAGAGACAAAATTCTGGACAGTTTCTGGCTGTTCAGGACCTACAGGAGAGGCTTCATCAATGTAGAAGCTGAAGGAATCGTGAGATCCTAGAAGAATAACAAGGCAGAATGTGGTTAATTTCCAGTTCTCTGTCCTTCCCAACTTCTCTCCCTCTTTCAATATCCATACCATTCCCTGGAATGAGCCAAAGAAAATACTAAACAATATTTATCAAATTAATTTTCATGTGTTAGGAGGATCCTTTTTGTAACCTAGCATAAGACAGAGAATACTTCAATAGATCTAATTCACAATAAAATAATAAGGGAATTTCCTTCTGATCAATATATT
>NW_012134970.1:5412544-5413836 GCF_000956105.1 Propithecus coquereli
TTTTAAGAATGTGTGAATTCCGTAGGAGTGAGGTGTAAAAGCTGGTGTTCGAAAAATAAATTAAAAATAAGTCTTTAAGAAATTTAAAAAAATCTGTGTCTTTTGGCATTGCTGAAATGTAGAAAACGCATCTGCAGCATTTGGAACCAATGGCCAGATTGAAAGCTACAGTACCTAAATCCAGGCTGGGTTTAGTTTCCCTGAAAGCCACTCACAACTTCAAACACTGTTTGCTAAATGCATGTGTTCTGAGTTTTGTTAACCCAAATATTAGGTATGATTTTAAAAATTATAGATAAACTAGCTAGTCAAATATATGATCTTATAATTGTAGGATTTTAAAACTAGAATGGATCTTGGAGATATTCTAGTGTAAACTTCAAATTTTGCAGATGAAAATATTTAAGGCACAGAGAGGTCTTACAATTGCCTGGTAACTTATCCTTAGGTAGCACAGAAGAACTCATTACATCTTCTGGTGCCAGCATAGGACTTTCTGAATGAATGGCTTTTGACACAAAAGCCAGGAAAACAATGCGGAATCTGTCCACTTCACAGGCTTTATCATTTGGTAAAAAGAGAAAAGCAACAAGATCGGGCAGAGTCAACTACTCCTTCACTGCCTCTTTTAGAGGTAAGTAAATTGCCTTTGCAAGGCATGACCCAAGAGCTGACAATAACCTTTTTCTATAGGCTCTATCCAGAAGGCTGGAGTATGTCAAAAACCCAAAACCAAACCAGAATGAAAAACCCTGAGCTTCACATTAACACCACAGCCAGAACACAGCTTTGAAAATTGTCCAAAAGAAGGCCTTTTTAGTACTTCTGGTACTAAACTCCACTGGAAAATTCATAAAAGTTGATTTTACATGTAGGGTCTCCATTTCTACTTTTTAAATTCTTTTTCATCCCCACTTCTCTTTCTCTTTTCAATGATACACCTCTACTATTCCAGATAGATAAACCAGAGGCAAGTGAGAAGTTCTGAATTAGAGCAGATGGCTGAGAACAGTTTTTCAAAATGATTCCATGGACCATTAATAAGTGTTGTCTGAAAAAAAAATTCAGTGCTTGGAAAAAAAAACACTGTATTAGTTAAATTTAAATCGAATTTTTTTCACTAAAATACTGATAAGCGCCTTTTATATGCTAATATCCATTGTGAATCTTTTGGGAGAGTTATGTAGAATAAATTTTTCAGCAGTTTTCCAACTTATTTAATTTTTTCCCCACAAATCCTACTTTAGTGGTAGTGTACTAGAGCACAGGTAACCAAAAAGCAGTTTAACTGC
>NW_012134970.1:5426396-5426879 GCF_000956105.1 Propithecus coquereli
TATGGCCTAACCCTTTGTCTCTAAAACCAGTGATCATCTTTATTCATGAAAATATCTGCTTTCTCTGGTCTAACTTTTTGCTCCTGTGTTGACTTGGTATTCCTGGGCTCCTGACCTCTTATTCCTTCTCTCATCAACAGCCTCACATTCATACCTTGGCCCTGTTACTAATTGTTCCTTCTCCAATTCTACATTTAGATTCTCAGTTTGGCTTTCATTTGCCCTTTCTCCTCAGACAAGAGCTGACCACTCCCATTATGAACCCTGTCCCATCAAGCTCTCACTCTCAATAAGTGAATATAATCAAAGAGGCAATTTTTTCTCATTTCTTGGAATCAGGCACTTTTATTCATTTTTCCTTGGTCTGATAGATTGTTTCTTTCTTCAGGCAGTATGGGAAGCATACTTCTAAGTTGGCCTTAACAATCCCTGCCCTTCTGACATTCATACCTTCCTCCCCGGTGTGGACTAAACCTACAACTT
>NW_012134970.1:5426929-5429404 GCF_000956105.1 Propithecus coquereli
TTCACTAAATCATTAAGCTTTCTGTTTACTTGAATCTAAAACAAAGATACAATAGTACTACATGACCTTTCAATAATTGAGAGAAAAAGTATGGCCTAACCCTTTGTCTCTAAAACCAGTGATCATCTTTATTCATGAAAATATCTGCTTTCTCTGATCTAACTTTTTGCTCCTGTGTTGACTTAGTATTCCTGGGCTCCTGACCTCTTATTCCTTCTCTCATCAACAGCCTCACATTCATACCTTGGCCCTGATACTAATTGTTCCTTCTCCAATTCTATATTTAGATTCTCAGTTTGGCTTCCATTTGCCCTTTCTCCTCAGACAAGAGCTGACCACTCCCATTATGAACCCTGTCCCATCAAGCTCTGACTCTCAATAAGTGAATGTAATCAAAGAGGCAATTTTTTCTCATTTCTTGGAATCAGGCACTTTTATTCATTTTTCCTTGGTCTGATAGATTGTTTCTTTCTTCAGCAGTATGGGAAGCATACTTCTAAGTTGGCCTTAACAATCCCTGCCCTTCTGACATTCATACCTTCCTCCCCGGTGTGGACTAAACCTACAACTTGCTTCTAATGAATTAAATCAGACAAACATGAAGGGATACCACTTCTTAGATTAGATTATGAAAGACTGTGACTTCTGTCTTGCTACTTTCTCCCTTGTTTTGATGAACAAATGGCCATGTTGGAGAGACCCATGTGACAAAGAAGTGGGAGTGGCCTCCAGCCAACAACCAGCTGGGGACCGAGGCCTTCAGTCCAATAGCCCTCGAGGAACAATCCTGTCAACATTGCTGAGTAATTCTGGAAGCAGATCCTGCCCCAGTGGAATCTTGATTGCAGCCTTGCAAGAGAGACTGAAGCAGATGACCCAGTTAAGCCATGCTTCGATTCCTAACCCATAGAAACTCACAGAAACTCTGTGTTGTTTTAAGCCACTAAGTTTTATTGTAATTTGTTACAGCAATAGTTAACTAATACAGGCCATAACAAGTGTTTGGGGTTAATGAGGGGATTTGTGATCTATGGTCCCAACTACATAATATTAGAACTTGGAATTTCAATGAAGAGAAATTAATTTAATTGAAATTTTGTATGTACTTTTTATGCTTGAACACTTTGTATCAGATAGGAGAAAAAAAGAGTGAAAAAAACAAAGTTGGTTTAGCAATGTGCACCACCCGAAGAATGGACATATTTGAAACTCGGACTTGGAGGCGGGGCAAGGGCAACATATGTAACCTAAACATCTGTACCCCCATAATATGCTGAAATGAAAAAAAAAAAAGAAAGTTGGTTTAAAAAGTCTTCTTGAATACACAACTGGCATTACTCCATTCTGCATACTGTTACAGATAATCCTAGATGTCATCTGGTCAAAACAACTGGCACAGAGCATCCATTTTATTAACTTAGCAGGGTAGAATATGTGAGACCATCTCACTTTTATGGTTTCTGGTAGTACCGGACTTAGCTTCTCATCTTATCATTTGCTGTGGTCCAAACAATTCTAAGATGGCCCCCAAAACTCCCATCTCCTGGTGTATATGGCCTGTATAATCCCCTGCCCTTGAGTTTGGGGACTATGGTGGGATATTATTCTTGTAATTATGTTACATTACACAAAAATAAGATTTTCAAAAGATATAATTACGATCTCTAATCAGTTGGCTTTGAGTTAACCAAGGAGAGATTATCCTGGGTGGACCTAAGCAGTTAACCTCTTAAAAGAGGCAACAAGCAGCAATGGATGTTTTCTGATGGTCTTGAAGAAGTAAAATGCAATATTGTAGAGAGGATCATATTGCAGTTGAAGAGATTAATAGCTTACCAAAGTGGTATAAAAATTACTTTAAATCGAAAACATCTGAACGATCAGCAGCAGTAGAAAAAATATTATCCAAACTTAAACAGAACCTCCTCAAAATATAATTGCTATTGACTCCCCTCCCAGGGAGCTTCCTAGTTGAGAAAAAACTGTCCTTTAGCACCAGGAAGTACGAATCCACCCGTCCATTAGCATTAAAAACTCCAATAGAACCTTCCATACTTTACCACTGAAACCCTAACCCTTTTGTTAAGTACATAAGCCTTTTACTCCTGGTTATTAGGTGAGTTACTCATCACTGAGCACTCCTGCATACACACCATCCATGTATAAATAAACCTTGTCTTTTCTCCTGTTAATCCATCTATTGTCAATTAATTTGCAGGCCACCATCACTGGACCCAAGAAGGAAAGGGAAAAGTTTTCTTCCAAACATAGTGAACAGCAAGCAGCCTCTAGGATTTGAAATCCTCAGTCCTGCAACTCAAGAAACCACATTCTACCAACAACCAGCAAACTTGCAAAAGGAGCCTTAGCCTCTAAAGAGATTGTAGTGTTGGCTAACACTCTGATTTCAGCCTGGCAAGATCCTGAGCAGAGGACCCAGCTAACTCATACACATATTCCTGATTGACAGAAATT
>NW_012134970.1:5441834-5444565 GCF_000956105.1 Propithecus coquereli
TCAGATCCAAGCAACCACTAATCTGTTTTATATCACTCCAGATTTGTTTAGAATTTTCTAGAATTCTATATAAATGAAATATACAATACATGCTCTTTTCAGTGTGGCTTCTTTTGCTTAGAGTATAGATTTTGAGGTTTATCCTATGGTGCTGCGTGTATCAGTAGTTTTTTTGCTTTTCAGTGCTGAATAGTATTCTATGATTTGCATATAACACAATCATTTTAACCATTTATTTGGTTTTGAGCATTTGGTTCATTTCCATTGTTAGTTGTTATGAACAAACCTGTTCATCTATGAATATTTTTTCTGGGGACACAAACTTTCATTTCTCCTGTGTAAATCTCAGGAGTAGAATTGCTAGGGTAAATGGCAAGTATATTTACATTATTAGAAATTGCCAAATTTCCCAAAGAGATTGTCTCATTTCATGTTTCTCACTGCAATATATGAGACTTCTAGTTATTCTACATCATACGAACAATTGGTAATGTCAATCTTTTTATAATAGAATTAGCCATTTGAGTGGGCATATATTGGTATCTCATGATGATTTTAATTTCCAGACTCCTGACAACAAAAGATGTTAAGAAACTTTCTGTGTGCTTATTTGCGACTTATCTTTTATTTTTAAAAGTGCTTGTTCCAAAATTTTGCTCATATTTTAATTGGTTATCTTTTTTTTTTGTTTTAGCATATTATGGGGGTACAAATATTTAGGCTATGTATATTGCCTTTGCCCCACCCGAGTCAGAGCTACAAGCATGCCTATGCCCTAGACGGTGTGCACCGCACCCATTAGGTGTATGTATACCCATCCCTTCCTCGCCCCTCCCATCTGCGTGACACCCGATGAATGTTACTATTATATGTACACTTAAGTGTTGATCACCAATTTGATGGTGAGGACATGTGGTGCTTGTTTTTCCATTCTTGGAATACTTCCCTTAGTAGAATGGCTTCTAGCTTTATCCAGGATAATACAAGAGGTACTATATCACCATTGTTTTTTGTGGCTGAGTAGAACTCCACGGTATACATATACCACATTTTATTAATCTACTCATGTATTGATGGGCACTTGGGTTGATTCCACATCTTTGCAATTGTGAATTGTGCTGCTATAAACATTCAAGTGCAGATGTCTTGTTTATAGAATGTCTTTTGTTCTTTGGGGCAGGTGCCCAGTAATGGAATTGCTGGATCAAATGGTAGTTCTACTTATAGCTGTTTGAGGTATCTCCATATTACTTTCCACAGAGGTTGCACTAGTTTGCAGTCCCACCAGCAGTATATGAGTGTTCCTATCTCTCTGCATCCATGCCACCATTTATTGTTTTGGGACTTTTTGATAAAGGCCAGTCTCACTGGAGAAAAGTGATGTCTCATTGTGGTTTTGATCTGCATTTCCCTGATGATTAGAGATGTTGAGCATTTTTTCATATGTTTGTTGGCCATTAGTCTATCTTCTTTTGAAAAGTTACTATTCATGTCCTTTGCCCACTTTTTGATAGGGTTGTTTGATTTTTTCTTGCTGATTTTCCTGAATTCTATATAGATTCTAGTTAGCAGCCCTTTATTGGATGTGTAACATATGGATATTTTCTCCCATTCTGTAGGTTGTCTGTTTGCTCTCATGATAGTTTCCTTGGCTGTGCAGAAGCTTTTTAATTTGATCAGGTCCCATTTATTTATTTTTGTTGCTGTGATTGCCTTTGGGGTCTTCTTCATAAATTCTTTCTCTAGGCCAATGTCTATAAGAATTTTTCCAACATTTTCTTCTAGAATTCTTATAGTTTCACTCCTTAGGTTTAAGTCTGTTATCCATCTTGAATTGATTTTTGTGAGAGGTGAAAGGTGTGGATTCCATTTCAGTCTTCTACATGTGGCTATCCAGTTTTCAAAGACTCAATACCCTTCATAATAGCAACAAAGAAAATAAAATACCTAGGAATATATTTAAGTAAGGAGATAAAAGACTCTACAGGGAAAACTACGAATCACTGAGGAACGAAATAGCAGAGGATGTAAACAGGCGGGAAACCATACCATGCTCATGAGTCAGCAGAATCAACATTGTTAAAATGTCTATACTACCCAAAGTGATCTGCAGATTCAATGCAATCCCTATTAAAATACCAACATCATTTTTCACAGATCTAGAAAAAATAATTCTATGCTTCATATGGAACCAGAGAAGATCCCATATAGTAAAAGCAATTTTAAACAAAAAGAACAAATTGCGAACCATCAATTTACCAGACTTCAAGCTATACTACAAGGTTATAGTAACTAACACAGCATGGTACTGGCACAAGAAGAGAGACATAGACCAATAGAACAGAACTGAGAACCCAGATATAAAATCATCCTCATATAGCTATGTAATCTTTGACAACGCATACAAAATCATACACTGGGGAAAAGAATCCTTGTTTTGTAGGATTCTTATTAATATAAGAGACAAGCAAAATCATGTTCATGAAAGTCCCATAAAAGGATTATAGAACTTAAATCACTGTTATTTTCTTATGGTGATATAATGAGTCACAAACATCTTTTCACCTGAGGCTAAGAAAACATTACCTAGGCAAATGTACATTGGGATGGCTGTGCAAGCTCATATGGAGGGAGCGCAGAGAGATAAATTATTTAAGTTGTAGGATTTAGTTTGTAAATATTTATTAAAAATCAGAGTCTTATCTATCATTGGTCTAATATTTCACAATTG
>NW_012134970.1:5444615-5445442 GCF_000956105.1 Propithecus coquereli
GTGGCTATCCAGTTTTCAAAGACTCAATACCCTTCATAATAGCAACAAAGAAAATAAAATACCTAGGAATATATTTAAGTAAGGAGATAAAAGACTCTACAGGGAAAACTACGAATCACTGAGGAAGGAAATAGCAGAGGATGTAAACAGGTGGGAAACCATACCATGCTCATGAGTCAGCAGAATCAACATTGTTAAAATGTCTATACTACCCAAAGTGATCTGCAGATTCAATGCAATCCCTATTAAAATACCAACATCATTTTTCACAGATCTAGAAAAAATAATTCTATGCTTCATATGGAACCAGAGAAGATACCATATAGTAAAAGCAATTTTAAACAAAAAGAACAAATTGGGAACCATCAATTTACCAGACTTCAAGCTATACTACAAGGTTATAGTAACTAAAACAGCATGGTACTGGCACAAGAAGAGAGACATACACCAATAGAACAGAACTGAGAACCCAGATATAAAACCATCCTCATATAGCTACGTAATCTTTGACAAAGCATACAAAATCATACACTGAGGAAAAGAATCCTTATTTTGTAGGATTCTTATTAATATAAGGGACAAGCAAAATCATGTTCATGGAAGTCCCATAAAAGGATTATAGAACTTAAATCACTGTTATTTTCTTATGGTGATATAATGAATCACAAACATCTTTTCACCTGAGGCTAAGAAAACATTACCTAGGCAAATGTACATTGGGATGGCTGTGCAAGCTCATATGGAGGGAGCACAGAGAGATAAATTATTTAAGTTGTAGGATTTAGTTTGTAAATATTTATTAAAAATCAGAGTCTTATCTATCATTG
>NW_012134970.1:5447141-5448072 GCF_000956105.1 Propithecus coquereli
TCATTTGTTTCTTTTAAATTTTCTAAATTTCTAAAAATACACACATCGTATGTACTATACATGGTAACTTTCACTTAACTAGAATTTTTTATTCCAATATTTTCCTTTTATCAGTGAATTTTGATAAATGTATTCACCCACATAACTACCATCAAAATCCAGATACACTATATTCCCACCACATGGGTCATCTCTGTGACCTTTTGTAGCAAATTCTCCTACATCCTCCCTCAAATCCAAGCAACCACTAATCTGTTTTATATCACTCCAGATTAGTTTAAAATTCTCTAGAATTCTATATAAATGAAATATACAATATATGCTCTTTTCAGTCTGGCTTCTTTTGCTTAGAGTATAGATTTTGAGGTTTATCCTATGGTGCTGCGTGTATCAGTTTTTTTGCTTGTCACTGCTGAATAGTATTCTATCATTTGCATACAACACAATCATTTTAATCATTTATTTGGTTTTGAGCATTTGGTTCACTTCCCTTGTTAGTTGTTATGAACAAACCTGTTCATCTATGAATATTTTTTCTGGGGACACAAACTTTCATTTCTCCTATGTAAATCTCAGGAGTAGAATTGCTAGGGTAAATGGCAAGTATATTTACATTATAAGAAATTGCCAAATTTCCCAAAGAGATTGTCTCATTTCATGTTTCTCACTGCAATATATGAGACTTCTAGTTATTCTACATCATACCAACAATTGGTAATGTCAATCTTTTTATAATAGAATTAACCATTTAAGTGGGCGTATATTGGTATCTCATGATGATTTTAATTTCCAGACCCCTGACAACAAAAGATGTTAAGAAACTTTCTGTGTGCTTATTTGAGACTTATCTTTTATTTTTAAAAGTGCTTGTTCCAAAATTTTGCTCATATTTTAATTGGTTATCTTTTTTTTTGTTTTAGCATATTATGGG
>NW_012134970.1:5450086-5452120 GCF_000956105.1 Propithecus coquereli
ATACACTAAGTACTAACTCGCCTCCATTCAATATATTTTCAGTATTATTTATAAAAGCTTTTTTGGAATGAACTTCCAGTTGGTTTCTCAGTTTATCCATAGTTCCATTTCAAATTCTACAAAATTATGGGTTTAATAAACATCAAAGAAAATGTATTGAGTCAATTTTATCTGTGAACCTTCAGACCAAAACAGTCCAGTGCTCTGAGGTCTGACAAGCCCATGAATGTCCAATATCCATATCCTGACCTTGGAATTCAGGCTCTGACTCAGTCAAAATAAGAACTGCCTTTCTCCTTGCTTTAACAGAGCATTAAGCTTGTTCATGACAACATTATGTGTAATATATCATGTTTCCTTCTTCTTGCCTATTCTAATCCTGTTATTTGGCACAGCGCTTTCCAGCAACAGGTTTCTACATATTTATTACCTTGGTGCCCTTTATGATAATAGGTCCAACACCGTGGTAGTGGGGAAGCATATAGACCTTCTATTTATGAACCAAAAGAAAGCTGCTGGGGGAGGATCTTGGAGGGTAGATTTATTTTCTGAGGTCATTTTCTAGGGTGGAGGAAAGGCGGGTGCCACTTTACAGGGGAAGAGATGGAGTTCTGGAGTAAAGCTTATCCTCTTGTCTTCCCTTATAAAGTTCTTAGTTTTTTTTATGACTCACATGCATTTCCTCCCACGTGAAATAGCCTTTTTTCACTCACAATCATCTTTCCTGAAGCTACTGTCATCAAGTAGTAATTATTATTAGATGTTGTTATTTAATACTAACACTTGTCATGTTCATTGAATTTTTTTCTGTCTTTATATCTTGCTCTACACCTGCAATGTAAATGTATATAAATGTGTATACTCATGTATACACATTTGATTTTAAACTAGATTATAAGCTTCCTAAAGGGGGAAAAACCTATGACTTGTAATTCCCTGTGCTCACTACTGTATCTAGCTGTCTTAATACAAAAATACTTGATTCAAATCAATGAATCACATGGTTCAAATGGGATATGCTACAAAAGTAAAATAACTACAACCATCAATAATCATTTTTGCAGATTAGGCCATCATTGGCTACTTCTTTACCATTTCCAATCCAGTTCTCAGATTAGGCTACAAAGTCTTCCCAAACTTTGGTTCCATCTTTAACCTACTGAAATGAGGCTATCACTACTGCAACTGATATAAGACTTTACTGAAATATCATTGATGACTACTAAAGGCAACCTACCAGTCACTTTCATGACCTCATTCCTAAATCCCACCATGGACCTTAGTAGGCAGTAAGTTCATGCCATTGAATAAACAAATAAGTGAACCCTGCTCAGCTTTTTGGGAACATTTGACATCTCTGTACTTCCTTCTTGAAACACTCTCCTCCTTAGGCTTTTTGGACATGGCTCTTTCCTAGTTTTTCTACTTTCTCTGTGATTGTCCCTCCTCAGTCTACTGCACTGCCTCCTGTTGCTTTTCCAATTCCTAAATGAAGGTATTATCTAAAGCTCTATTCAAGACCTTGACTTACTTCATACTTTTCTCTTGGGTGATAGCATCTATTTCTTTAGCTTCTTTTGCCTTTATATAGATGCACCAAAAATTGATACCATCTAATTTGACCTGCATTTCAGATTCCATGTGTATCTACCACACGATTAAATTTTATTGCTCCATAGGAATCTTAAACTTCAATGTCCCAAACAGAACTTAGTATCTTCTCCTTCAAATCGGCTCCTTCTCATGTGTCCACTATCATTTAATCATCTCATTATCCTTCTATCTCATTCTTGGGTTCATTTTCCAATTTGTCCCTCAAACCTCACATTCAGTCAGTCTTCAAGTTGTACTATGTCAAGTTACACACTGTGTAGAGATATGAATCCTCTTTCTCCAAATCCTCTCTCAGATCTGTTATGTTCTTTTCCATTCTATTGCCAGTGGTTGGGTTTCTTATGGGGACTACTGAGATAGCTTTCAGGTACTGCTTTGATTCAAACCTCCACAGTCTTCCCTTCATCCCAGCTGCCATCA
>NW_012134970.1:5453038-5455010 GCF_000956105.1 Propithecus coquereli
TCTCAGTTTATCCATAGTTCCATTTCAAATTCTACAAAATTATGGGTTTAATAAACATCAAAGAAAATATATCGAGTCAGTTTTATCTGTGAACCTTCAGACCAAAACAGTCCAGTGCTCTGAGGTCTGACAAGCCCATGAATGTCCAATATCCATATCCTGACATTGGAATTCAGGCTCTGACTCAGTCAAAATAAGAACTGCTTTTCTCCTTGCTTTAACAGAGCACTAAGCTTGTTCATGACAACATTATGTGTAATATATCATGTTTCCTTCTTCTTGCCTATTCTAATCCTGTTATTTGGCACAGTGCTTTCCAGCAACAGGTTTCTCCATATTTATTACCTTGGTGCCCTTTCTGATAATAGGTCCAACAGCATGGTAGTGGGGAAGCATATAGACCTTCCATTTATGAACCAAAAGAAAGCTGCTGGGGGAGGATCTTGGAGGGTAGATTTATTTTCTGAGGTCATTTTCTAGGGTGGAGGAAAGGCAGGTGGCACTTTACAGGGGAAGAGATGGAGTTCTGGAGTAAAGCTTATTCTCTTGTCTTCCCTTATAAAGTTCTTAGTCTTTTTTATGACTCACATACATTTCCTCCCATGTGAAATAGCCTTTTTTCACTCACAATCATCTTTCCTGAAGCCACTGTCATCAAGTAGTAATTATTATTAGATGTTGTTATTTAATACTAACACCTGTCATGTTCATTGAATTTTTTTCTGTCTTTATATCTTGCTCTACACCTGCAATGTAAATGTGTATAAATGTATATAAATGTGTATACTCATGTATACACACTTGATTTTAAACTAGATTATAAGCTTCCCAAAGGGGGAAAAAAACCTATGACTTGTAATTCCCTGTGCCCACTACTGTATCTAGCTGTCTTAATACAAAAATACTTGATTCAAATCAATGAATCACATGGTTCAAATGGTATATGCTACAAAAGTGAAATAACTACAACCATCAATAATCATTTTTGCAGATTAGGCCATCATTGGCTACTTCTTTACCATTTCCAATCCAGTTCTCAGATTAGGCTACAAAGTCTTCCCGAACTTTGGTTCCATCTTTAACCCACTGAAATGAGGCTATCACTATTGCAACTGATATAAGACTTCACTGGAATATCATTGATGACTACTAAAGAAAACCTACCAGTCACTTTCATGACTTCATTCCTAAATCCCACCATGGACCTTAGTAGGCAGTAAGTTCATGCCATTGAATAAACAAATAAGTGAACCCTGCTCAGCTTTTCGGGAACATTTGACATCTCTGTACTTCCTTCTTGAAACACTCTCCTCCTTAGGCTTTTTGGACATGGCTCTTTCCTAGTTTTTCTACTTTCTCTGTGATTGTCCCTCCTCAAGTCTACTGCACTGCCTCCTGTTGCTTTTCCAATTCCTAAATGAAGGTATTATCTAAACCTCTATCCAAGACCTCGACTTACTTCATACTTTTCTCTTGGGTGATAGCATCCATTTCTTTAGCTTCTTTTGCCTTTATATAGATGCACCAAAAATTTATATATCTAATTTGACCTGCATTTCAGATTCCATATGTACCTACCACACGACTAAATTTTATTGCTCCATAGGAATCTTAAACTTCAATGTCCCAAACAGAACTTAGTATCTTCTCCTTCAAATAGGCTCCTTCTCATGTGTCCACTATCATTTAATCATCTCATTATCCTTCTATCTCATCCTTGGGTTCATTTTCCAATTTGTCCCTCAAACCTCACATTCAGTCAGTCTTCAAGTTATACTATGTCAAGTTACATACTGTGTAGAGATATGAATCCTCTTTCTCCAAATCCTCTCTCAGATCTGTTATGTTCTTTTCCATTCTATTGCCAGTGGTTGGGTTTCTTATGGGGACTACTGAGATAGCTTTCAGGTACTGCTTTGATTCAAACCTCCACAGTCTTCCCTTCATCCCAGCTGCCATCACTCAACCCTCC
>NW_012134970.1:5459617-5461384 GCF_000956105.1 Propithecus coquereli
TCTTCCTCCAGCGTTGGGAATTGAGATCCAGATAAGTAGAGAACAATATATTTTTTCTTGCCCTCCAATCTCACAGCAGAGCAGGGATGCTAAGCAAGGTCTGTAGCACTGGTGCACACATACGGACTGGTTCCTAAAAACTAGAATGTAGGTACCACAATTGGACCTATAAGACAATTCAGAATAATATCACCTTGATGCTACATGATATTTTGTCCCATAAATCTTACAAGGCATATAAACATTCCTAAACTACTCACCCTAATGTATACATTTTTTATAAAGTATTATTTTTGCAATAGTGTTGGTTATATAGAGTATTAATCATGGATTATATAGATATATAAAATGCGTCAAATTATATCAGTGTTTTCCCATAGTATTGCATAGTCTTCAAACATTGCTTAAATGATTGCAATATGCTACATACACTAATAAACACTTTCACAATCCCTCTATTAGTATGAATTTCTGAGTTTTCTTTTACATAAATTATATTGAAATGAACATCTTCCTATTTTTTTAGAATAAGTTCTCAGAAGCTCAGTAGTCCAATTTGTCAGGCAGTGACTCACTCTTTTTCTCTTCCTCTACTTTAGTCCTTCTTTGTGTCTCCTCTCAGAGTTGTGTGACTACCTTGCGAGATGTGAAGGACACTAGAATCTGACTGTGGAAGTCATGGAAACTGCTAGTGGGAAAATTACAGTGGCAGTGGGCTCCTTTGCCACTCACTCTCGTTAATGACCCTCTTCCAGTCGCGCACCTTTTACAGTCGGCCCACCCTAGAGCACAGCATTTCTTGCTTCAGCCTTGATGCCTCACATCTCCACTATATTATCTTCTGTTTTGCCAGTCCCTACTTTTTATGTCTGGTCACTCAAGATCTTATCTCAAAGATCTCTCCAATGTCAAAAGGCCTTGATATTATCTGGACTTGGTGACACACCATTTAGAGCACATACAGATACAAGCACATCTCTAACAATTGTTTTACTTCTTAAGGAAAGGTTTTTAAAGCCCTTTTTATTATGCCAGATTATTGGTGTTATCTTCTGGTAGGAACTGTTTAGACTGGATTTAAATTGTGGTCAAATACACACTGCATATTCTCTTACTTTTGGTCTCTTTAGGGAAATAGAAATAATACATGTTGGAATGATCCCCCATGAAAACAAGTCATTTTCTAATGATCCCAGGTTGAGATGAAAAGAAAAGAAAACAAAAAATAATAATAATAAACCATACCATTTATTGTATTACACTTATTAGAATTTATGTTTCACTTGGGAATTAACACTTGATCACACAAGATTGTAGATAATTTTTAAACTGCCTAGTTACAAATTATTTATTTTTATACAAGCCAAACAAATAATTTGTAAGTGAATGATCCCAAGATTAGATCATGAAAGCCACAAATTCTGTAAAACATATATTTAATAGAAGGGATTACTGTAAGCTGGCTCAATTTCAGTGTCAGACCTGGCAAAGCAGGAAGAAATATTTGGACCATTTTGTTTTTGCACTGAATTTGGAAGAGTCAATTCAAGTCAAATGAGCAAATGTGTGTTGAACACCTGCAATGTGAAAGGAAACATGCTAAACACTATGAGAGATGTAAAAACAAATAAGCCAATCTCTGGCCCCAATAAACTCAAACCGAAAAAAACTTTTGAATGTTTTCAAAAGAATGGTCTCTGCTTATAAGAAACTTTAAATGAAATGTCTGGCAAATCCTGCCAAAGAGACTGTTATTTCACTTTTCTC
>NW_012134970.1:5461434-5464730 GCF_000956105.1 Propithecus coquereli
GTAAATCTGTATCTTCCATATTACGTAAAAGGTCTTCCCCCAGCACATCTAAGATACAGGAAACTAATGTAAAAGGAGGTTAGTTTCTTTAAGTCTTTTGATTCAGGATCCCATATGTTAAATTTGAGAATCAAATCATATTGATAACTTCTAGGAGTAGAGAAGTCCAATATGTGTCACAATTTCTATAAACCTGCTGGGTCACAGACAGATGGCTGATGAGCTGACAGTGAATTGTTTAAGAGCAGCAGTATTCCAGTCGAGGGGCAGAAAAGAGAGCCTGCTCCAATTGCCACCCTTGCTGAAATTATTGTCTCTTTTTCATATGAACTGCTTTTTAAAGATTATCAATAGAATTGCCAAAAAATAATTATAAGAGATCCAGGTATCATCAATGCTGTTGTTTCAAGGACCACACTTTGAATAGTGAGATATTAAGGTATTATTAACATAGTCATCTTTTTGCTCATACACCACCCATTACATGGCCTTTTCTCCTGAGTCCTGAGTTTTCTGTGCTTCCCCACTCTGTCTCTATCCTTTCAGACACACACACACACACACACACACACACACACATACACACACACAAACATGAGCACACACACACACACATATTGATGCACATAGTTCTGCTTATGTGATCTGAGTTATGGTTATATGAGGACATTCTAAGTTTAGGGAGATGTCCTAACACCTGTGTTGTGGGTTATTGGTTGAATACTTTGCTGTGTCACATAAAAATGTCTAAACTGATCTTTCTTTTAATAAAAATATTGATAAAACATTTACTAATGAGTTTCACAATAAACATTTAATTTGATACATTTTTTTGAGGTCATTTATTTATTAGTGCTCATAGGACTATGGCAGTCAATCTTTACTTCTTAATTAATAAGTCAAACACAAGTCCATGGCTGTACGAGTAAGATGTAGCATTTTGGAGCACAAGTAAACCTGATCCTCTTATCCTTGAGGCCACCAAGCTGCACTATCTCTCAAATGCCTGCATTTCCACATTTATAATAATCACCCCTCCAGATGTAATGAGTCAGGGAGAAGGATGAAACAAGAATGACTAAATAACAGGAAAGATGGGGGGAGGGGAGTGTCCAGGCAAGCAATGTGGCAAAGGCGAGGAAGAGAAATGGCGTATTTTATTAACAATATTGGTCTTGGCTATTTTAGCAGAGCCCAGAGAATTCAAAAGGGACATGTCTGTTGGCAAGTAACTAGGAAGAGAACCAGGAGAAAACCTGTTTCCTTGTGGCATTTCTGTTTTTCCTCATCTTCCCAAGGGCCTGGACAGCTCAAGGAGGACAAGATAGTCTTCATTTAAAAGACAGATGTGCTTTATTTATGAGAAAATATACGAAAATCTGTTTCTCACAGAAAACTGTCCAGTTCTTTCCTCATTCACTGCCCCCCAAATATGCCATGAAATTGGAAAAACTGGACACTCAGGAGCCTTTAGCGGCCTTTAGCACAGGATCATAAGGTCATTGGATCACTGGATCCACAGGATCGTAAGGTCATTGGATCCTTGGTCATTGGATCGAAGTTCAAATGGATCACTGTCCTGTTGCTGACTGAGCTCCAGCCACATCAGGCTTGTTCGTGCTTAGTGAACACACTAAGCTCATTCCAGCTTAGTCCTTGCACTTGATAATCCCACTGCCTGCAATATTCTACCCCTGGTTGTGTGCATGGCCAGCACTTTTTCATTCAAGTCTCAGCTTAAATGTCATCTTCTTAGATATATCTTCCTATGTCTAAAGTATCTACCTCATCCAACCCTCCCCTGCTGCCTGTCAGTCTCTATCACATGACCTAGTTGTATTTTCTTCACAGCATTTATCGCTAGCTTCATGTTTCATTTTATTTAGTTGCTTATTTGCTTATTGTCTTCTCCCCCCACCAACATTTAAATTCCATGAGAACAAGAATAGAATCTGTCTTACTCACTGCTGTCTCCCTCAAAAAAAGGCACAGAAATTGGCACATAAATGATGCTCAATAAATATTTTCTGTAGGAAATAATACTTTTCCTTCTCTCTAATCTCAATAGCTTCATCTTTAATGGGACTGATAATACTATCTACTTATAAAGATTATAAAATGAGTGACAAGCAATAAATATGGATCACATAGAAAATACTCAATATTAGCTTTTATTATCACTATGAATTATAATTTCTACATTATTAACACTGAGTACTAAATATCTGTCACATAGTAGGTTCTCATCAAATATCGGCTGAATGAATGGAAGAGTGGATAAGAATTGCACTGAAAGGTTGCAAACTTTGTGGCTGTCACAATCTCTTAGAAATACTCAAAGAAAATATTGCATGGTCTTCAGGATATTTTAGATATATAAATGTTTTCTAAAGCCTTTTCCCTTTTTGATTCCCTGGACTGTGAGTTTCTTTTGCTGTTCTGGATGCAGCACTGTTAAGCCCCGCCAGTTCTGGAAGGCACTGTGTTCCTCAAGCACGTGCCATGCCAGATTCTTACTGCGAGTGTATGCTCCTCAATATCTGGGGCCATGACCAAGAGCTTTCCCTTTATCCAGGCCACTTACAGTTATAGGGCAGCTTACTCTATGACCATCTCTTCCCCCAATAGATTTGTCCTTGTGACAGGTACCTAAAACTGAGCAATGGCAGCAGCCCTTGAAAGAGAAGCAGAGGAGAGTCAGTGTCATATACAGGTAACATGAGCATAAGGAAAGGAAGGAAATCTGGGAAGGGAGAGGTGGTTGCTGCACAGTCAGTCCAGGCTTCCTCATACCTCTGTAGGAACTGATTGTTTAAGACGCCGATATCTTTTTAATGCTATCTCACCCCTGTGGTTTCCCCACTGGAACCTCCTGGTAGTGGCAGACCCTGGAGTCTGGAGCAGCCTTGAATATCTGTAACCATAGGAGCAGCTCTGGTTACCTGAGCAGACAGAATGAATAGCCTAGGGAAAAGGCAGGGGCAGATTAGATGAAACTAAACCATATCACTAAAACCAACTATTCCAAAAGAAAATAATTCTATTGAGTTTTCCCTCTAAGAGGAAAACAAATATGAAACATGGCAAATAAACAGTCCAATTATTAAATTCTCTTAGATTTGAGAGCCAAGAAGGCCTCTGAAGCCTATTTACCTTTGTTCTTGCATATCTGGCACTATTTGTTTTGCTTTCATGAATAAGGAAAATCTGAAATAACACATTACTCTTAATCATGTTTGTGCGACAGAAAGAACATCTTAAAATACAAGCCTTTGATTCTATGATGCCCTCACAAA
>NW_012134970.1:5467910-5475068 GCF_000956105.1 Propithecus coquereli
TAAAGTAAAAGATCATTTTCAGATTAAAAAACATTTAAGGTACAGCTAATTAATGAAAGGTAAGATTAGAATTCCAGCCTCTTGACTCCTAATCCCTTATTCTTTCTACCCTTTTTTAAAAGAATGTTTTAATTCAAGAAATCTTAGAAGTTTTATATTTTACTGTGGGATGTGGCTGAGTGCAGTCTCAAGAGTAAATTATTTCCAGGAAATCTAGTCTGAGATTGGCAAATAGTGTGTGGGCTCTTTGGAATAGATCCAAGACAGGCCATCCGCTTTGATACAGCTTTGAATACAACATTCATCCTGGATCTAGATTAGAAAACCCACTACTAAATGGTTCTTTGGTGTCGGAATGGAATTTATCAGTAGATCCATATGTTTCCTCTGATCGTTCAATTCACACTGACCTTGCTCATTTCTGAATTCTTAAAGTATTTATACATCCTAATCCCTTGGATATGTACTTCATTCTACACTTCTTATTTATATAGAGTTTATCTTCAGTGAGGCTCAAAGCTCCCAAAGAAGAGATTTATTTGCAGTCCTTACATTTCCAAGCAAATTTAGAGTGGGAAGGGATATTATTTTCTGTTCAAAACTTTTTATATTAAATTTGAGATAAATGATCCTATGAAGTGACTTACCCCAAATCACACAGTGTATCTGTCAGGTGTTAGCAGAAAACAGCTGACACAAACCAATTAGGATAATTCAAGGAGAGTTTATTTCCAATAGGACCATGTGGATGGAGTGTAGGGAAACCACATATTATAATGTAGTGTCTCAAGGCTAGTAACAGTTGAATTGTTACCATTCCTAGGCAGCAAAGGATAAAAGTAAGGAGTGTTAGCAGAAACTGAAAAGAGAGGGCTATGATGAAGGTGCCTTGAGAGGAATAAGGACCCTCATCAAAGGAACTCAGTCATTCCTAAGTAAGTTAAAGAGAGGGATTGGGAGGAATAAATACCTTGACCACACTTTTCCATATCTACTTGGGGTACTTGCCTTGGGAAAACCGAATTCTAAGCTTGAGAACAAAGAAGCCTATAATGAATCCCATAATAGCCTTCTGGAACCAAGGACAAGGTGAAAAAGGGTAGAGAGATCTGGAGGGAAAAAGAGACTATATCTAGGACATATATAATAGCTTTGGCTGGAATAGAGATCTCCTAACTCCAAGTTCACTTTCAACCAGGAAATAACTCTCATACGCATAACTCTCAAAAAATGCCTAAAGAATTGAGTTGAGTTTAACTAAATGAAATCTCCCAAATAAGAAGGAAGGTCTGGCTGGGCACCTAATGTTGAGTCAGGGACCAGTAGGCAGGTCTTAGACCATCTCCTACTTTCAGCATCGGAATCATATCCAAGAGCTGTTCTAACAAGCAGATGGAAAACCAGTATAGTACCCCAGGCCAAGTGAGTGGAATGTTCCAAACAACCAGATCCAGTCAGCATCCTCTTTTGCTAAACAGTGACACAAGCCAGCATATGGAAGGCTGGACACTGTGTGAAGTGTAGGATCATAGCCAAAGACAGATCTGGTCTGGTTTAAAAGAGACATGCTAGTTTTCAGAATTTGAGAGTTATCACCATGAATTATCTTTCTGTGAGAGAAGAGAGCTGGCAGATTGAAAAAGTTCAAGAACCATCATGTCCTTTTGTCCATGCCTAAAATCACTGCTCCAGTCAGATGTGGAACTAAACTCCAGAAGACAGGTGTAGATTGAAACCTCTTTGTGAGATTGAAGGCAGCTCTCCTAACCTTCCACTGCAGCAGAGACTCAGAGTATAAAAGATGAGGAATTCACCTCTTGTGCAGGTGAAAAGCTTGCAAGCAGGAGTGAGATACCAATTAATCCAATATGAAAACAGATGCTTCCCAGGACCAATCCTCAGCTTGAGAACATTGACATTCATGGATTGTGACAAGAACAATGCTGGGGACATTTCAGGTTGATCTAGTAGATGTTTCTCTTTTCTTCTTTTCAAATCTGTGGCTAACACCAATGTGCCTATTATTTCTCTGTAGATATCTTTTGCTGGGCTAATATGATGATAAAATGAAACAGTGAAATAACACTTCGTAAACTGTAGGGCTTTCTACATATGACAATTATTACTACTCATTGTGGGCTACTTAAGGGTCTCATGAAGGAATTTCTATTACTCAGGGTGGCCATTATTCTGGAGGATGGTGTCATTGCTGAAGCCTGCACTACAAAGAGAGTTTCCCCACTGCTGTTGAGTAGTTAAGGTGGTAGAACATGTCTTCCCAAGGAACCCCAGCTGATTTCTGGGTAAGCTTCCTTCTTTCCACCTCAGAAACTGGAAGCCAGAGCAGATGAGAACACTTGACTAAGTATCAAAAAGGGCATGAGAGGTGGTTTGGTCAAATTGTGAAAAAGCACTCCTTTGCCTCTTGTTCTACCCAGCAAGACAAGAAGATAGAGCCTGTGACTGAAAAATCAACAAGAGAGGGCAATCAGGCCTCTAAGGAATCCTTGGAGAAATCCCAAAGGAAAAAAAAAAATCCCAGAATAGAATAACATATTAATATTAACTACTCTCTGATTAGCAGCTAATTGTTGCAAATGAGTTTACCGACCTTTTTCCTGACGATTAGGAAAGTGCTGTCATCACAGAGCTGTCAAGCCATGGCACAGGTCTGTGTGACACAAATCTGTGATGATAGGACTTTTCCAAGGAGCCAGGGATGCTCAGACAGGGTGACAAAGGAGACCCCAGGAGGGTAGCCAGGGACACTTGCCTACTGTGGGGCCTGATCTGGTGCGTATGTTGACTGGTGCGTATTTGCCAAGCAGACTGAGGAGGTCTCAGTACATTTCTAGACCATCAATTTTATCTGATATTTGAAGGAGGAAGAAATTTTCATTTAAAACATACTTTCATTTATATGCACACACACATTAAGGAAAAAAGGGAAAAAATTGATTTTACTTTTGTTTTTAAGGTAAAATGCGTGACTTCAAAGATTTTTCTCCCTTGTGGCAAGCTACTTGGAATAACACACAGATTCCCATATACAGCCTGCTCTGGGGCCTGCTCTTCATATACAGCCATTATAAGCACTTGGGTGGAAAATTGTAAGGAATTCTGGAGATGTACATGTCTTTGTGGAAGCACGGGGATAGAAAGTAGATAGGGCCCTTAAAGATTTTTACAAACTTAAAGACTGAAGACAAAAAAATATGTAACAGTGATATTAATTTTTTTGGTAAATTTTACTTAATATTTATCACATGTACAACAATATCCTAGATACTATGCCAAATTTAAAGCTGAATAGTACATAACTCACTTGCAAATCTTCTAGTTTGTGCACTAACCAGATGAAGGGTTCCTAAACTGGAAGTGATACGGCTTCTCGCTTCTCTCTCTTCTTCCTGCTACATCGTCTCTCCATGCCTTCTACCCCAGATACCAGCTAAAAACAAATTCACTCATAAGTTTCCTAATTGTTCGTTATTGCAACAGTGATGTTGAATCATTCATCATTTTTTGGAAGAATACGACCCCAATATGTTTTGTCATTTCCTATGTTGTACAATGAAATGATGAGCCATTACACCCCAAAAGGTTGCATCGTTCATCAGAAAAGGCACCTCATAAATGAAGGCACTGGGAGTCAGAAGAGAGGGCAAGACTGGGCAGTAAGTAGGCAATTAAGAGTCCTGTATTCTACCATCTTGGAGGGTGATTGAGGCCACATCCCTTGATTGGTAGATAATGGGTTTTACTTTATGTTATTATTAGATACCTCTTCTCATTCCATAGATTGGAAACATAAAAGCTGGAAGTTTGGCTGAGATGCAGGTGGGGAGGAGAGGCAATCATTTTAAGGGAAAATGCCTTCTATTGGGGTTTCCAGAGAGAAAATAGGACATGGTACCAGCAGCAAGAGGGTCCTTTTCTTCCCAAGACTGTTTAAGATTTTATAGCCACAAATCTTCCCTGAATCAAAGCTTCCTACCATCAGTGACTCCAGAGTTTCATGATAATAAAAAAGACCTTACAAAAATACTGTACAGTACCTTCATTATTTAGAATAATTTCCTATAATATTTAAAATCAAAGTGCTAAGTGAAAGTTTCAGAAGTTTCCTAGCATATGATATTTTCTTTCCAATAGAAGACAATATACGTATGGCAAGTCAGGCAAATCTCCATGTGATCTCCATATTTTCCCAAAACTCCAACTATGTCTTGGAGTTTTGGGAAAACAGTAGATAGAATTTCTGTTCCATGTTTACCATGAAGCAATTAAAACACTACTAAGATTGTTCCCCCAGAGATTGCAAGGCAAAATATTATTTCTTAGAATTATATAATCCTATTGTCAAGCGAATCATTCCACATTAACAGCCATACTGAAGAGAATGACGTGGATTTTAGAGTTACCTTGCCCAGTTCCACTACTTCTTATGTGACACCAGGTCAAATTACTTAATCTCCTTGTACCTGAGTTTCTCCAGCTGTAAAATGGGAACAATACCATGTACCAATCTCACTCAATAGGCTGTTGTGAGAATTAAATGAGATAATACCTGGAAAGCACTTAGCACAGTGCTTAAGTGCCAAATAATTAATTAGTATCAGTATAATTATTGTTAGAAAATTGTTTCTCTGAGCTTTCACACAAATATCTTTAGTAGCTAAAAATAATTCCATTTTAGAGGCACATGATATTTCCTTTTTTCTCGTTCCCATAATTACTTATATCTTTTTCGTTAATTTTAATTCTATCTAATGTGTTCTTGTTGCTATAATACACTTCAAATCTTCTCAAAAAGTATATGGAGTGTAAATTATAAATAAAAACAAAGACCATAATTGCACTTATATCAAGTATCTCATCTATGAGTTTTTAAATGGACTACTTTTTATACATAATTCCCACCCACAGAATTAAAAAGAGCCTATGGACATAGATCACCTAGAGGATATAACAAAAGGGAATAGGGAAAAAAACCTGCAATGTGTTGCTAAATTGGACTTATTTGAAATGAATCTATAATTTTGTGTCTGTTTAACTCTTCCTCAGTCCAGAAATACACATCTTTTAGAGTCATATGGCTAGTATGGAAAGCCTTGTCCAACCTAGGCAAAAAGCCAATGATCTATTGGCACAAATTCAGTGTTCCTCATCCCTCTAACACAGCCAACTTCAGATGGTACATGAAACAAGATTATGATAATCACATTTTCTTTTAGAAATGTACAGGGTAGCAAGAAAAAAAATGCAAAGAAGTTAAACTCTGGGTGGTGTCCACCTCCAAACCCTCTCCCCTTGTACTCAGAAAACAGGCTACATCTCTTAGACTGGGCTTCTTCCAAAACTGCTGTGCTTAGCAATCTATAATAATTCCTTCTGCTTCTCTGTGGCAAGCAACACCTCCAATGCTTGGGGAGAGGTTTATCTTTACACAGCAGGATAATTGCAGACAATATGCCAGGACATGGAACACAGATACAAAATGACATGATTTCAGCATTTTTAGTCTTTCCTCTACCCTCTAATTTTGTCACATCACCTTTGCACTATCTGCAATCTCTTGGTTATTGTCACTATGCTAACCCTTTCAGGCAACTTCTCTCTGCAATCATGTGGCCAAGTGACTCCAATATGTGAGGCTAGAGATAATAAAATCCTACTATCCATTAATACGCACGGATACCTTTCCCCTGCGTTCTCTGTGTTCTTTCAATGGAATCTCATACACAAAATAGATACCTGATACCCTTCTACTCTCCCAAGGTGAAGAGAATGCCCTTCCAGGAACAATATCTGATCTCTAAAGCCCTAGAGAAGTTGTTTTCTGGTAACATAAAAAATGGAAAAATATGCTTAATATCAGGACTGTAAACACTAAGCCAGAGTGTATCTATTAAATTCTTCCCCACTTACATTTCTCTTTTATAAAATTTATTGTTGATCCCACATTGCCCAATCCTTAACTCCTTTTTTTATTGTGTTCTGGACCATCTCTCTCTAATTAAAGCATAAGGAATTTGAGGATAGGTGGGGTCCATGAATTATATTTCTTATAGCAGTCTATAGAGTATAGTAGTGTTAAATGTTTAGTAGACCCCCTAAAAAATACTAGTTGGTAGAAACTAGATGAATGGAAAGCTTAAACATATGCACATTTCCATTTCAGCTGATTTAAAAAAATATTCAGACTCAAGTCAACTCAGGTGTCCTAAAGAACTTTTTGTAAGCAGAAGAGTAGTGAGATCTCATGTCCTAGTTACCCACCAATAAAAAAAGTTTAATATAATGACATGCATTTCTTCATATATGTACTATAATTCTCAAAATCACTCATAAAAGGATAAACGATGCAGATTCTTCCAGATATATCTGTATATATAGATTTCTTTCTAATGCATGAAAAGGGTATCAACCTTGCTTTAAGAGTTACTTATATGTATTCATTTTAATATTCTTATTGTATTTTTTATCCTTATTCTGTATCTTTATAGACAATAGAAAGTATATATTATTGTTTAAAGGCTTTTGGAATTTTTCTGAATTATTCATCAACAGTCCAATTAATCAGCTTAATCTTTCCTATAAATAACTTCCCTATCCCTGACTGTTCTCTTACATGCACCTTCTCCATTTTATCAGTCCCAGAAATAGCTTTAAAATATGGCTGAAATCTCCTTGAGGAGCATGCTGTGGAAGTAAGAGTGTGTGCTTAGCAGCAACATGAACCAGGGTTTAATCCTAGCTTTGTCTTTTACAATGCTTTGTGGCCCTGGGAGATTTATCAATCCCTGTCTTTGCATATCCGACTCACCCTTCCTCTTTCCTTTCCTGGCCAAAATTGCCTTCGCTAAACTTGGAGTGTCACTCTTTCATGTGAATCTTATAATATATTAGACATCTATTAAAAACTTAGTGCAATTTTTATTAGGATTGCATTAGTCGATAGAATAATTTGGGGGTAATTGTCATCTTTATGACATTGACTCTTCCCACCTTCCAACATCATACTTCATTTCTTCAAGTCTTTCTTTAAAGACCTTCAATATTCCCAGCACCATTTATTGAAAAGAGATTCTTTTCCCCAGTGTATGTTTTTGTCAGCTTTGTCAAAGATTAGATTACCATATGCAGATGGTTTCA
>NW_012134970.1:5477258-5518583 GCF_000956105.1 Propithecus coquereli
GGGTGTTGAATTTTATTGAAAGCCTTTTTTTTTTATTTCAGAATATTACAGGGGTACAAACGTTTAGGTTACATATATTGCCCTTGCCCTGCCAGAGCCTTTTCTATATTTGTGAGGTGATCAATTTTTTTCCTTTTTAAATATGTTAATGTGGTGAATAATATTAACAAATTTTCTAATTTTAAACTATTCTTACTTTCTTGGCATAAGCCCTATCTGACTTTGATTTATTATTTTAATTGTTTTCCTCTTCTTCCAGAACAGTTTACATGAAATAGGTGTTATATGTTCTTTTATGGTTTGGCAGATTATGCTTGGAACATAGCCTGGTCTAAATGTTGTGTTTGTTGGTTGTGATAAAGACTTGTTTTTTATGCTTAATCATCATAGGCCTTTTGGATTCTTATTTCCAAATGAGTCATTTTCAGTAAATTCTATTTTTATAAAACATTAAGTTTTTCAAATGTATTGGCATAAAGTAGTTCATGGAATCCTCTTAAAATTCTACTGCCTCAATAGTTATGTCCTTCTCTTTATTTCTAGAAGTATTCATTTTTATATTCCCTTTTTTCTTGATAGATTTTTCTACAGATTAGTCTATTTTATTAGGAGATACAGATTTTGAGTTTGTTGACTTCATGCTTTCTGATTGGTATTTAATCAGTTTCTGCTATTATCATTATTTTCTCTCCTTTAAGTCGTTTTGATTTTTTTCCACCTTTTTGAGATATTATTGACAAAAAATTGTATATATTTAAGGTATACAGCTTGATGTTTTGACATATATATATATTGTGAAATAATCCTCACTATCAAACTAATTAATATGTGCATCACTTCACATAGTTACTATTATCTTTCTTTTCTTTTCCTTTTTGTGGTAAGGACACTTAAGATCAATCCTTTAAGCAAATTTCAGGTGTACAATACAGTATTGTTAACTGTATTGCTACATGTTAGACTTCCAGAACTTATTCATCTTGCAAAACTCAAACTTTGTACCCTTTGACCAATATCTCTCCATTTTCCCTAACCCAACCCTGAGAAATCACTCATTAGAGTCAAGATATGGGTTTGATTTCTTTTTATTTTTCTAACTTTTTAGGTTAGATGAGCATTTTATTACCTCATTTTTTCTTTTCTAAGATATGCAAAAAAGGGCTGTGAATTTCATTTTAAGAACCAGTTTAGCTTCATCACACACATTTTAGTTTCTACTGTTACTGTCCATTAATTTTTCTTTGATGCAGGAAATTTTAATTCTTTAATTCTCTAATTTTTAAATCTTTTTTTCCTATATTTTTATTTATTCTATTTTTGTTTACATTGAAAATATGGAATTTTTGTGTGTAATACCTATTACTTGGTATTTGTTGAGACTTGCTATGTGACCTAACAGGCAATTAATACTTAAATATATTCCAAGTGTGCTTGAGAAGAATGAGTGTCCTTTAATTTGAGGGAGCTCAATTCTATATTTTATATATTAAGCTTGTTTATTGTCTTGTCAAATCATACATACCCTTACTAATTTTCTAACTGTGTGGTCTAGCACACAATATGAGAATTGTGATAGAAATATTCCTCAACTAAAATTGTAGAT
This sequence comes from Propithecus coquereli, assembly GCF_000956105.1. Lineage (NCBI taxonomy): Eukaryota > Metazoa > Chordata > Mammalia > Primates > Indriidae > Propithecus > Propithecus coquereli. The sequence continues at coordinate 5,478,862 of NW_012134970.1, forward strand.
TTAGTTCTTGAAGTGCAATAAGCTTTTACTTTATATATTTGGAGGCTATTTTGATGGTTGTATTCAGCTTTGAGGTTGTTAGAGTTTCTCGGTAAATTTTTCTTTTGATCATTGCCTCATAATCAACTTTCTCTCGTAATAATTCTTGTTGCTTTACAGTCCAATTTGTATGAAATTAATACAGTCACACCAAATTTTTCTTTTTAGTATTTACTTAGTATATCTGTTTTATCCTTTTACTTTCAACTTTCCTGTGTCTTTATATCTCAGGTGTGTCTCATGTAAAGATTATAAAAATGAATCTGTCTCTTGTCTTTTTTTTTTAAATAGACTTAGAACAGTTTTAGAGTCACAGCAAAATTGAGCACAGGGTACAGAGATTTCCCATAAACACACTACCCTCACACATGCATACCCTCTTCCACTATCAACATCCCCCACCAGAGTGATACATTTATTACAAATGATGAACCTACATTGACATATCATTATCATCCAGAGTCCATGGTTTGCATCAGGGTTTTCCCTTTGTGTTGTACATTCCATGGTTCAGACAAATGGATAATGACATTTATCTACCGTTATAGTATCCTACAGAGTAGTTTCCCTGCCCTAAAAATCCTCTATGCCCCACCTATTCATCCCTTCCTCCCCTCAGCCTCTGATAACCACTAGTCTTTTTACTGTCTCCATAATTTTGTCTTTTCCAATATGTCATATGGTTGGAATCATACAGTATGTAGCCTTTTCAGACTGGTTTCTTTCACTTAGTAATATGCATCTAATGTTCCTCCATGTCTTTTCATGGCTTGATGGTTCATTTCTTTTTAGCACTGAATCACATTTCATTGTCTAGAATTTCCACAGTTTATCCATTCACCTAGTGAAAGACATGTTGGTTGCTTCCAAGTTTGGGTAATTATGAATAAATCTGCTATAAACATCTACGTGTAGGTTTTTATGTAGACGTAAGTTTTCAATACCTTTGGGTAAATACCAAGGAGCATGATTGCTAGAACATATGATAAGAATATGTTTAGTTTTGTAAGAAACTGCCAAACTTTCTTCCAAAGTGGCTGTACCATTTTACATTCCCACCAGCAATGAATGAAAATTCCTGTTGTTCCGCTTCCTCACTAGCATTTGGTATTGTCAGTGTTCTGGATTTAGGCCATTAAAACAGTTACATAGTAGTATCTCATTGTTGTTTTAATTTACATTTCCCTAATGACATATGATGTAGGGCACCTTTTCATATGTTTATTTGACATCTGTATATCCTCTTTGGTGAGCTGTATGTTGTCTTTGGCTCATTTTTAATGGGGTGTTTCTTAATTATCTTTTAATTTGCTTATATTAATTGTATTAATGAATTTGGATTTATTCTTACTATCACATTTATGCCTTCCAATTGCCATATTTTTTCTTTCTGTCTTATTTTATCCCTTTCTGCCTCTGTATGCTTATTTCCCTCTTTTCCTTATACTAGTTTGGAAGTTACACATTCTATTTACATTTTAGTCTTTATCCTTCAAATTTTAACAAACATACAGAGTTTGGCAGTCTAATTTTAATGTTTCTACCCTTTTCTTTAAAAACATGATATTAGAAAATGGATTATCCTTTTCCAGCTTACCTCAGTGTCTGACCAAACTGTATTCACTTGGAAACATGCAAGAAAGGAATTCTCTACTGAGAAGCTCATTATACAAGAGTCACCTAGCAGTTGCACAAAATATCAGAGTTAGAGAAAATCCATGCCAATTCTCTAGCTGAAATCATCAATCCATACACGGATTTCATCTCTAACTGACAATGTTTTGAATCCTAAGAATTAGGTTTTTTGGGTTATTACTTAAACTTTTGTTTAATTTGAAAATGGTTATAGATACAATTGCTGGCCTATTCTCTGGGTTGAACAGGAATAAGAAAAATAGTTTTCTGTGCACTCTGCTATGGGTATGCATTAGAGGCTGTGCTAAGAGTTTGCAAAAGAGTTTCACAAACTCTTAAAAGGCACACTAAGTATACAAAATCCTTGATATTTAAACTTATTATATATTACATGGTAGTACATTTTAAATTAAGTTACAAATTTGTTCATGGAACAATCACTTTCAAGATGAATTTACCCTCAATTTTCATGCCAAAGTAGATCATCTGATAGAGAGCTTCTAGAAATTATATATGAATTGGGAGGGAAAATATTCACTAGATATTACATTAAATAACTGGTTCTCTATATTTCACCATTTTGTTCTTTGCTCAAAAAGAAAATTAGCAGAAAAAATCCAATTATCTGTTTTATTTGATTGTTTTCAGAGTAAATGCTAAGTATTTTACATTAAAACCCACAGAGGGGGGTCTCATTGACCTGGCTGTCTTGCTGAGCCATTACTCACAAATCTGTAATACAGATAACCTTTTTGAAAATGAAAGCAGTTAATTTCAGAATTCAGGTGACATTTTAATTTGGGAAATTTGGGTAGATGAATGGTGTTGTGATTATCTCCAATTTCGAGACACTCTCCTACAACTCATCCATCATGGGCGCTAGGCCCATGAGGTTTGTTGTACATAGCTGAGCCCAGGGCAGCCACGTGGGACCTTGAACAAGAGGACCAAGCAGGAGAAGCTGGTCAGGGTGAGAGGAGAATGAAGGAGACAGAAGATCAAGCAAAGGTGAGAGGTCCTGTGTCTGGGACCTTCTTCCAACTACCCAGTGTCCACCCATGAGGGACCCAGCTTCCCTGGTTTCCTGTCCTTGGATGCTATGAAATTGTTCAAACTGATTTTGCAATCCACAACAGATTAAGACTTTTAGAGGCCTCCCAGCCTGAATGATATTACAGGCCTCCTTCTCTCCACTATGTAATTCAAAATAAAAATAAATTCAATACACAAATTGCCATTCTTACAGTTCTGCAAAAAGTAAAGGAGCTTCTTTGTAAATGTTCCAATTGTAAAATTCAGATAACTTTATCAAAGCTAAAAACTCTCATTTCTTGGCTACCATTGTTTTTCTGGTGTCCAGCATGGGTTTATTCAAATGATAAAGGAAAGTAAGAAGGGAATAGGCAGGAAGATGTACTAAATTGAGGTTGTCTATTCCTTATTTATTTGATAGAGCCTTAAAAATTTCATTGATAAACTGCATGTCATTTTTTCAATGTCTACTCCCCTAGAAGTCACTTTAAAATAGCCTTTTTCAAAGTGCAACCTGCCAGGACAAAGCAAGTAAGAGAGCCACGTTCCAAGAAAGAAGGCACCCTGTTTGTGATGCCTGAACACCCAGCAGAATCTGCCAGTCAGGGCATAATAGATATTTGCTGAATAAATAAACAGGAGCAAGAAAATTCTGTATATTTTGATACAATAATTCAACAGAAGAAAAGAAAAAAGTACAATCAACCAGTTATTTTTGCCTCAAATAAACAGCCATTCTCCACTGGATTTCTTGATATTTTTGTTGAACTGATCTGTTTACAGGTTGAATAGACTAATGCTGCGGATCCAAACCCCTGGGGCAACGGACCAGTACTGGTCAATGTCCTGTTAGGAACCTGGCCGCACACCAGGAGGTGAGCAGTGGGCCAGCTAGTGAAGCTTCACCTGTATTTACAGCCAATCCCCATCACCAGCATCACCTGAGCTCCGCCTCCTGCAAGATCAGTCACAGCATTGGATTCTCATAAGAGCAAGAACCCTACAATAAGCTGCGCATGTGACAGATCTAGGTTGCGCGCTCCTTGTGAGAATCTAATGCCTGATGATCTGAGGTGGAGCTGCAGTAGTGATGCTAGTGCTGGAGAGTGGCTGCAAATACAGATTATCATTAGCAGAGAGGTTTGAATGCACAATAAATGTAATGCACTTGAATAATCCCAAAACCATCCCCCACGAATCCATGGAAAAATTGTCTTCCATGAAACTGGTCTCTGGTACCAAAAGAGTTGGGGACTGCTGAACTGATGGATCTTTTCTTTTCCTCTGAAAGGACAGACAGGGCCGCTCACTCTGTCCACATCTCACTCTGTCTTGTCTACTGTCTTCTTTTGGCCCAGAACCATGTTCTTATGTCACAAGGAACTTGACTTTAATTTCAAGGTCTGGGAGCAGGAGCGAGTGCTGATGATGAGGTTGAATGTTGCATACCTGGAGCTCTGCTCAGTCAAATTGTGCAGAGGCCAGTTCTCTCCACAACATGATAGAGCAGCTCAGAGGTAACCTGCAGGGCACCAGCCGCCCTCCCTGCCTTTATGGCCACTTACCTGCTGGAGTCGGACCAGGACAAGAATTTGGACTCTTCTACTTACCAACCAGGTAACCTGGGGCAAATCTTCACTTCCTCGAACCTCAGAGCCCACATTAAGTGAAAATAATTACACAAACTTCATCCCCTATTTGAGAATTATATGCTAGTAAGTCCCTAATGCTCATAACCTGGAATGTAGTCAGTATTCATTAAGTGATATTTGTGTCTTTCCCCCTTGCCTCTTTTTAAATACCCATTGGGTACCTAATTAGTGCTGAAGAAAAAGCCAGAAAAACAAACTGAAACTGGCTTCCCTGAGCCTTCCTATTGTAAATCATTGCCAAAACACCCCTTTCCACTGTCTCAAGATGGGAGCAGTCAGATTAATTTCTCAGTAACCTCTGAGAGCAATTTTATAGATTTTTCCATGTTTGCTCAGCCACAGGAGAAATGAGACCAGAGCTCTTGGTGCTGAAGTGTTTCTTCTATCACTGATTCACAAAAATGACAGTAGAAGTCAGGAAATAAAATGCTCATCCTAAGAATGATTAAAGTGGCATGAATACAGCCTTGCTCATCTCAGTTGATCTAATCAGCACCCTCACAGGAGGGAGAGAAAATTGCTGCAATATCATGTCATACATTAAAACTTTGTAAATCAATTCTTTAAATGCAGAGAAACAAAAACATAAAACGACTCCTCTCCCTTGAGGTGGCAGGATTTTTTTCCCCTCCTCTAATCTCCTTCCATCAAAAGCCTACAAGTGGGAAGGGAAAAAGCTTGGGTCACTTGTGTAGCTATCATGTGATATGATCTGATGGCAGCCAGTGGGCGGGAGCATTTCAGCAGGGATGGTGCAGGCATTGCAAACATGTCCAGCAGCAGTGCCAGGGCCATCCACTCCTAATTTCTGCACAGGGGAACAGCAGGAAATGTTCACACAGCAGCCAACAACAATCCTGGGGGCTATATGCGAAAAACTTTGAACACTTACGGTTATTCTAAATATCTTTGTTTACTTCTGTTTGCCCTGGTGGCTGCTACCCAAATTGCTGTATTGCACAGCACTCCAGGTTTTACTTCTGTGTGTGTGATTTGGGACAAGTCACTTGATCTCTCATTTATTTATTAATTTATTTTGATGAATATTTATTGAGTATCTTCTATGTGCCAGACACTCTACTAGGTGCTGGGGATGTGATGGTGAGCAAATGCAGGCCGGCTCTCTCTCCTCACCAGAAAAATGAGGAGATGAGTATTAACAACTTGTGATCGCAACTGGGAGAAGGGCTAATAACAGAAGGATCTGACCTACTTAGGGAGGTCAGGGAGCCCAGCTTGCAGGCCAGATGGTGGCCTGGATCTTATTCTCCACTCATTCCCTCCATTGTGTGCCTTTATGCAGGGCACAACGACATAGAGGTCCAGCATCCAACCCTGTGATATGAAATCTTGTATAAGCAGAATAAGAACACACCCTACGGGATAATTTCAATGGTATCAAGAGTATGAGTTACCCAGAGGGAAGCTTGGAATAGATCTTGAAAGATGGAAAGAATTCTGATGAATGGAGATAACGTGGTGAAAAGAAAGGGGCAAGCATTATGCATTAATAGAAAAGCAGGAAACAGATTAATAAGACCTGGGCAAAAGTAAGCCTGGGCAAAAGTGAGAGTAGAGGTGTTGTCTCCAGAGGGCTCCCATGCTTATGCCTGGAGCTGGCATTAGCAGGCATTGTGGAGGACCAGGAAAAAGAAGGTAGGATTAGAATTTATAGACAGGAAAGGAAAGGGGTCGATTTTTTCACTCTCAATTTTAATGCTAGTATCCACTTATGAAAAATTTTCAGTAATAGAAAAAGTATATGAAGAAAATAAAAAATTACATATCATATCACCATTCAAAGAAATTATCCATTAGGTATTTTGACATGTAGGATTTTAACTATTTTTCTTTGCATACACATGTGTATCCACATGTACAGACAAAGGCACATAAGATTTTAAATGGTATTATACTGATAATACTATCTTGTAATCTGTATTTATCACTTTTTGGATATGCCCTGGGCATTTCTCCAATTCACTAAATATACAATTCTGTCATCATTTTTACGAAGATGGCGGAAGCCACTGCATGGTTGTGCCATGATTTATATAACACCCCAACTTAAATATTAGTTTCCATGTTTTGGCTATTGTAAGTAATCTTCTGATAAGCATCTTTTGGGAAGCCAGAGTATGCAAAACATGTCAACCTGCCTTTGAAACACAAGATTAGTTTCTGGTTTTATCATTTGATAGTTGTGGCTCATCGGGCACCACTCACATGCACACTGCATGCAAGCAGCAAGATGTACTGGGCAAAGCACTGGGATAGATGGCAAACATTTTGAGTTTACATCTCAGTTCTTGACCTGAGTGATCTTGGAAAAGTCACCTGGCCTCGCTGACTCTGAAATTCCTCATATATAAAAATGGGAGTGGGAGACAGGAGAGGAAGGCATCTTAGAGTAGATAGAACTTCCTCAAACACTAATTCTGAGGCAAGTTAATAGATGTTCCTTGGTAAAAATAATGGTTGTATTGCAAAATAATTTTTAAAACACTGCATAAAGTTTGAAAAATAAGATTTATGGAGACTAGTTAAAGATATTGAGGTTCTTCTTCAGAGTTCAGCAGAGAAAAGAGTCTCTCTTTCTCCCATGAAGAAGCAGGGTCCAACATTCAGCATCATAGTAGGCAGAATCCTTTACGGCCTCATGGAGTTTGAATTCCCTCTATGCCACCTGCTGGATAGTGTCTCTGTACTCAATAACCTGGTCTGCCCCGTGGATACTAAACTAATACATGGATTGGGAATGAGAAGTAATTGGTGCATCCTCTTGAGGAAGGGGTAAATATTGAAAAATAGTTGGTATTGAACTGATATTCAGGAAGCATGTGCCAGGTAAGATGTACCAACCACATCCATTTGGATTGGTTAGGCCTCCATTTTGACTAGATGTCTGATACATACTTTGAATATTATACCTGGCTAGACTCATAAATATCTACCCTGACAGGTACTTTAGTAATTATCTAGTATATCAGTTCCTAAGATATGTATCACTGAGCATCATCCCTGTAAATACTCATTAATACAAGACAATTTAGCATTGCTAAAGAGGATGAGACCTGTTATAGGACAGAGTTGGTTTGGATCCTGTCTTTACTTCTTATTAGTCGTGTGACCATTTTCAAGTTACTTAATGTCTCTAAGCCTTGGTTACTTCATCTCCAAGCTCAGACTGTTGAAATAGTTAAATTATACCCACAAGATTAGTTCAGAGTTTGCTACTTAATATGTTCAGTAAATGTTAGCTCTTACTGTTGCTGAATTATTTGAAAAGTTCTTATTAGACACCTTTTTGTAATAGCATCAGCAGGCATTTCTACCAAAAAATTCCAAGAGTTGCAGCACCCCTATACTACCCATCATGATGAGTAGCTAAAAACTCTTTCAATGCAACAAAACTACCACTTACCAAGCACTTAGCAGGTGCATAGCAAGAGGGTGTAAAAGGCCAGATCTGGAACTTGCAGAAAGCAGAAAACTACTTCACATGTCCAAGGGCTACTGGACAAAAGATATAAACCTACTTCAGAACAGATTTTTCAAAAGAAAACTTTAAGTATGGAAAACCAAAATAATTCATCTATAGAATTCAACTAAAATTCAGTTATTCAATTTCATGAATTCTGTACTTTTGGATACTTAGTGTAGTCAAGGGAAAGGTATAAACTTAAAAGAAAGAGTCCTCTTCATTCTTTCTGAAAGCTCTTTTACTTAAGCATCACATGGGCAAGCCTGTTCACAGACTCTCATGAGGTTAGAAAGGGGAATGATATAAAATCTGAATTTGTGATTGAAATATTAGCTCCCAGACCCATTCTCACTGTAAAAACTGTATTTCTTCCCTTTTATCTTTCATTTAATAAACTCATCTTAGTTGGGATATAAAGATACAAGTAAACCACAAGACATCACCCCTGTCTTTGGAGAGCTTACAATCTAAATACAGTGACAAGACACCACACATGAAATTAATAAACATATGTACTACTGAGACATTAGGCCCACTACAAAGCCTATAGATTTGGGTGAAGCAATGAATCAGATAGAGGCTCTGGTCACAATGATCTTCCATTCAAATATGCAGTGACAGACATTTAGCAAATAAATGCTATAATTATGTAAGTGTGTAAAAGAAGGAAATTTCAGGAAGTATTTATGAAGACCATTAATGACAGTGTCCTGTGACAGTGACTGGTAGCAGTAGGAAGTGGTTAGGGAACACTTTCTTGCAAAGGTAACATTTGAGAAGCAACTAGAATGATGAAAAGGAAGGAGCAGTGTACCTCAGAATGCTCCATTCCCAAATCATGACACAGAAAATTCCCAAGCTTTAAAGTAGGAAAGATTTTGGCAAGTTCAAGAAATAGAAAGAAGCCAGTGTGGTGGAATACCACTGGTGCAAGCATAAAGAGGGTGGGATGAAGAAGAGTCATAGCTCAGATTGATGTCATATCTTGAATATATTGGCCAAAAGTTTGAACTTTACTCAAGTATTGGGGAAGCCATTGGAGAGACTGAATCAGAAGAATATTATGATTTAATTCATTTTTTCAAGTGACCTCTTTGCTATTGGAGGAGACTGGGTTATGAGGCACAGAGAATGGGAGAATGGAGATTAACTACTGTCCATCAATGTGCAATAAATAGTGCTAGCTGTTGACCAAAATCCAGCTTTCCCTCTTCCTGGACATGGGCTATAGTATATTTCCCACTTGGAGCCATGTGTAATGCTTATCATTGGAATGTGAGAAAAGTAATGTGTGAAGTTTTGTCCTCATTTGCTTGTGAAGAAATCACTAGTTCTGGGCTCCAGTTTGTTCTGCCTTAAGTTGGTTGAAAAGGCAGCAACTAGAGAAATTGTTATTGAGTCCCTGAATGGCTATGTAGAGTGAAGCCATCACCAACTTAGAACAGTGACATGGGACTTTTGTATGAGAGAGAAATTAAATTGCTCACTTTTAAGTCAAAGTATTTTGGGGCTTCTTATTTCAACAGTTTAAACAATTTATCTCAATTAATGATGAAAAAGCAATAAGAGTAGTATGTTAACACATGAGAAAGTCTTTCCTCTAAGAAATATCTGAGGTTACCTGAGCAGTGTCCTTTGGGACTTATTTAGTACTTACCCTATGATTAGAAGAGGAACTTTACAAACTATATTGACTAAAATCAGAGCATTAAAAACAAACAAGCAAAACTAAGTGATTAGCCAAATGCTTTTCTCCTTGGAAAAGAACCAAAGAAAATAAAGCTTTACGTGTGTTTTTTGCCATAACTATAAAAATACATTTATCAAGGTATATTTTAAGGTTCATTGTATGTTTTAATGCAGGAGAGCCCCTGCCTTTAGCAATCTAAGCAAATGGAAAAAAAAAGCATTATTGGTGATTTACAGGGACACTTCTGATATATTATTTCCATAGAAAGGAGACCAGCTACTCACCAGGAGGTATCCTGCACCTCTTTTAAGCCATCCAGAGCACATTTTATTTTCTTACATGGGTCATGAATGAAAAATTTGTCCGTAAAAGATAAAACGTTGCTAAGAAGACACTGCCAAGAGATTATTTTCATTCCTCTCTGTGCATTCCTCTCTATCTAACATCTATTTTCCCCTTGCAACTTAGTACTACAACCTTGATTTTTAGGTGGGCACATTAATGGTCTACATAAAAGACTGCATTTCCCAGTCCCCCTTTGCAGCTAGGAGTAGCCATATGAAAAGTTCTGTTCAATGAGATGTAAGACAAAATATTATTTGGGACTTTCAGGAAGTCCCTTTAAAAGAAGTTTTTCCAATGAGGAGTGCCCTTCCTCTTCCCTATTATGTGGAATGCAGGTGTAATATCTGACAAAGACGTGGCCTTGGGGATAGACTTCATGTACTAAGGATAGCAAAGCACAAGGACAGGAGATGGGTCCCTGAACACATCATACAGCTACCAATTCAGCCTTGGACCAACTTCCTCCAAATGTCTTTTAGGTGAAAGAAAAAAAAATCATCTTGTTTAAGCTACTATTATGTGAATTTTTCTTCTGTTATATGCAACAAAACACAATCCAAAATTTGACAGTCCCCCATATATTGAAACCTCATATCCAAAACCATCAGAACATTGAGATTCTGTTGACCTGTTTACTGGTTGCTTATCAAGTAGCAGATTTCCCAAGGACACAAAAGAACCATATAATCTTGTCTCTCTTCATACATTTGCTCAGGCTAGTAGGGCAGGCAGAATCTGGAGAATAAAAAGTGAAAAACGATAGTAACTAATGTTAAGATGGATGTCAGTGGCTGTGAGTTTTAAGGAGTGGAAAGGAGAAGTATGTTGGGGCAAAGGTAGAAGGGGAGGGGTCCATAGACAGGTGGAACTTGGGCTCGACTTGTATGATGGCTGTTTGCAGAGAGGAGTATAGCGATTAAGTCTCCAGATACAGAAGCCAAACCACCTGGGTTCAAATCCTAGCCCTATCACTTATTAGTTATATGGTTTTGAGCAAATTACATAATCTCTCATGCTGCATTTTTCTAATCCATAAATAGAGGAAATAATATCTACCTTATAGAGTTATTGTAATGATTTTATTATTATGAGAATGTATATAAGTACATAGAAGAGTGCTCTGTCAGTGGTAGCTATTCTGATTCTGATTCTGATTTATACCCTTTTTCTGGTGACATCACTCTCTTCAGTTTGGGAAACTGTTCATATATCACAGTAACTGTGTCATTCCTGTCCCCAATCACTCCATAGGTGTATGAACTTACTCAAGCTGGGCCAAAGGATATCTCACCTTCTGGCCACTTTGATTATTCTAAGAAGGGATTTGTTACTTAACCTAAGGTAGGCAGGATATTTCTCAGAATTTTTAGAACTGAAGCTGTGGAGGAAAGATTCTTCTCTTTTAGAAAGACTAGAAAGACAAGGACCCTAGAAACCATGAGTCTAAACTTTCAGAAGAAAGTTGTGTAAGTGAAAAAGACCAATAGTCCTGAGTAAGCAGGGCCACCGTGTGCCTCAGCAGACTCTGAACTTTGGAATGCCTTCTATGACATGTTTAAGTCTCCTTTGTTTTGGGGGGAAGCTGGGTCTGGCATGCCATCTGGGTGGACCCTGAGCCAGATCCCCATCTAGCCTAGATCCATGTGTCCTGGGTCCCAGTTTCTCCACTTTGGGGTCCTCTTGCGTCCTCTATCCCTGCACATAGGGTTGACCAGATACTCCGAAGAACTCCAGGATTTGTGCCTATGTGGTCATCCCAAGACCTTATGCTCATGCCCTGGTTTCATACTTCTTCTGCCCAGCATGATGTTTCTCTCACCAGATAGCATGAGATTGGGCTGTTAGAATGGGCTGGCTGGGGTGACCTGGAAAGTCAATGTAAAGGGAGTTGCAAGGATAAAAACAGCAACAGTCTGAGTGGTACTCCAGATCCACAGAATCAGACTTGCCTGGTTCCTACAGCCCTTCCTTGAACTTTGTGAACTACTCCAACATCTTGCCTCTAAATCCTGTCCATTTGTCTATTCATTCATTCATTGTTTTGTTTGTTTGTTTTTTAAGATAGTTCAACCAGGCTTTTGGTACCTGAAAAGATAACAACTCTGAAACATATAGTCTTGAAGAGAGTTGCAGTGAAAAGGACGTGGATACCTGGTAAAAGGGACCAGCACTAGCCAAGACACATAAGAGAATGGTTTAGGAGACACACTCGTGCAATGTCAATACTAAACATGATGCAGCTCTAGCAGAGCAAGGCATCCTCTCTGCCACAGCCTGCAAGGTCATTATTTCTCACAGGGAAAAGAACAAATGCACTGGAACACATCAGTTCTGCTCAGATATTCATGCTTCTCCTCATTCTCATGAGAAGCCAATTTCTCGCTCGATGGCCAAAAGAAGTTCCTCACTGGGACTACTCCTCCTAGCGTTTTCCTGGAGAAACCTCTTTCTAGTGAGGAGCTCTAGTTGTATCCAAGAGACTTCTCCAGCAAATTCTCATTGCCCACAAGACATCACCACTTCCCTACATAGATTTATATATCCCAGAGCTGGCCATGCACTTTTAAGGTAGTTCTTGATCTTTTTTTTGCCTCTCTTTAAGTCTTACATATGACCTATAACAAAAGTCCAGACAAAGTCTTGGGAAAAAATCTTATTTCTGCCAAGTGAACATGAAGAGATTATCTCACCTTCTTGCATTTCATGTTCTCTGCTTGTAAAATGAAAATAACAATATGTTTCATGCTATAAATGCAAAACCCAGAATGTCTCCACACATAGGATACAGATGCTTGCTTTGATTACCCCTAAACAATCACAAAAAACGTTAAGTCTATAAGACATATAATTTTTGTGGTGGTCTCAAAATCTAGGATTAAATTATTCTTTTAAAAAACTCTTACTGTGTTTTTATAAGACAAATGTAGATTTTCAGTAGCAGACCATTTTAGATTCTCCCCTAAGTCAACCGAATTTTTGATGTCCCTTAAAGAACATTATGTAGATCAGCAAAAGTTTCCAGACTTTTATTTAACAATGATCATGTTAAAATTTAAATCATCTTATATGTGGAAAGAAGATAATTACTACTAAAAAGAGCAGCCTTTTACATGCCATGAAAATAGTAAATTCCCCTTCTAAATCTGTAATTAATAATGAATAAACAACTCAGGTGCTACCTGACAAGGAAGTAAAGGCACAAAGAAGTCACACTGTATGACTTAGTTAACAGTGTTCTAAATCTTCCAAGTTCATTGGATAATTTCCAGTGCCAAAGAAGTTCTTTAATATGTTCTGGTATGTTGGTGCATCCCAATACTTTATATATAATAACACATATTAAAATGATAATAAATACATACTAGGACAAGGCTACTGCCAACTTGCCCAAATCACCATGTTTCTAAGCCACAGTTTTGTCATCTGGTAAAGTGGAAGAAAAAGTCAACCTCAGGGGGAAATTTTGAGACAATGAATGTGTAAACCACATACAATATATCTTTGAGATATTTCATGGCTTGCCTAAGCACGGAGCCACATTGAGAAGTGATACTTTGCCAATATCCAAAAATAATTAAAATAAGCAAGATTGAAAAATAGTATTGTGGCAAAACACTGCCTAAGGGAAGTTCCATTCACCATAGGGGAAAACTTTATAAAGTCTCCTTTCCATATCTCATTAGCTGCCCCTAAATTCCCTTCCCTCACCCAAGCATGTCAAATCAAACCTGGTTGTATTACTCTTTTTGTTTTATTTCAGCATATTATGGGGGTACAAATGTTTAGGTTATATATATTGCCTTTGCCCCACCTGAGTCAGAGCTTCAAGCATGCCCATTCCCCAGATGGTGCGCACCACATTCATTAGGTGTGTTTGTACTCATCCCCTCCTCACTCTTCCCATCCACCCAACACCCGATGAATGTTACTACTATATGTGCACTTAAGTGTTGATCAATTAATACCAATTTGATGGTGAGTACATGTGGTGTTTGGTTTTCCATTCTTGTGATACTTAGTATCACTTAGTAGAATGGGCTCCAGCTCTATCCAGGATAATACAAGACGTGCTGTATCGCCATTGTTTTTTGTGGCTGAGTAGAGCTCCATGGTATACATATACCACATTTTATTAATCCACTCGTGTATTTATGGGCACTGGGGTTGATTCCACATCTTTGTAATTGTGAATTGTGCTGCTATAAACATTCTAATGCAGAATGTCGTTTTTATAGAATGTCTTTTTTTCCTTTGGGTAGATGGCCAGTAATGGGATTGCTGGATCAAATGGTAGTTCTACTTGTAACCCTTTGAGGTATCTCCATATTACTTTCCACAGAGGTTGTACTAGTTTGCCGTTCCACCAGCAGTGTATGTATGAGTGTTCCTATCTCTGCATCCACGCTAACATTTATTGTGTTGAGACTTTTTGATAAAGGCCATTCTCACTGGAGATAACTGATATCTCATTGTGGTTTTGATTTGCTTTTCCCTGATGATTAGAGATGTTGAGCATTTTTTCATATGTTTGTTGGCTATTAGTCTGTCTTCTTTTTTTTTTTCAGCTTTATTGAGACACAATTGACACATAAAAATTGTATATATTTAAAGTGTACAACGTAATGTTTTGCTATACACAGACATTGTGAAATAATTACCATAGTCCAACTAATTAACTTATCCATCACCCCACATAGTTAACTTTGTATGTGTGTGGTGAGAATATTTAAGACCTACTCTTCCAGCAAATTTCAAGTTTACAATACAGTATTATTAACTATCATCACCAAGCTGTACATTAGCTCTCTAGAGCTTATTAATGTTGCATAACTAAACTTTGTACCCTTTTACCAACATCTCCCCCCAAACATTTTAATGTTTAAATCATAATATTTATGTGATATTTGAACATCTATTAAATAGCTATTGATCATATTTTGCAGTAAGATGTTGCTAAAGACTTTAATTCCCTTAGAAAATATATGTAATGAAGGTAGAATCACATCTTTTTATTTTTTTATAAAAGGAGTCTATCTTCTTTTGAACAGTTTCTGTCCATGTCCTTTGTCCACTTTTTGATAGGGTTGTTTGATTTTTTTCTTGCTGATTTTCCTGAGTTCTATATAGATTCTAGTTATCAGCCCTTTATTGGATGTGTAACATGCGAATATTTTCTCCCATTCTGTAGATTGTCTGATGCTCTTGTGATAGCTTCTTTGGCTGTGCAGAGCTTTTTAATTTGATTAGGTCCCATTTATTTATTTTTGTTGTTGCTGTGATTTCCTTTGGGGTCTTCTTCATAAATTCTTTCCCTAAGTCAGTGTCTATAAGAGTTTTTCGAATATTTTCTTCTAGAATTCTCACAGTTTCATGCCTTAGGTTTAAGTCTGTTATTCACCATGAGTTGATTTTTGTGAGGTGAAATGTGCAGATCCTGTTTCAGTCTTTTACATGTGGCTATCCAATTTTCTCAGCACAATTTGTTGAATAAGGATTCTTTTCCGAAGTGTATGTTTTTGTCTGCTTTGTCAAAGATTAGATGGCTATATGAGGATGATTTTATATCTGGGTTCTCAGTTCTTTTCCATTGGTCTATGTCTCTCTTCTTGTGCTACTACCATGCTGTTTTAGTTACTATAGCCTTATAGTATAGCTTGAAGTCTGGTAAATTGATGCCTCCCCATTGATTATTTTTGCTAAAGATTGCTTTTGCTATACAGGGTCTTCTCTGTTTCCATACAAAACGTAGAATTTTTTTTTTCTAGATCTGTGAAAAATGATGTTGGTATTTTAATAGGGATTGCATTGAATCTGTAGATCACTTTGGGCAGTATAGACATTTTAACAATGTTGATTCTGACTCCTGGGAGATTCATTGGAAACAGGAAGACACCACAACACACAGTCATCAGACTGGCCAAAATAACCATGAGAGAGGCCCTGCTATGACCTGTAAGGTGAAAGAAGCAGGTAACCTACAAAGAAAAACCCATCAGAATAATGTCAGACTTCTCAACTGAGACCTTACAAGCAAGAAGAGACTGGAGCCTCATTCTCACTCTTCTCAAACAGAATAATACCCAGCCTAGTATCTTGTACCATGCAAAACTAAGTTTCTCATATAAAGGAGAAATAAAGACCTTCTCAGATAAGCAAAGGCTGAGGAAATTCACCAAGACAAGACCTGCCTGCCAAGAAGTACTCAGAACAGTGTTACAGATGGATCAGCACAACAAACACTTACCAATGTAAAATCAACCAAAAGCTAAAGGTCAAAAGCTAAATACCACAATGGCTCAAGAGAAAAAACAAAGCAACAACGTTCAACTCAATAGAATGAACAGAAATCTGCCCCACTTCTTAATTCTTTCAATAAATGTGAATGGCTTGAATCTGCCCACTAAAGAAACACTGGTTGGTCAAATGGATAAAAACACACAAGCCATGTATCTACTGTCTTCAAGAAACACATCTAACCCACAAGGATGCTTTCAAGCTCCAGGTGAAGGGATAGAAAACAATATTTCATGCAAACAGAAGGCAAAAGAAAGCTAGTGTAGCAGTTCTGATTTCAGATAACTTAGTCTTCAAATCAACAAAAGTAACGAAAGACAAAGATGGTCACTATATAATCTTGAAGGGTACAATTCAAAAAGAAGACATAACAATTCTAAGTATGTATGCACTTAACTTAGGTGCACCCAGATTCATAAAGCAAATCCTACTTGATCTAAACAAAATGATAAACAGCAACACCATAATATCTAGGGACTTCAATACCCCTCTGACAGAATAGGACAGATCCTCCAAAGAGAAAATAAACAAAGAAACAATAGACTTAAGCAGAACTCTAGAAAAACCTGGTTGTATTACTCTTATCTTTTTGTCCCTCTTCTTTCTCTGTATTTTACAGCCTAATTTAATCAACTTGCCATGATTTGTTTTAGTCCTTCCCTTTACCTTACTCCAATCTACACAAATCACAAAAATAAAGACAGAATTCTCCTTATGATATATGAGGAGGAGGAGGAGATGCAAGGATCCTTACACATTAATATTTGTCAAGTTATATATATACACACACACACACTATATATATATATATATATATATATATATATATATATATATATATATATATATAAATGCAAACATGTGCCACATAACAATGTTTCCATCAACAATAGATCACATATACAACAGCGGTCCCATAAGATCATAACACGTATTTTTGCTGTACCTTTTCTATGTTTAGATACGCAAATACAATTACCTATGATATTCAGTACAATAACACACTGCACAGGTTTGTAGCCTGGGAGCAATAGACCATACCACATAGTCTGGGTGCACAGTAGGCTGTACCACCTAGATACTCTATGATGTTCGCACAACAAAATCGCTCAACAGTGCATTTCTCAAACGTCTTTGTCAGTAAGTGGCATATTAGTTAATATACATAAACTAATATTATGTTCGTTACATATATAATATATATTATATATTATAGTGTGTGTGTCATTACAGGACCTGGGACTTCATGAGCATTCATCATATTGTTATTGCTACAAGTATTATGAGAGGCACAGCATGGAGGGTGCAAAGACTGTGCCAGCCTTTTGCAAGAATGCTGAGATGGTTAGCAGTCTGAGGAAGAAAATCTGAACTGAGTCTTCCCTTTAAGAGAACTTGGGGTATGTTGATAAAACAAAATGATTACCTTTTTTGACAAGCATTTCAGGGCAAGTTGGGTAAAGTACAGACAGACCAGACCTAGGTATAAGTACTAGGACAGCCTGTGATTTTGCTAAAACTAACAAATTTGTCTGAGAATCCCTGTGTATTATTTTGTATCTTGCAGGTTTTTTTGTTAACCCTGTCCTATCCAGATTTGTTTCTTGAGTTATTTTTAATGACAAAGGTTGGGATTTGCTTTTTTCATAAATTATTCTAAGTATTCTTTTAAATGGGAAAATTAGTGAGGTGCAAATCAGTCCATGGATATACTTTTTTCTTGGGTTTTTTTACTCATCTCTAGTCCAGTATCTTTAATTAAATTTCATCCTATAATTGGTGGCCTTTATTTGAGGAGAACCGTGGTGACAACCATATGTCACATAAAATAGTCAGTTATTTGACTCGTATTTTAAATATTATGTCCCCTAGTCTAACGATGAGTATCTCCCTTGGGTTAAGGTTTTTTTTTTTTTTTAATGCACATCCCCAAGACTCCTCAAGCATTCTTAGGGGTATGGATACTGTAATAAATTCTGTCTAAGAATGGCAAAGTTAGAATCAAAGGGAAGAAATCCTAATGATAGCACTTCAGGTACCAGGAGAAACAGATGGAGTCACAGTTTTGGTGTTTTGGTTTGGCTTAGAGGGGCTCATTCAGTGCTTCTCAGATAGCATCAGCCAATATCTTCCACCTGGGCAGTAACAGCAACTTTGTCTGCCAAGAACAGTCTGTTTATCTGTAATTGAAATAAATTCTTCCTGCTGAAATATATGCCCAATTCTTATGTTGTCTCCATTACTTAAACAAATAACTCAGGTCCTATAATACCAGTTAAGCTGCAATACATGCTGGAAAGATAATATAACATGAATTAATAAAAGAGGACATATTTCAAGCAGCAGTTTCATAGCTGCAGATAATGATATTAATAAAAATGAATGATCAAATGGCCAATTCCATTTTAAATAGGTATCACAGGCTGAAGCCCATTAATTGTTTGTGTATCACAAGCAAATTACTCATAGCAAAGCTATGCCAAAGTTATTACTTTAGCACCTGGTAGGCTTTTAGATTATTATAGCATATAGTAACTCTATGTAGGGTTTGATGTTAGTATAAATGTTAATGTCAGCAATTAATTGCCACAATATTTTGGAGTATTTTACTTTAAAAAAGAAAATTGAGGAAGAAAAATAGTATTGGCTCATATTCTTGAAGTAAAAGAAAGACCTATTCAATATGCTTTTGTCAACACAGACAGCTAATAACAATGTATAAATACATAACATACTCTCTCTGGACACAGCTCCAGAAAAAATTCTCCATTGATGAGAATCTAAGTCCATGGCCCTGAAGAGAAACCTGTTTATATTAAAGTACCGAGCACAGTCAACAAGGGGGACAGTCAATTTTGATCTGTGACGTTGAGGATCCTGCCAACTGAATTCATAACTAGTCTGGTTTATTACATTGCGGGGAATAATTCCTGGTGACAGACTATTTTCAAGTACAAATTTATTCTGTCCAGTGTTCAGAGACTCTCATTAAGGAAGGGCACATAAGTCAAATCCTCCTGGCTCCCAAAACAGGAATTATGCTGATTGGGACATACATATTGCAACATGTTTTACCCGGTAGGCCAAAGGAAAACAATTATCACCCGCAAATACATGACAGCATTTGAACAAGTAGGGCATTCAATATGGCAATGATGTGACTGATTCTCCTTACTAGGAAGCAAGGCCTGAAAAGGAAAGATGAGAGATGTTCTCAACTCCTTCTTTAAGAGTTTATCAGAGTTTTCTTTGAGAAAGATACCAATTAAATAAGGTCTCCAAAAAGTAAAATGCAAGACAAAATATATATGGGGGAGAGGGAAGAAGGTGAAATTATGATTCAGAACAATCAGAGATTTTGATGTAGCCACATTTGTATATTTTTGCTTTTGTTGCCTGTGCTTTTGAGGTCTTATTTTAAGAAAATCCGTGCCCAGCCCAATATCATAAAGTGTTTCCCCTGTGTTTTCTTCAAAAAAATGAATTAATTTTTAAAAAATTAAAAAAGAACAATCAGAGAATAATATATTGATGGATGGAGGGAGGGAGTACCATTGTTTGGTTCCTTCCTACCAGTGAATTACCATCCATAGGCTGTTTTAAACTATCCTTTGGCTTCTGAGGTTGGATAAGCCAATCACATTCATACCAAAGCAATTAACCAGTAATGCAGAATATGGCTTCTGTCCAGCTGGCTGTTCATTCTAAAATTGACTGGGCTGTGATCTGACTCAACCAGTCAATTCCAAAAAAAGAGCGTCACATAGGTGTTTCATACTGCCAAATGGAGCCTATGTAAAAATCCCCATGGAATTAATAAGTGCTAGTTTCAACTGAACAAGCTTTTTAATTTGGAAGTGAGTCTTCCAGATAAATGCTAAATTAACTATATAATTGCTTTATTCTGAACCTAGCTGTGGCTACATGTTGGGATGTTGTAATAATTGCTAAATAGTTGAAAAAGCTATTAATGTTCAGAAATAACTTCCACCTACATGCCACCCCTGCCAAAATCTCTTATGCAATGGCTGTATGTCTGGGGGTGGAGGTCACAAAACCTCATGAAGGTTGGTTTGGAAAATAGGCTGGAGAATGGTTCTATTAACCTTTAGTGCTTGTAAAACTCTTACCCACGTCCTGGTTGATGTCTGATTATGAATCAATTTGGTTGTGTTAATAGAGCTGTTGCCCTTTTCTTCTCATTGCTGAGCATTAATAAGTTACCAGAAAGGCAGACAGGGGAGAGGTGGTCGTCAGCCAGGATTAAAGACTTAGTGATAATTGAAGCGAATGGAACAAAAATAATTTGGGAGAAAACAAAGACAAGGCCAAGATATTTTAAAAGCTAAGGCCAAGCACCTCGTCAATTTCTCTTTCTTTGGGAGATGTTAGGTTTTCATGTCACATTATGTCCAAGATCCTAAATCCTGTAGGATTAAAAGAGAAAGGGAAGGAGAGAGGAAAGGCCGGGGGCTGGGGGAGAGAGGGTTGTACAGGGAGATAGAACCAGTATATTGGAATTACAATGTAACTCCATGGAATACATGCAACTTGAAAAGCCTCTTCATCTAAACCACATGGGTGAGCCCCAGGGGACATTGCATTTAATTGCCTAGATGGCACTGGGGAGAGACTTAAAATGGCCCAAAGAACAGAGCAGGAGGTGGAGGCTATAACAGCTGTCTCTCTCTGCAAATGGGCCTGATAATATGTCAGCATAAAACTATAATTTCTTCTTGTATCCTCTTAGGTAAGGCTGACAAATAAAACTAGCATAAACCTTCAAACCTGGGAGGCAAACAGTTATCTCATTAAGGCAAAGCCCATTAACTTGCCATCATCATCTGGCTGCATGCAGTGCTGTGAATAAATTAAATTCAGATACAAAAGCATTCTAGCTGTTGTTGGTTGACATGCAACAGAACAATACAAAAACCACCAATCATTCACACACCAAAATTATGGGGGACAAAGGAGGAGAAAAGAGAGAAACTTATCCTCAGGCTCTGGTGCAGCTATAACTGAAAGCCTCATAACAGCTCTTAAATGCCATTAACAGTTGGAACATTGACTATATATTTTCCCGGATCACTAGGACCAAAACAGACATCAAAGGTTTTATGAAATCAATGCTTCTCACAAGGTGTTCTTGACTGGCACCTGGAGCCCATCTCTCTTGGACCCTGCAGAGCTGATCCAAACCAGGAACACTGTTAACTTCAAGCTGAGAAGGATGAAAAAGCTACCTGTCCTTGAACAGGAGAGTTCTGAGGCCAAGCTCAGGGTAGATTTGTTTTGGCTGGAGCCTTCCTTCTTCCCACCTCACAAACTGGCCACTAGCCAATACCGTAAGCCTCTGAAAAATGCCTTGAGAATTGGTGCCAAATAGGTTTTCCAAAAGGAAGTGAGAAAATGAATAGAATCAGAGAGCAAGATAAAACTGTAAGACCTCTCATATTGTAAAGCCATATAGCACTGGTATGTGGGTTCTGTGTGGCATGCCTTAAATCTTTTTGGAAAAGGGAGTGAATAAATAGATATATAATTTGTCTAAAACCAAACTCAATTCTCCCTTCTAATTTTTTTAACTTCTCAATCATCCAAGTTCCGAGTCATCCTTTTATTCTTTCCCTTCCCTTTCTTTCACCAGGTAACAAACCCAATGCATGCCTTTAAACTGAGCAGAAGCTGAGTGTGTTTAATGAATGGACCAATGAGAGAACAAATGAATGCTACTACCTCTTGTTTAAAATATCAACAACAACAAAAACAAACCCAAAAGAAAAACCATATTCCACTCCCAAACTCCTTTCCCTGAAATTTAAGATCTTAACCTAGGGCCACAGTACCTGCATATTTTTAACTTCAGTGCTCCTCTAAAAGAATCTTCCATTTCAGGAGACCTGAGTGCCACACATGCATGCCTTTTCCTTTCTGCTCCTGCAAAACTTTCTCTACCTCCATCAGGGCTCCTTGCCCATGATATCTTCCAGGACACTTTCCATAACCATGTCTTCCTCTCTGAACTCCTAAGATATAAATTATTTGTATTTCCATGTTACATTTTATCATTTACTCCTTGGCATTCCTGCATCTATTATCATTTAACTTTTTATGAATGTTCTCATTCTCTTCAAAAGTACAATCTAATATTCTTATAAATAGATATTATACTTCCTAATATCTTCATAGCAATTTGCATTAATGCTTTTTATGTCAGAGCTCAGAAAAAAAATTTTAATGAGTGACTAAACAAGATTGATTGTGCTGAGATCGAAAAGCGGAAGTCTTAGAGTATAGCTTAAAGCGTAGGGTCTGGTCAAATTTCAAGGTAACGTTCTAATTTTCTAAACTTTATTATCAGTGACACCATAGATTTTCATGTTCAAAAATTAAAATGCAGGCTAGGTGCAGTGGCTCATGCCTGTAATCCCAGCACTTTGGGAAGCCAAGGTGGGAGGATCACCTGAAGTCAGGAGTTTGAGACCAGACTGGGCAAGATCCTGTTTTTACAAAAAATGTTGTAAAGAAATTAGCCAGGCATGGTGGCATATGCCTGTAGTCCTAGCTACTCAGGAGGCAGACGCAGGATTTCGAGGCTGCAGTGAGCTATGATAGTGCCACTGACTCCAGCCTGGGCAACAGAGTGAGACCACATCTCTTTAAAAAAAAATGCATTCTCTCCGTGTGTGCTTAGTTTGGATTACCCAAAAGCATGTCCCGAGACCGAGATTCTAGTACAAGTAGTTTATTTGAGAGGTAACCTCCAAAACACCACGGGAGCATGGGGAAAAGGAAATGAACCGGTTCAAGGGGCATTAATAAGTAGGGCACCATTGTGAGCACTGGGGCTTCATCCCACTGGGGACATCTAAGATACACAATAGAAATGCCTCAGAGCTATCTAACTTGGGGATTGAGGAGCTGGGATATTAAACTACCAATTTCCTTTTGTTATTATTTAAGACTCCCCACTACCCCTATCACAGGGCCTTGCATTAAAAAGCCACTGGTGAGCACAGGATTGGGGAGGGCCAAGGGGATATAGAGCCAGATACCAGCAGTGTCTGCTGGACCATGCATCTTAAAGCATTAGTATTGAAGATACTGCCTAGAACCTCCCGTACCAGAGAAATGATATTGACACTGAATACTTTTATCATTTTAATTCTAAAGAAGACATTAATGACTTTCTTTGGAAGAGTACATAAGAGAACAACAACATAGTAAATACATCTACATAAAGAAATGGTACCCTGAAAACAAACTGAAGGAAAAGACAAGAGAACAACAGTGCAGTAGATATGTCTGCATACAGAAATAGTACCCTGCAAACAAGCTGAAAGAAGCAAAAGTGACTCTGTTCTATGGAGCTCCACCTTTTCTTCCATCTTTAAATCTGCCCTTGGTTTTAGCTTGATTTCCTCAGGATCAAGATGATTAACCTGGGGAAAGTAAGGAGGAAGGACAGGGCTGGGATGATGCTGTATAAAGTGATACAGGAGAGTAGAAAACCTGCTGATTTTCTTGCAAGTCTGAATTGAGAGGAAATTATCATTTATAGCATCTTAGACACAAAAGCTTCTATCCAGGTGGTAGTTACATTATCTCTAGACAAACTTCTATACTCCGTTTTTCAAAGGTCTCCAAGATAAAGGCCATGGAATTTTAATTAGCAAGTTTCAATTGCCAGAGAATTAAATTTTAACTTTCTATTCATCAGTAGCTTAAAGATGAAGCTCCCTGGGTAGTGCCCAGGAAAGGTGGCTGTCAGGACAGCTGCCAGCAGTTTGCACATATTTCACAAAACCGACAACACTGATGGAAGCAGGTTGAAAGTTTCTCCCAAAGACACATTTGACTTCAGATCTCTCCAGCAACACAGAGAGAGGCAAATTTATTTTTTTTCCATTTCACTCTCATCTTCTCAAGAATACTTTACTTGTTAAGACTTTCTATAGAAGTTTCTTATCAGTGAAGCATTTCCTAAATGCAGGTTTCCTAAGTCCTTGGGCTGCCTCTGATGCCTGCCTATAGAGCCTCTTCCAAGAGGTATGTGGCCAGAGTGGGGTGGGTCACATCAACCCATTCTCTCCTCTCCATTCAAGGGATTCCACAGATAGAGATGAAAAGAGAGAAGAGAAGTAGGAAAGGGGAAAAGGAGGAGATGGGTTGCAGCATAGACAGTAGGAAGAACAGAAGAAAGAAAAAGAAAAGAAAGAAAGGAAGGAAGAAAGAGAGAGGGGGGGAGGAAGGAAGGAAGGAAGGAAGGAAGGAAGGAGAAAGAGGTATAGGAAGTTGATTAGCAGCACTGAAGCTGGAGCCTCCTGCTATCTCTATGTCAAACCGATAAGACACTGTAATGCAGTGCTGTATCTTCATCTCTAGTCTGGAGGAGGCCTCCAATTAAGGAGCAGGTCCTTATGGTGTACATGTCAGGTAAAATAAATGGAATCTTAGAAAATGATGTTTTTTTGGTACATGTTTAACAAAGGGTTTTACTATAGAGTAGACTCTTCGTGAGATACCGAAGGCTCAAGAGTTCCACACACCTAAAGATATCCTGAGACATCTCAGTTAAAAACAGAAATGGACATCTAGATTTTACTTTTTCTTTTATGGCTCTTTTTACGTAGGATGTTTTGCAAGCCAGTGAATTCCCTATTACCAGGAACGTGTTGAATATTTGCCTTATGATGATCTCTGCCAAATGTTATAAAAGATCTCTGCTTGAGGAAGGAGATGGTGGGATTCTATTTACAATTTCACTTGATAGACATTTAAGTGCCTATTATGCCAAAGGTGAGCAGAGCTGTCCCTGATATCAATGAGGTCACACTCTACCAGAAAGGGTGGGTGTAGACAACTGTGATAATAAAAGTGGTATGCCCAAATGCTTATGCAGAGAGAAAAAGTGTTGCTTTGCCAAGAACATTTGAGAGACACCTCCAAAGAGAAACAGAGTGATTATATTGTCTGGCATAGCTGGGATCTTTGCTCTCTTTATTTTCCACTGGGCATCCCCTCTAATTTTAGGTACCAGCAAAGGACCGGATGAACTCACCTAACGAAAGACATTGGAGGGAGACTGTATCCTAAGAATGGGCTCTCCATGGGGTTCTTTCTATTTTCACATTTGTCACTTTATTTGCTAGCTTTCAGATAGCAATTTTCTTTAAACAATATAATCAATGGTTTCACTGAACAGTAAGATAAAATATCATTTTCTTGTTGGTTTGGAGCCTTCCCAAGGCCTGCCTGACCCTTGAAGTATAATATTTACCCAGCTCTCAGATGAGGACAATTTCGTGACTATGTTGAGAAACAGCGGTATCTTGATTGCCACACTGTCAGCCAAATCTTGCTTTCCTCTCAAGAGGATTGCTTTCTGTATTAAAATAAAACCAAGAACACCAAGGTATTGGTGCCAGAAGGAGGAACTTGATGGGAAAAGCAGACTGAGCAGCCCTAATTCTGTCTCCCAAGTCTGGCCTTCCCTGACTGCTCTCATCTTTTGCATTTTGCTGGCATTGTCTCCTATTAAATCACTTGTCCAAGTTGGGATCAGACCACCTTCCTTTTGTTCTATTTAGTTCTATACCATCAGGATTTCAAAAGTGCAGAATCATACTAAATACTAAGGAAGGGCAAACGGGAAATGATTTAAGAAAAATCTATATACATAAAGCAAAGCTGGTGGGATTTTCACCAAATTTAGAAGAGGTGTTCAAAATGGTCTAAACTTTGTAAATAGAGGCTATAAGGCTTTCGTTCAGGGCAGAACCTAAAATGAGCAGGCGATGATCCCCCGGAAATTTAAAAACATTTCCACTTGAAAGAACACACCTCTAAGGCTCCCATAGAGAACTCGGGTCTCAAAAATTCTGTACCAATTTTCTTTCTTTTCTTCATTTTTTTCCTATATTTTTAGTTTACAAATAAAAATTGAAGGTATTTATGGTGTACAACATGACGGTTTGAAATATGTGTATATCGTGGAATGGCTAAACAAGCTAATTAACATATCTGTTATCTCACATACTTATTTGTGGAAAAAACACTTAAAATCTACTCTCTGAGCACTTTTAAAGTATACAATACATTGTAATTAACTATACCATGTTGTACAATAGATCTCTTGAATTTCTAACTGAAATTTTATATCATTTGACCAACATCTCCCCAATCCCATCTCTAGGCCCTGGTAATCACAATTCTATTCTCTCCTTCCGTGAGTTTGACTGTTTTAAGATTTCATACTTGTGCCATTCCATTTTCTGCCAGAGTCTATCAATATTCTTATGCTGAAGAGCTGATACAAGTGTCACAGACTCTTGGCTACATGTTTTGCTACTATGCTCACTGCCTATTTTCTATCTTCTTTTTCAGACCACATGGAAACTGGTTTCCTTGGCATCTTTATTCTTTCACAGTCCTTCATTCAACCACTCATGGGGAGTTTCTCCACTTTGTTTTATTTCTGTTTTATTGCATGAGTATAGGCAGATGGGGGTTCAACTCCTGGCTTATGACTGATTAGGACTATTTACTTGGGCAAGTCATTCAGCTTTCTTAATACCTTTGCCTCATCTGTAAAATGGGGCTAATAAATATCTTACAGGGTTGTTTTAAGAAATAAATGTATTATTTATGTTTTATATAGAGGCTAGTATAGTACCTAGCATGTGGTAAGTGCTAAATATATTTCCTCAATGGGACATATAAACTTTCTCTGCCCAAGGTTGTATAACCCCAGACTCCAATGCTTGGTCAGGAGAATAAGTTAATGCATAGGAAATTTTTATCCCACTTTTCCCCAGAAAGGCATAACTAATGAATTGCTCAGAGTCACTCAGCTAGTCCCTGATATTCTTGAGACCAGCATCATATTTCCCTGACTTAGCTCTATGGGCCGATGCTGGTGATGAGAAGATTCAGTTATAACATGTGGCACTATGGTTCATCTATGTGTTCTTCCTAGAGTTCATCCAAAACAATTACCATGACTTTTAGGCTTCTGTGTTTTAATTTTCCAAACAACCAACTCTGCACAAGTTATTTCTATCAATAAGGAAAAAATATTTTTTATTGGCATGGGTTTGAACCTCTTAGGAATCTGTTAAAGCACATATAAGATCACCTCATAATACCAGCATTCCTTTGAAAGCTAGAAACAGATCGGAATGTGTACTGGGTTAAATAGTGTCTTCCCAAATATTCATGCCCACCCAGAACCTCAGAATATTACCTTATCTGGAAATAGGGTCTTTGCAGATGTAATTAATTAAGATAAGGTAGCAACAGATTAGAGTGGGTCCTCGATCCAATGGGTGGTATCCTGTCTTAGTCCGTTTGGCCTGCTAAAACAAAACATAAACTGGGTAGCTTTTAAACAACAGAAATTTATTTTTCACGAGTATGGAGGATGTAAAGTTTAAGATCAAGGTGCTGGCAGATTTAATATCTGGTAAGGGCCTACTTTCTGATTCATAGATGGCACCTCTAGCTGCGTCCTTACATGGTGGAAGGTGCTAGCTAGCTCTCTAGGGTCTCTTTCATAAGGGCACTACAGCCATTCATGTGAGCAGAGCCCTTATGGCCTAATTACCTCCCAAAGACCCCACCTTCTAATACCATTACCTTGTTTATTAGGTTTCAACATATGGATTTGGGGGGAGGGACACACACATTTAGATTACAGCATATCCTTGTAAGAGTGGCATGTGAAGACACAGAGAAACACATACAGAGGGAAGAAGATCATGTAATGACAGAGGCAGAGACTGGAGTGATACATCTACAACCAAGAAAAACACCAAGGATTGCCAACAATCACCAGAATCTAAGAGAGAGACATGAAACAGATTCTCCCCCAGAGTCTCCAAAAGGGACTCTGCCAGCAACTTGACTTCAGACCTCAAGCTTCCAGAAAAAATAATTTTCTGTTGTTTTGAGCCACATGGTTTGTGGTAATTTGATATGGCAGCCACAGGAAACAAATATATGAGATCTTTCATTTCTTTATTTTCCAGTGACTTGACTCTCTTCCCAATCTCAATAGCCCAAACCATCATTTTCTGTTTAAATAGTATCGACAAGTTTAGGTGACATCAGAGAAGAATGCCCAAGCTGTCACAGAGGGATGACAAGGTCATATGGCAGGCTAGAGGGGAGCCAGAGCAAAGGGACAAGGCTTAACCCCAGAGGCCATGGCTGAACAGCACTGGAGAATCCCAACACTGAAAAGAAAGAAAATACATCAACTCTGATGGAATGAAGAAATGGTAAGAAGAAAAGTTAGCTATAAGCCATGTGAAGTACAGAAATGCAGACTCCAGAAAATAAAACAAGTATGAAAGGGCATAATTCTACCATATGAGAGCTAATGTATGCATTCTGAAAATACAATGCCTGCTCTTAAAGATCTGCTTGTATTTTTAGAATATATGTTTCCAGCAGATTCTCTAAAAGCTTTCAGACTATTATCAATCCTATAATAAGACTAAGAAGGAATTTCAGGAATCTATATTGCTCCTATTCTGTTTTCAAGTACGACAGGCCCTGAGACAAAGAGAAATACACACAGTTATTGTTTCATATTGTTTCATTTTATTAAAAATAATCCATTTGAAAATTGTTGCAAACTATAAAGACATTTAACATATAAGGTGTTGCTACTGCTACCACTCAGTCCATTATTTCCAGGTAACCAGGTAGTATGGTGCAGTGACAGATGGAGTCTGGAGCCAGGAAAGTAGAGATCCTAATTTTACTGGACACTTAACTAACCTGTGTTAAGTGATACATGGGATTGCTAATGTCGATGGAGAGTGGTTCGATTTTAAATGAGATAGTCAGGGTAGGCATTGTAATGAAAGCTATATTTAAGCAGAGATCCAAAGGATGTGTGAAATTTATCCATGTAGATAGATAATAGGTAGTTGTTAATTACCCTCAAGAATTCTGGAGTTCTCCTGGCATTCTAGATTTTGCCTAATTCTGTGGAAGCTATTTGAATCCTGTTTATGAACTTTGTACAATCACTTAGCAAGTAAAAACATAAATATATATCATGTTCATTAAAAGCTATTGTTCTAAAACATTCTATGTGTTGCTAAGTATGAAATATGTATAAGCGATGGTTAATTTTTTCCTAAAGGAGATAAGTTCATGCTGGAAAATATTTATAAGGATGAATGAAAAATGAAATAGCCATTCCTGTTGGAAAAAAAAAAGAACACAAGTTCTCAAACTCTAGAGTTGTTCATTTTATTAATGCTGCAGATAATGTTTCTGTCCCCCTCACTCTTAAATACATATATTGAAAGCAATTTACCAGCATCAGGTTATTTGGAGGTGGGGCCTTTGGAAGGTGATTAGGTCACGAGGGTGGAACACTCATGAATAAGATTTGGTGCCCTTATAAAAGAGGCCCTAGAAAGATCCCTTGCCCCTTTCACCATGTGAGGATGCAGAAAAAAGATAGCCATCTGTCAACCAGGAAGCAGGCACTCTCCAGACACCAAATTTGCTAGCAACCTGATCTTGGATTTTACAGTCTCCAAAACTGTGGGAAATAAATTTCTGTTGCTTATAAGCCACTCAGTTTATGTTATTTTGTTGTAGCAGCCCAAATGGACTAAGACAATTAAGGAAGATCACTTTCCTATTGTTTTCTTACTCTTTTTAGAGATATGGTGTTTTATGAGAATACATTAGCACTAATGGGAAAATGTACATATTCAGCCCATATGAATCAATGGGGCATAAGAGCTTTCTGAAAAAATACATTTTGGGAATGTTTTGCCATTTTATAAACCTGAAAAAATTTCAAACCAAAGAAAACACTTGAAATTTTGTTGAGTCACCAAGGAACTGTTGATATCCACATAGTCTTTATAAATGATAAGAAAAGTACAACCATGATAAAACCCTACTAGTCATAAGGGTAAGTATTTATACATTTAAGTGACTGTGGTGGATATAGTCAGCTATCTATGTGAAGCTCACGTACCTTAGAGATGGCAGGCCACTCAAAGAAACAGACACCATGTCAAAGGAATTCCCAGTTTCCTCTCAGGTGATTGGAACCCAAAAGAGTACCCTTCTCCAGCACCCATGGGAGGATGGATCATTCCTGAGGAACTTGTACCTATGACCACTGCCTCAGATATAAGACTGGGAGGACAGCCATACTCCAGCTGGTTGTATTCAAGTAAACTTTGCTCTCAGAAAAGTGTGCGATTATATTCAAAATGGTGCCCTTTAAAGGATTCTGCATATACCCTTTTTACCTGTCTTTGTTTTGGAATATTGCCATGTGACTAGGGCTTAAAGCCAAGGAGGTGCATGAAAGCTCATATAACAGGTTGGTCCTTGGAACAGGACAATGGAGGCAGAGGAGCACTGAGGAAATTCAGGAAGACCACATCTCTCCCATCTTCTGCACATCACTGTGTTCCAGCTCACTCTCCCTGAAAATGACGTTCTGGACTCTATGAAAGAAAACAGTCACAGACCACAGACAGGTCTGTGGCTATTTGTTGACGGATGCAAAGGAAAACTATGTAGATATAAGGAAAAAGAAAAATAGAAGCAGCAAGTTTAACTTAGGGGAGAATCAACCATCATTATAGAGAAAGTGATTGAGACACAACAATGATTTAAAAGGGAGAGGCTAACAAGGAGTAGTGACTGGAACAGTGTTTACCAGCATGTGTATATTGTTTTCCCTCCTCGCCAACCCTATGCCTGATAATGTCAATAGTGTTGAAGACGAACTAGATCAGAGAGGGTAGAAGGTGGTCAGTGTAATATTTTAGAAAAGAGATTCAGCTATGACTCAAAGACCTGAAGCTTTAGGGATTCAGTAATTAAAGAACTAAATATAGAAGGAATCAAGGACACAGTGAACAGCCCAAGAATCTTCAGTAGAAATGAAAGATTAGAAATAGAGACAGAAAAGTGGAAAACAAAACCAGAAGTAATGAAATGTAATTTGGGGAGTTAAAGAGAAGGAGAAATGTGACCAGGCTGAATAAGAGATGTAAAAAGCCATTTACCTTGATGAGCAAAACTTTGTCCATGACAAGGAAAATTGGGGCAAAAGTAAGAAAGTTTAGTTATTTTTATTCAATAAATATTAACTGAATACTGACCCTGTGCCAGGCACTGTGCTAAGTGCTGGGATCAAGCAGTGGACAAAACAGTGGATTTAAA
The DNA here is from genome assembly GCF_000956105.1 of Propithecus coquereli. Taxonomy (NCBI): domain Eukaryota; kingdom Metazoa; phylum Chordata; class Mammalia; order Primates; family Indriidae; genus Propithecus; species Propithecus coquereli. The sequence goes on from NW_012134970.1 coordinate 5,510,252, forward strand.
GTGAGTGGCAGATGTTGCTTGGCAAGGACAATGTGCATTGCTGTAGTGCTGTATGTACCAAAGGCCTTGATTCCGCCACAGTGCAATATATCAACACAGCAAAATTGCACTTGTGCTCTATGAATATATACAAATAAAAAATAAATAGGAAAAAATAATAAAGTGAGCAGCCAGGCAGAGGGTTGGGACATTTCACACTAATGCTAAACTACCCTGGAAATCTGAATGCTTTTCTTAGCACTATGAGGTCACATAAAGGTAAAACAGGAGGAATGGGCTGAAATGAAAAACAGGAGTTCAGAAGGAAAACACTCAAAGAAATTTATGTTAAACAGATTGCATTTATTTCGGGTGCTATATACACATTTAAAAGGGAGAGGTCTCTATCAGACCCTGTAAAAATAAGTTCCACAGAAATATTGGGTGATATTCTGAAAACATATGTAATATATGCTACATTTTAGCAAATTAAAAGATATGTTTATATTTTTTCAGTTCCTATAACTTCTTTCCTTATGGAAAGCATGTTTTATTTAGATATTCCCATAGAGTATTGCTTGATTTTTTTAAATTTTTTTAGAATTCTGATTTATTTTTCTCAATTAAGTTTACATGCATGATTGCATGCTGCCTTATGCTCAAGAAGGGTGAAGACTGTAGTTTTAGTCTGAAAAATATTGCTTTTCTTTTTCAAAACACATTCATTAATTAAAGGCAGCAAAAGTGGGAGGTGGGAGGGAGGGGAACTCTTAAGCCTTAAAAAAGTATATGTGGCAACATTATAGTAGTGGTTGTCTTTTCATGAAATAAAGTTTCCTAAAGGTACAAAGTCATTGGTTGTTCATTATCATCAACCTGAAATAATTACTGAACATCTTTTAAAAAACTACACCATTAAACAAACTTAAGAAAAACTGAGCTTTAGAACTTCCCATTTCTTACTATCTCACCTTGAACAGGAAATCCTTTTTTCTAAGAAAAATATTTCCCCTCAATGCCAAGTACCCTTTCAAATGTCTAAATAGAAGAATGGTAAAGTTATAGATTAAACATTCCCTTCTCTTTCTGAGTCTCTTCAACTAGGTTCAAGGCTTGAGAAGACAAATGAGAAACATGTATTTGTAGCCACTTTCATGTTTGAAGAGGTTAGAAGGATTTCATGTCTTGATTCTTCCAAATGTAAATGGCATTCAGACTAAACAAAAGGAAAAAAATGTCTCTAGGATTTCAGAAATGCTATTAAAAAATCGCCCACATCAATATGGCAGAGTGGCTTGCTTAAAAGCCCTTCCATTAGATTTCACTGCCATAAATGGAGGTGAAAAATCAATCAACACAACCTGGGACCAAAAATAATGCCACAATGAATACATACCACATTACGGGTCTGGTCTAATCTTGCTAACTTTGAAAGAATGGTAAATTCATGTGAATGAAATACACAGGACATGTCAAACTAGCATCACACTGTTCAAGTCCCTTTAGCATGTTGTCAAGTTAACATTTCTAAAATACAACATTTGTAAGGTCAATAATAAAATTTCATAGCCCTGACTTCAAGACTGACAACTGAGTAGATGGCCTTGTTGTCTACTGAGCTCTTATTGCTTCCTAACACATTCCACTCCATTCCATCAGAGACACTTCCCTGCAACAATTTCTCAATCTACCATTATCTTCTTTCTCTGCCAACATCTTCAGTCAACACTGTCAATCTACCTGTCAGATTCACACCTGTCTCACCAACTTTCTCTCATACCTAACTTCAGGCTTACCTCCATTAAGTGTATAACTGAGCAAGTGAAAAGTATTTACTGAGTATATATTCTGTGCTTAGCATTAAGCTAAGGTGTCATGGAGGAGAAAGGAAGGAGGAATGATTAGATACATAAACACAAATCTTGCAAGGAACCAATGTCAGAGTTCAAGATATAGCACCAAGAAACAACCCCAGACCAAGGTCATATGTAACAAAGGATATACCCATGATTTGCAAAGAGAAAAGAAATTACAAATTAGAAGACTTCATTAACCCATGTTTTCCAACAAAGATATGTATACCAAATATAATATAATGGTCCCCAGTTTCCTATATGATGTGCTTGTATGGGTGCTTTCTCTTCCTATTTGTGTTGTAAACTTGTCAGAGGCAAGAAATGTTCATTTCTAGCACTGCAATGCCTACCATACTGGTGATCATGCTGTTCTCAACAGTGTTGGCTGAATTTTAATGTAACTCACCTTTGCTTTGCTGCTGAACTGTATTTAAACCATTCAAAATGTGGATGAATAGATGTGCTTAGATATATGATTTAATTTGGATGTGTGCAGTTAAAACAAATATGTTCCTCATCTTTTGCAAGTATACGTGCAAATTATCAAATCTACATGTTTTAAAGTCGAAGACACTTCAGAGTGAGAGCAGTCAAATACCAGTATGGAAATTCCAGGGTTTATCATAGTTCATCAACATTTAGAGCAGAGTACCTGCCTGGCATAAAGAAAGAAATGAAGCAGTTTATGTATAACTTCTACTTTAGTGCCATTGTACCCTTGGTGAGCAGGAAATTAAGTATGTTTCCAGACAAATAATTTTATCTAGTGAGCCCTCATTACTCTGCAAGAATTGAAAGATTCATTGTCCTATTTATGACAGAGTTATTATGTATTTATGAAATGTAATTTCATTTGAAATCTTTGATAATTAGATTTCATGTATTATCACCAACAAGTGGCTTACAGTTTGCATTCTGTAAGTATTTTAAAATTCTTGTTTATAAATGTGCAAAGTTATTGGAGCAATCCTTTGATCATTAGGGAATTATCAGTTTTTTTCTTTTGTTTCTGTTGTTGCCTACATTTTTTATGTCTTTGAACAAAGAGCTTATAACAAGTTCTGGCTTCCAAATTTGGCATAAGATCAATTTTTTATATTTTATCAACAAATACATTCAGAACATTCTCAGTAATGTTGAATCTTTGTCCTATACCAACTGGCTTGTTATTTTCTGAAAGGACCAAAAGTTATATGGACTACATTTAGAGAATGAAATGGATAATCAAAATATATAATTCATTTGGTATTGTATTGGTTTATTGATAAATAAACTAAAACAAAATATTCCTCCCAAGTATTGGAACAGACTTTTCTATATAATCCATAAACTGGCTCAGCATGTAAAACCAAAAGGAGCACATTAGTGTATTTTGCACTGGAAACAAAGGGAAGAGAATTCTAAGTGCAAAAAATTTTACAGGAACAATGTGAGACATAACTAAAATAATTAAATAATCTTTTTCTTTCTTTCTTTCTTTTTTTGGATATCCTACTAAAGATCGAGAAATTATCCCTCCCACCTCAAAAACCTGTAAAAAAAATAATGTGATTTTTTTGAAATAATAACTCCCTACTGAGTCACTTCAGTCTGTTTTAGATACACTTGAAATTTTATTTTTCTCTTCTGCATAAAGTGTGCTACAAAACCATGGGAATTGGTGGTTTTTTTCTTTCTAAGACACTGGGTTATAAGACCATTTGTCATCACTGCCTCACTTGTTAACCTACACTGATATTTCTACTTTTAGCCTTTTTTTTTTTTTACAGTATTTCAGAGGTGTCTGATCATCGTTCAAACAATTGTGAAAAGACAACCAACAGAGAGAAAGGGATGGTAACACAATGTAAGGAGTCACCACAGCCACTTGAATGTGAGGGAATAAAGCAGTTATTCTGCTCCCAAATCATAGCTGCACACCAGCGCAGTGCTGTGGTCAGAACTCAATCAGATGCCCACCAACACTTCAGCCTTCCACCCCATCACAGGGACAACTTGTTAGAAATTGAGTTGTGATAATTTAGTTCCATATTCCTATGTTTTCTATTAACAGATACAACTTAAAGTTTCAAATCCATTCAAGAAGCAGGTGCTTCATAATTGACAACCTTGTTCTCTGCACAGTTCTAAAGAACTAACTGTATGAAAAACCTCTCCCAGTAGCCCAAGAGAGCCTCAAGGTCACACGCACACTCAAGCTAATTTCTTTGGCAGGATGGCTAGTCAAGGCTGCAGTTGTAATAACCCTATGAGAAACGTACACAATTACAAGGGTCATCCTATTCAGGAGAGCCCAAAACTATGATACCCACATCATATAAGTGTTGCATATAGGGTTGCTCCTAGTCTTAATTTGGTTTAGAAACTCGGGATCATTTTATCATAAATAATTCTGCCTAATGACATAGTTGACACTTTACCCTTATCAGGTTACCAGGGGAACAGAACTAGTGAGTTAACCAAAGGTCAGAGTCTGATGTAGCAAGGGAAATGGGTATAATCAGAAGTTCAGTTTGAAAGTTATTTGCAATACCTGTGACACATTTTAATGGAGATAGTATGTTGGCAGTTGGATACTCCTGGCACTCCAGTGATTAATCTTGGCTGGAAATATAAATTTGGGAGTTATTTGCTATAAGAATAATGATCTCATCTAGAGTGAAAAGAGGGTCCAGGACAAATCCTAATCTAATATTTAGAAATCTGATAATAGAGGAGGAGTGAGGAGGAGTGGTTCAAGTGTTGGGAGAAAAATCTATGAGAGTGCCATGTAGTGGAAACTTGTAGTACAAAAGGACTTCTTAAAGAAAAAGGATGTGCTCAACTTTGGGAAGGGATGCTGACATGAGAATTAAGTGTTCATTGACCTTGGCTTGGCCAACCTGGAGTTATCGGTGATTTAGAAAGAACATTTTTAGTAGAATGGGAGGACTCTAGCCAGATGGATTTGAATAGCAGAATAAATAGAAAGTGGAAAAAAAAAAGAAATTAGAAACAGCATGTTTAGAACTCTGAGCAAATTTGTCTTTGAGGAAAGTTACTGCGGGTCTTTTATAACCAATTATATAGAACAGTTTTAGTCTCCCGAAACCACCAATCCCACCTGTTTTAGCTCTGGCTACTATAACAAAGTATCATAGTCTGGGCACCTTATAAACAATAAAAATTCTCGTAGGTATGTACACTGGAAGTCTGAGGGTGCCAGCATAGTTGGGTTCTAGTGAGGGCTCTCTTCCAGGTTACACCTCGCTATGTTCTCGTTGTATCCTCACATGGCAGAGGGGGCGCACCAGAGCTCTCTGGGGTCCCTTTTATGAGAACACTAATCCTATTTGTGAGGGCTCCACCCTCGTAACCTAACTACCTCCCAAAGGCCTCACCTTCTAATACCATCACATTGAGTATGAGGGTTTCAACATGTAAATTTTCAGGGGACACAAACATTCAGTCCATAACATCATTCAAAAATAATATACCGTACTTGCTTTTACTGGTAAGAGATTCACATTTCTGGTCTTTAAGTGTTTGTTTCCCATCATTAATCTGTATTTGCAACTTGACTTAGGGATGTTCCTAGACCTCATTGAATGGATGCAAAAGCTCCATGTTTTTCCCGGGGGCTAAATTATCATAACGCAAGGGCTTGGATTCCTGGCCATGGCAGGTGTCCTGATACTGCTGCTGTACTATTTTCTCTAAGCTTCCCTGGGCTGTGCATTAACATTCACCACTATTCACCTTTGTTTCTCTTGTTTCCTTCTTGTCTGCCAATTTTAGTATTCACTGTCAGGGCTACCCTTCCTCTTCAAAGACTCATCCTCTCAAAGAGAATTAGGTCTCCTAAATCCTTGAGAACTCAAAAAAATCTTTTAACAGCACTTGTAAATCTTGTAACAACATTTTTTAGGTAAATATTTTGTTAGAAATTATGCTACAGAGATGGCTGTAGACACTTTCTGTCATGTTCTTGCTGCCCACCTTGGCTACCATAATCATGCTATCCAATTGCCATTCACAAACCAGTCCAATGTCATGCCTAGTACAAAATGATCACTATTCCATCTTTTTAGTCTGATAGAATCCCTCAGTCTTCCCTGGCTCTTTTCACTTAGTCCACTTTAATCTGAAGAGCTCTGTGGTCTATAGTTTCAGGACAGATGAGGAGCCATTTATTGAGTTCCCACAGTTTTGGTTCAATTCCATTACCTATTAAGTAAAGAGCTGCTAAGATTATACTCTCAAGAAATAAACACCAATGAGTTCCAAACTTTTTTGATTATTCACCACTATCAGTAGAAAAAAAGATTACTTACATATACTACTGCCTTGTACAGTATTGAGTGTAATGCATATGTTAAAAGTAGAGATAAGATGATGAGATAAAATAAATATGGATAAAAATCATATTTACTTCCAATCTTCACTTTCAAAAGTTGTTTCAGCTTCCCCTGGCCATTGTTTATCTTACTCAATACTCAGAAGTTATTTCTAACCTAAATATTTCCATGTTATATTCTGGGGAAATTCTCAGTCATTATCTCTCTCTCCCTCTCTCTTTTTTTTATTAAAACAGGGTCTTATTCTGTCCCCTGGGCTAGAGTGCAGCGATGTCATCATAGCTCACTGCAACCTCAAACTCCTGGACTCAAGCGATCCTCCTGCCTTAGCCTCCCAAGGAGCTGGGACTATAGGCACACAACCACGCCCAGCTAATTGTTCTATTTTTTGTAGAGCTGGGGTCTCATGATGTTGTTCAGGGTGGTCTCAAATTCCTGGCCTCGAGTGATCTTCTCACCTTATCCTCCCAAATTGCTAGGATTACAGGCGTGAGCCACCACACCTGGCCCCCATTATCTCATTAAGCATTATTTCTTTACCATTCTCTGTATTGTCTCCTTTCTGAATTTGTAGCATATGCATGCTGGACTTTCTGATTCTATCTTCTATGTATTCTAACTCTTCTTTTATATTTTCCATTTCTGTATCTTTGCATTGTGTTTTTCCAGTTCATCATTCTCTCCTCAGATGTTTCCAGTCTTCTATTCAATGTATGTAATTATCTTTTCTCTTTATTTCAATGATTACTAAGTTCTGAAAATTGTAATAGTAATTTTCAAAACATCTGTTTCTTGTTTCATTAACACTTGTTCTTATTACCCTCTGTACTTTTTCCAGGGTTCCCATTCCATTCTCTATCTTTTACAGGATCGACAAGCCTTTATTTTAAAATTGTTTCTGACTATTCAATTATCCATATTTTGGGGAATGTAGACTCCTAAGTTTGCTAAATTTATGGCATGTTTTTCATCATTTTGACTTTCTCAGATACTTTGGGATTCTTGATTGTAAAGTCATCTTCTGTGTAAACCCATAGTAGTTTTATGGAGGCCCCAGCAATGGCTGTGTAGTGCCCAGCACTCAGGCTCTGTTAAGGGAAATTCAGCTTAGGAATACCATTTCATATTTCTAAACTTCGATTCCTATTTCTCTCCATGGGTTCTTTTCCTGTTTTTTTTTTTTTGTTGTTGTTGTTGTTGTTGTTTTTTAAGCTTTTCTACTTGTGGTCTCTAGAGATTTTCCTTTCTTAGAGTTTACAAATAATTGTGTGTTAATTTTCATAAGTATTTTCCCAGTATTTTTTATGAGTTTAGAGCAGATGGGAGAGCATTCGGCATGTGCTCAATTCTCAATTCATTCTATTGAATCAGACGCCTTTCCTTGGTCCTCATCTCAGCTTTGCTTTCAGCCCAGTAATGAACCAAGGAAACAAAAGAAATTTAGGTTGAGTACGAAAGTGACTCAGAGTCTCTTTAGAGATTTCCTACCACTGCATATTCTAAGAAGATGCTCTAAGCAGGCATTGGGGACCAGGGAGCCTGTGTCTGTGGACTGAAAACTGGACTGGCCATTCCGAGCAGCTATTCTTAGCTCTGCTCTTGACTTCTGAAATAGCCTGAGATAAAAGCTCCTGTCTCAGCCTCCTTACTGATGTTCCTTAGTAACCTCAAAAGACCTTTCCCCTCAATTCGATTTGAAAATATACTGCTGTGAAATTGGATGAGTTCTGAAGCCCCAAATTTTCCCAGCCCACAAAACAAGGTCTTGAATAAGAAAAAAAAATTACCTAATTAAGTCTTTTTTTTCTTTTTTCACTTTATCCTTGTGCAAACACAAAAGGAAACTCATTTCTTTCATCTTTCTCCCTAGATCTCATTAATCAACATCCAAAAAAAGTATTGCTTTCTTTCATGCTTTTCTAATCTTCTGAAATGTTATAGTCTTCAAATAGATTAAAATTGTACTATAATAAGAATTTCACCTTAAAGTACAATATAAATGCTTAATAAAAACAGATCTTAAGGGTAGAAAATTGTTTCTAAGAATTTCATTGAAAAATAATTTCAAATGTGTAAGAAAATTGAGCCCTTACAGAAAAGCATGTTGAAAAATGCTTACAAAGTTAATTGAATCAAGCTAGCAATGTGGGAAGAAAAATT
>NW_012134970.1:5531891-5534130 GCF_000956105.1 Propithecus coquereli
CAAAGTAAGAACTTAAGAAATGGTACTTGCTACTAGTAGTAATTGTAGTTTCTATAATATCCAGTAATACTTTTATCTCCTTGTGTAGTGTAGAGTTTATTGTAGATGATCATTAAAATTCAAAAATAAAAACAAGTTTTAGTAGCATGTTATAATACAAGGTAATCAGGATTCTGGAATCAGAAGGCTTAGATCTAATTCCCAGATCTGTCACCTGGTGGTTTAGAGAATTTGGACCAACTTCTTGTCTTTCCTGTATGCCAGTATCCATGTTGGTAATTTGCCTGTGACATTTGCCTGGCTTCTCTTTGAAGGGAACATCAAAGAATCAGGAGCATACTTCCTCAGATCCTTGGTCAGAAATGGTACTCAGAACCAACATGTCCCTTCCATGATCCCTAAGATCCAGCCTCCTTGTACCATAGTGACTTCCAGGATTTCTGAGCATTGCCATTTGCTTAAAAAAACCAAACTTATCTAGGCATTAAAAATCATTTTGAAGAAGTTTTCCTACGTCTCAGTGCAATTTTCCACTTATCCACTACAGACTATACCCTGCTTTCATCAGATTGCAACTGACCTAATTTGTAAAGATTCCAGTGAAAAGAGGCTCATTACAATCCTTCATCTCTTTAGCAGCCTCTCTTTCCTCCCCCAAATGATCTAGGTCAGAATGGACCAATACAAATAGCTGGGAAAATTACAAAGTCATACAAAACCTGCTGAAAGGAACTTGCCAGAAGTGGATTCTCTAAGAATTGGTGACAGACAGATGCTGACTAGGAGTGGGATGGGAGTAGAGTGGGTTTCAGGGGTTAAGGACTTAATAAATGCCTGAGAAAGTATAGCAATGGCTAGTGCTACTCCATCCTCCCTTACAAAACAATTTTAAACACCCTCAGTCACCGGTCTTCTGATTGATACCTGTAATTCAGGAGACATTTTATTGTGAACATTGTACTTCATGCAAAAGTAGACACAATGAAACAGTTCTCCATAATAGAATCATTCAACCAAGATTTATCAAGTCTACTATGTGCAAAACACTAGTTATGGAGGCTGTGTCAGTTAGGTATTCCCACAGTAATACTGTGTAACAACTTCAGAATCTCCATGGCATACAACAATAAGAGTTTACTTCTTGTTCACAAGTTTAAGGTGGCTAGGAAGGCTCAACTTCAGGCAGCAATGGTGTGGCTGGCTTTGCTCTACATACCTCTAATGCTCCTCTTGGGACAGGCAATTTACCCAAGGAAAGCTGCTCCCATAACAATGGCAGAAGGGCAAGAGGGAGGCATCTTTATGGCTTAGGCTCAGAACTGGCATAGTGTACCTTCTGTCCTATTCTCAGTGAGCCACATGGCCAATTCCAAAGTCAAGGGGTAGAGAAATATCCTCATGCTGAGGCTGTGCCACATAGATGGACAGGGGGCTAAAGAATTGGGGACAATATTTCAATCTACTTCAGAGTCATAGAACACGATAGCTTCCAGGAGCCTAGGGACCATCTAGGCCAACCTCCAAATTTTAAAGACAAGAAATGTGAGTACCAGAAAATTTAAATGGCAAATAGTCAGAGCCAACATTTTTTTGTACAATGATGAATCATACATATCATAATCTGCCTTCTGAAAGATTAGAACCTTAGAAAGGTTGAGTGAAGTTCCCCATCTTAAATAATTCTTTGCTGTTAGGCTTAGTTGACAAGTTATGGAGCTGATACAAACTCAGAAGGCAATTAGGGAAAGTCTAAATAAGAGGCAAGAAGAGAAAGCAGAGATTGAGCCAGTATCTTGGAGTATAACAGGATGTAGGACCAATCATGGGAACTACGACTCAAGACAGTAAGTACTTAAGTCCTTTGGAGAGTTATGGAGAAAGACGAACTAAATTCATGTAGAAACTTGACCAGAGACTGTTTGAAGGGAGAAAACTCCTCCCTCACTTACGATGCCCCTGGCCTCTCTGCCCACTTTCTCAATCCATCCCATGAACGGTGAAGGAATGACTTCCCCACATTTAGCCTTCACCTCTCTCTTGGTAGTTATCCCATCCTACCAGAGAATACATGGCTTCTCTCATGCCAGGTGGGGACAATTTGAGTCCCTGAGCATAAGCCAGTTTAACTCTAGGATTCTCTATTAAGAAGCCCAGGTGCCTATAATCCACTTTCCCCAAAATATCTCAACCTATTTAGAAATAGAGTGTGATTTTTAGCCCCCCTTAAAATTACAACACA
>NW_012134970.1:5534381-5536766 GCF_000956105.1 Propithecus coquereli
GCAGAAAGTTTATTGTTAAGTGTTTCACTTTCTAAAGCATTTTTATTGCCTACAAAAATCTGCAAATGAAGAAACATACTCTGGATGGCTGGAGACAACCTGCCTGGTATTAAAAATTACCATCTAAAATTAGCCACAAAGTGGAAAATCCATTGGCAGATAACTGAGGATTAACAGTATCTCAAAAGAATAAAGGAGAAACCCTGACATCTTGGGCCTTTAATGAATCAATTTACTATCAGTTTTGTGCTGGGATTTCCACAGCACAATACAAAGTAATGACTTGCTCCCTCATGCAAATTGATAGCACATTTATCATCCTTTCTTGGTGCCAACTGTGAACAATGCAATGACTGAATTGGTAGTATAACCATTCCATATCTGGGCTTCCTCAGTAGAGAGAAAGTCACAGTGGAGGAGTCTACAGAGATAGCCTTGGCAATTACTACTAGACAACGACTTAGATGTGTCCTCCTCTCCCATCCTTCAGTGTGAATTTACTATAGGTCCCTTCCTCTGTTTTTAATTTCATACAAATTTGCAGACCTTCAAGAGTCCCTGAGAATGAGTATCCTTCACTCTCAGAGGAATCCTGAACTTCAGGTTGATATTGTCTCTTGTTTGTGGACTTCTCCATTTGTCCAATAAGGCATAACACACAAGAGATAACTGGGGAGACAATGGTTTTTATTGCTATAGTTTGATGAGTGAAATTAATGACATTTTTTTGTTGGTGATACATGTGTGTCATGATTCATAACACACAAATGTATCCTCAAAAGAATGTGCCAAACCTGAGACTGTGAGTTTTTTTTCTTTATGCACTTCTTGCCATCTGGCTAATCTGCTGAGAGTGAAATGTGCAGATTTTTGGGCTCATTCCCTGCTGAGCATTGTTGCAGTACAATACAGGTGCTTCTGGACTTATGATGGAGTTACACATGAATAAACCCACTGTAAGTTGAAAATATATTTTCAATTTAGAATAAGTATATCTATACATAGCCCCATCACAAGTCCAAAAAGACCTATAAAAGTCCAAGACATACTGAATGTGTATCACTTTCACACCATCATCAAATAAAGAAATCATAAGTTGAACCATTGTAAAAGTGTACGTCATCTCATTTAATCCACATCACTTTAGGAGAGTGTGCAGAAAAAAGTTAACACAGCAGGTCTGGCAGTTATCCTTAGAAAGGCCTACTTGAAAGGTGGTTCACCCTTGGCTGGCATCTAGGAACTTGGATTTTAGGAGTGTTCCCACCATGATAAGAGTGACTCACTGTGCCTAAACTATTTGTACATGCAATATGGTTTCTGTTGAACACTTATTTACCTTCTTGGTGTCTAGAATTTGATATATTGGGGCTGATCAGGGAGGCTGCCTCCCTGGGTACTGAGCAGTGAGTATGACCATATGCTGAGTCCTGCAATTCCTCTTACCGAATTGTTGAACCTGAGATTGATCTTGGGGATCCTGACACAGAGACTAAGTATTCTAATTATCCACATTTTACAGAAGAGAAACTGAAGTACAGAAAGGTTAAGGAAATCCCAACATTCTCATCTGACCCTTTCAGTAAGGGTCAAAAATGATTCTGTGGAGACATAGTGCTTAACATCTTAATCTTCCACGGCTTTTGAGATGGTTATAAAATATAATTTCCATAGATTTCCCATTGTTCTGTCAATTACAAAGTTCTTACCATTTTCTGCTGCAAGTATTTATATATAATATGCACATATATATTATATACACATGTATGTGTATAATGTACTGTGAGATATTAGACCAAGAGTCAGGAAATTATACGGCCTGTGGGCCAAATTTAGCCTGCTACTTGTTTTTGTACAGCCCTCACAATAAGAATGGTTTTATACTTTAAACTGGTTGAGAAAAAAGGGCAAAGAACAACATTTTGTGACACTAAAACTATGAGAAATTAAAATTTAAGTGTTCATATATAATGTTTTATTGGAACATATTCATGCCCATTAGTTTATGTATTTCTATGGCTGCTTTCATGCTACAATGGCAGCGTTGAATAGTTGCAATGGAGACCGTGGCCTTCAAAGCCCTTTACAGAAAAAGTTTGAAACTTCTCCTCTAGATCTTCATATTCAAGGCCTTCCTTTCCTAGCCAACCTTGTGCCACTTAGGCTGTTTTCATGCCCCACTAGCCCTGTTATTCTGAGAAAACTCCCTTAATCTCCTAAAAGCCAGAACCCATGTTATATATTTCTGGCCCTGTAAACTTGGGAGAAAAATCACTTCTTTTCTCTGGACCTCAGTTTCCTCATCCAAAAAATGTGAATAACATTATTACTTTAACAGTGTAATTACGAAAATTAAATGAAATAATATAGACAAGCAGATTAAAT
>NW_012134970.1:5536816-5539366 GCF_000956105.1 Propithecus coquereli
TTAATTTGCATTTCCCTAATGGTTAGCGATGATGACCATTTTTTCTATATCTATTGACTATTTTTATGTCTTTTTTTGAGAAATATCTGTTCAGGTCCTTTGTCCATTTTTTAACAAGGTTAATTTGTTTGCTTGCTATCAAGTTGCTTAAGTTACTTGGGTATTTTGGATATTAACCCCTTATCAGATTTATGGTTTGTAAATATCTTCTCCTATTCTGTATGTTATCCTTACCTTGTTAATTATTTTATTTTTTGTGCAGAAGCTTCTTCGTTTGATGTAATCCCCATTTGTCTATCTTTGCTTTTGTTGCCTGTGCTTTCAGAGTCATATCCAAAATCATCATTGCCCAGATCAATGTTATGGAGCTTTCCTCCTATGTTTTCTTCTAGTAGTTTTACGGTTTCAGGTCTTATATTTAAGTCCTTAATTCCATTTTGAGTTAATTTTTGAATATAGTGTAAAATAAGGATCTAATTTTATTCTTCTACATGTGGGCAGTTTTTCCAACACCATTTATCAAAAAGATTGTCCTTTCCCCATTGTGTATTCTTTGCACCTTTGTCAAAAATCAATTGACCATTAATGTGTGGGTTTATTTCTAGGTTTTCTAACCTGATCTATTGGTTGATGTGTAGCAGCAGAGTAACAAAGTATTCTGAAGAGTAGGTGACAAATCCATTTGTTCTTCCTAGGCAGGTGAATTTTTGAAAATAAGGTTTTGAATATATAAGACACATGCACATTATAAACTTCAAAAGCTATAAAATGGTATATATGGTGAAACTAAATCTCCTTCTGGCACCTGGTCTCCAGCAACTTTTCACCTCCCAAGAGCCATTGGAAATGGCTATATTATTCAGTTTTCATCCAAGCATGTGTATCTTTCCAAAGATGTTTTAAGCATTTTGAGCATGAATATATATATTCATATACAGCATTAAAATATATTTTCATACAAATGGTGGTACATAATACAGCTCTCTATGTGGCAGATTTTCACTTAAAATGCTGTGAAGATCATTCCCCATCTGATATATAGAGCTATTTTAGTATTTTTGTAACTGTCAGCAGAGTATTTCATTGTAACATAAAATAAACAGACACTTACTGATAGATATTTAGGTTGTTTCTGATTGTTTTACCAATTCATGCTGAAATATCTTAGCACATAGATCCCTTTGCAAAGGTATAAGCTTATCAGTTGGATAAATTCCTAGAAGTAGCCTTTCTTGGTGAAAGCCAATCTTAAAGTGGGTTTATATGGAGAGTGACAGTTAAACTAATGTCAGATTTTCATTGGATGACTTAAGTGAACACCTGTAACAAACGCATGTGAATTTTAACAAACAGAGCATCATTGAATGTTGATCTTGAGTTTACTTGGACCAATAAAAGTAAAAATATTTTATTATTCCTATCTTTGAAGATGAATGAAAACCCTTCCTTACTTTACTAACCAGTTTTGATGCTAAGATTGAACTTCTACTTGTTCATTGGATTTAATCTTTTATTTTTGACCCCCAGATTATATAACAATATAGTTGTTTGTCAGATCTAAAGATGGTCTTTCCAATTACTATGTATAAAAATATTTGTAAGCAAAACCAAAATGTAGTGTCTTTGCTCACACGCCAAGGATGTTTCCCCTTTCATTTTGCATTTGGTTACTTTTCATTGCCCTCTCTAAATAGGTGTGTGTCTTTTTTCTTTTAACGATTATCACATCTCCTTCTCTCCTACCCTGACAACCAAGACTCCAAGAACCTGACTCAATCCCAGGACCATGCCACATGATTTAAATATGGATATATTTCCCACTTAAAGTGTAAATTGCCAAATGTAATGCATTCACAATTGAAAGTTTCAAATTGAATGACATACTTAAGCAGGCCTATGGCATAAAGGATACCCCAACTGGTTACAAAAGTTTCACTGTTGAGGCATTTATGTTTTAATTTTTCATACTGCAATGCTTTTGTCATCTCATAAATTCCAGAAAGAAGCAGTTAACTCTGTGAGCATCAATGGCTACATCTGATCTGCCTTGCTTGGCTTCTGGACCATATGGTAAGCAGATTATGGTCTAAGAATTGGGTAAACCATCTATTTTATTCATTCTCTAACTATACTGTTTTTCTCGTGACATTAGATTTTCTGGCTACGAAACTCACCAAGAGATTTTAAGGTGATGAAACAGCATAAAAACTATATTAAATTGTATGTAATAGAATTGGAAATGACTGTATTATTAAGTTTTCATTTAAGTGGATTTCTTTTAAAGTCCTTGAATAGTTAAAGCAAGTACTCAAAAAGAAAATAATTAAACAATTCAGACCATAATTTCTATATAATAAAATAACATGAAATCTCATTTCAGAATAGGCTGGCCATGTTATTCTTTCAGAGATGACACTGCAGTGACTTAAGTCTCTGCTTTTTAAGAAGTGATGATGATGGTTTGGAGATTATAGTATTTATCAGCAAAGTGCTAGATTATTAGAGAGTTGATCTTTAGCTTGGTCTCAATCCTTAATTACTCAGAGGATT
>NW_012134970.1:5551411-5553192 GCF_000956105.1 Propithecus coquereli
CTCCCAACTATTGTGCCCATGTTCTAAATTTTAATGTAAAAATGAAAAGTGAAGTCCTCTAAGAGGAAATTATTTTGACCTGGAGCTCAGATATTTCAATAAAAATCAAAACGATTCCTACAGCTTAAGTGAATTCTTCTAATGGGTCTTTTTCTCTGTATTTGTTTATGATCTCCTTTCTGCTGTTAGAATATAAATGTCTAAACTAGCTTGTTTACCTTCATTTTCAGCCCCTAGCACAGGCTGGAACATAGTCAGTGTTTAATGTGTAATTTCTGAATGAATGAATCCTGAATTCAAACTGTATTGTCCTATACCAACTCCATTCAAGAAGAGAAATTGTCCTTGAGGGGTATCTCTGGGTAATGTGACTCCTAACATGCTTACAAACCCAGGAAGATGTTTTCAATATAAAGAATTTGAAAGCTTCCTATATATTATTTCATTAACCCTTACCAGCAAGATACTTAAGAAGATAGAATACATTAGTCTGATACCACACTCTTGAAACAGAGACCTAAGAAGGTAATGTGATTTGGTCAATGTGAATTAATGAAACCATGAATGAAATAACAAGAGGAAGAAATAGTTATTAGCCTCTTAGTTGGGAGCAAAGTTAAAGGGAATGCCCTCCTTTGTGTTAGAGCCTCAAAGAATTACGGAGACTGCACAAAACTGCAGGGTAAACCTCAAGGTGTTTATGTCAAAAATCATAAAACTTAATCTAACTGGGCAAGTTTTTTTCTCTTTTTCTTCATTTGTGGTAAAAAATAAAACCACATAAAATAAAACTTACCATCTTAATCTTTATTATTTATTTATTTTTTTAGAGACAGGGTCTCTCACTCTATCACCTGGGCTGAAGAACGGTGGCATGATCATAGCTCACCGTAACCTAGAATTCCTGGGCTCAAGCAATCCTGCTGCCTCAGCCTCCCAACTAGCTAGGACTACAGGTGTGCTCTACCATGCCTGGCTAATTTTTTTTTTATTTTTTGTAGAGACAGGGTCTACTAAGTTTCCCAGGCTGTCTCAAACTCCTAGCCTCAAGTGATCCTCCCACCTCGGCCTCCCAAAATGCTGGGATTACAGGCATGAGCCACCACAGCTGGCCCCCTTAACTATTTTTAAGTGTTCAGTTCAGTAGTGCCAAATATATTCACATTTATGTACAAGCAATCTCTAGAACTTTTTCACCTTGTAAAACTGAAACTGTACCCATTAAACAATTCCCCATTTTCCCCTTCATCTTTGCCCTGCCAAATACCATTCTAATTTCTGTTTCTTTGAATGTAACTATTAATACTAGATGCCTCATATAAATGGAATCATACAGTATTTGTCTTTTTGTGACTGGCTCATTTCACTTAGCATAATGTTCTCAAGGTTCATTTCTTGGGCAAGTTCATTTTATGAACAATTTCTACATATATTATTCAAAACATTAAGGATCTGAAAGTGAACCCAATATGATTTCATCAGAAAAAAACCACAAATCTCAAATACTTAGGAATAAAATAGAACTTGGGAAGCAAGTACAAAGTTTACAATAGGTTAGCACAATCAGAGAAAAATAATCATTTTGAGACATCAGGTGCCACAGAGATCAGGTGACCAATCATTTGAAAGATCAGTTGACACAGACAATGAGTTAGTTTCACATTACCTCTGGAATTAAGCAGGAAACAAGTTTAAGTTTTGGTTCAAGTTTTGGTTCTCCAATTAACCAGAGGAGTGAGAGTTAGCAAGTTATTGAGCGTTTCTGAGACTTGAGTCTTTAT
>NW_012134970.1:5553242-5554242 GCF_000956105.1 Propithecus coquereli
CTCTTTTTCATTTATAACATTTGCTTTTTTCTCATCTAATAGAAAATGGTATGATGACATTTTGCAGGCAAAAGTAGGGTACAGAGAAAAAACATAATTCTGGGTTTAAGGCACTAAGAAAACTTTTAATCTCATTCTTGCTGAAAGTCAATGCCATTTGGTTTGCTCCTTTACTTAAGGATTTAAGAAAATGTGTAAGTGCATTTTTACAGTTATAGCATAATGAAAAATAAGTTAAAACATTAAAATATACAAATACTGATTGTTTCTAAAAGGGCTCAAATCTATATGTACTTAACTACTTAAGTCAGAACAACACAGAAAAATACAGTTTATAATTGTCAATGGAGAGAATCCTGAAAAAATAATATATTGAAGACCTAATTTGTTAATTAAAATGCTCAGACTTCGAAACTTGACAGCCTTAATACCTCTGTGAGCCTGAGTATTTAATCTCTTTGCTTGCACATCTGTAAAATGGGAATGATATTGACTGTATAGGGTCATTATATAGATTAGAGTTAGTACATGTAAGTGACTGTCAGAAGGCAGCCCTTGATAAATGATAGCTGTTACTGTGATCTCTTCCTATAAACATAATGCTATGATACATTAGCTAAATCTCCCAAAACTGGACTTCTGCCTGCACGAGAGCTTTCCAGCCTACTGCAGATGAGTCACGTTATACTTTTGGTATCACACATATGGAGAAAAACCAACAATTCTCTTTTCATCACCTCTGAAACAACTTCCTTCAGGCTCTTAGGGTGCAGGGTGACCCTAAAACTCAGCAAGCTCTTCAATTAGACCTACAGTTTCTGAAAGAGCCAGTCAAAAGCAGATATGATGTCTTTTGATATTATCCTGGTCAGGGTCTGAAATGGAAGATGCAGGTAAATGAAAAATATAATATAATTATGAGTAACTATTACCAGACCTGGAAGGAAACTATAAAAAGAACTGAAGCTGTGTGAGGAACAAGGTCGAAGGAAGGTTGGGA
>NW_012134970.1:5558672-5560097 GCF_000956105.1 Propithecus coquereli
AGAGCAGGCCAACAGAAACCTGACTTAACTATGGTTTGTGAGAAAAAGACTGGGGCCTGTAGTCAACAGGGAGCTGACTGTAAATCAGTAGTGTGACATGGCAGCAAAAACGTATATGCATACTGGGCTGGCTGGCTGCATACAGTTTGTAGAGCAAGCAGTGTGACAACCTTACTTAGCCTGTACTGGGGAGAGGCTGTCTGCAACATGGTGCTTAGTTCTGGGCTTCAAGTTTCCATGGACACATTGGAAAGCCGCAGTGTATTGTAGAAGGGGGCTGGGATTGAGGATTGGGATTGTAAAGGAGATTACTATGAACAATTATATGGCAGAAAATGATGTAACCTAGAGAAAATGAATAAATTCTGATAAACATACTATATACCAATACTGAATCATGAAGAAATAGAAAATCTGAACAGCCCTAAAACTAATGAGAAGACTGATTCAGTTATTAAAAACTTCTCACCAAATAAAAGCCCAGAACCAGATGGTTTCACAGGTGAATTCTACCAAATTAGAAATAATGCTAATCCTTCTGAAACTCTTCCCAAAAAAATTGAAGGGGAGTGAACACTTCCAAATTCATCTTATGAGAGCAGCATTACTCTGATACCAAAGGCAGACAAAAATGCCACAAGAAAGAGAAAATAACAGGCCAATATCACTGATGAACATAGATGTAAAAATCCTCAAGAAAGTACAATCAAACTAAATTCAACAGCATGTTAGAAGAATTACACATCGTGATCAAATGGGATTTATCCCCGGAAAGCAAAGATGGTTCAACATAGGAAAATCAATTAATATAAGACACCACGTTAACAGAACAAATGATAAAAATCACATGATTGTATCAATAGATGAAGAAAAAGAATTTGACAAAATTTAACATCTTTTAATGATTAAAAACTTTCAACAAATAAGGTATAGAAGCAATGTACCTCAACAAAATAAAAACCATACATGACAAGCTCATAGTCATACTCAATGGTGAAACTTGAAAGCCTTTCCTCTAAGATCAAGATCGAGAACAAGTCAAGGATGACCTCTATCACTACTTCTATTAAACAGTACTGTAAGTGATAGACAGAGTGATTAGGTAAGAAAAAAAATAATAAAAGATATCCAAATAGTAAAGGGAGAAGTAAAATTATCTTTTTTTTTCAGAGGACATGATCTTATATATAAAAAATCCTAAAGATTCCACAAAACAAACCTGTTAGATTTAATAAATTCAGTAAGTTGAAGGATACAAATTCAATATACAAGAATCAGTTGTGTTTTTATACACTAAGAATGAACAATCTGAAAAGGAAATTAAGAAAACAATCCCACTTATAGTATCATCAAAAAGAATAAAATACTTGGGAATAAACAAGGAGGCAAAAAACTTGTACATTGAGAATTGCAAAACACTGCAGA
>NW_012134970.1:5561172-5572437 GCF_000956105.1 Propithecus coquereli
TGAAAAACAGTATGGAGGTTCCTCAAAAAATTAGAAGTAGGACTACCACATGATCCCACAATCAATCCCCTTTTGGGTATTTATCCAAAAGAATTGAAATCAGGATCTGCATTCCTATGTTTACTGAAGCATTATTCACAGCCTAAGTGTCTATAAATGGATGAATGCATAAAGAAATTGTGGTATATGCACACAAATGGACTATTATACAGCCATAAAAAAGAAGGAAATTCTGTCACATGCTACCACAGTAACAAACCTTGAGCATATGTGCTAACTAAAATAAACCAATCACGGAAGAACAAATAACTGCATGATTCCACTTATATGGGTTGTATAAAATAGTCAAATCATCAAAGCAGAGAGTAGAATGGTGGTTGCCAGAGACTGGTGGAAATGTGGAAAGGAGAGTTTCTGTTGAACAGATATAGAGTTTCAGTCATGAAAGATGAAAAAGTTCTAGAGATCTTCCTGTGCAACATTTTATTATACTTTTAGCTAACAACACTGTATTGTATCCTTAAAAGTTTGAGGGTAAATTTCATGTAATGTGTTTTTATCACAACAAAAAAATAAAGCAGGCTAAGAAAACAAAGGAAGAACATCTTTCAAGAAGAGGGATGTGGCAAACCACATCAAATGCTACTGAAAAGTCAAATAAGATCATAGAAAATTAATCATCACGTTTGGCAAAGTATATATTATTGGCAACCTTGATAAGAACAATGTTAATGTAGTGGTGGGGAAACAATGAGATTCATATGAAATAGGGAGAGAAAGAGAAATAGCAGCCTCAAGACTGAAGACAGAGGAGGTATTTTTATAGGTATCAGAAAAATAGTATAGAAGAAGGGAGAAAGGTTTTTTGTTGTTGTTTTTTTGTTTTGTTTTTTTTTTAGAGAGGAGCATTATTAATATATGCTGCGTGCTGACTGGAATGATCCTGTAGAGGTAGATAAAAATGATGATGTAAGAGATAGAGCGGATAAATTCAAGAGTAAACTTTGAAGAGATTTGAGCATATGGGATCCAGAACACAAGTGGAGAAGCTGAGATTAGGTAGGAGCAGGGCCATGTCTTCCTCTTATCTAAAAGAAATGCAGAGTATACAGACATAGATATAGATGCATTGGTGGGTTCAATAGTGGGAAACTCAAGTTCTTGTCTGTTTGCATCTATTATAAAATCAGTTTAGATGAGGTGGGAAGGAGGTATTGAATTCAGAAACAAGAAGAGGTATGAAATTGCCATTTCAGATAATAGGAAAATGAATTTACTAAGGAAGTATAGGAAGTCTCTCTGGCTGTATCAAATGCCCACTGAAATTCACGTTCAGAAATTTCTAGTGGAGTATAGTCATCCAGACTATGTATTTTTTCTCTAACAATGTTTATCCACTGAAGTTTTCTGGGTTTGGAATAGGTGGAAAGTTGTGTTTAACTGAGTTGACATTTTTTGGGTAAGTAGAACAGGGATGAGTGAGGCAAGAGCATTAAGGTCATTTCAAAAGGTGTGACTCTAGTACTAGCCAAGGAGTTTGGCCCAATAAGAAGAGAAATAAGGACATGATGGGGTGATGAAGACTAAACAAAACTTCACATTCTGCAGCATTCCCCTCTACTAACATTCAAGGCAGAAGCTTTACATCCCCCTGACTACCTTTTTTCTTGAAAAGGGCTCAGAGTAGGTCATGGCAGGAATGTGTTTAGGGCTAACTCTATACTAAGACAGCTGTGGTCATCCTCCCCCTCCTCTTCTTCCTCCTCCATATAGCAACAAGGGTATGTGGCCTGAGAATGCATTGAGATAAGTTCCTATTTGCCCAGCAGGACTCCGTCAAGTGCATCTTTCTTTGCACCACCCAACAAGCCAGAGAGGGCCTCCAGGAAAGTTTATCAGGAAACTAAGATTACCATTTATCATAGTCCATGTTCCTTTGCGAAGTAAACGCTTTTTAAGTGAAGTGGGGAACAAAATTATCATTTATAATGTTAATTAATGATAAATATGACTGCTTCAAAAAATTTAACTTGGAGAAAGAATTCTATGTAAAACATAATATTAGCTGACATTTAAGATAGAATGTTGTAAAAGCTATCCACTCCCAGGATCTGTAATGGAATATAGAAACATAAAAAGAGCACTTCTAACTAATCCATGGACCATCTGTTTCAGTACCTGATCTCCGGAGGTGACTAATCATGGCTGCTTCTCAAGAATGTTTAACAATCTCCTCTTGCCCTTCTCTTACCGACCTATCCTCCTCTCTTAATAGAGCATAATAGAAGCATACGGTGCTGTAGAAAGCTCCTGGCAACAGAATTCTATCTGAACCATGGTAAAGTTTTTCTCTCACTTTTCCCTTTCTGTAGGAATATACGATTTAGGTATCTTTCTGGTCTCCATTCTTCTGAGACTGATCCTAACCCTACCCAAACCAGAAAAGATAAGAGGAATATAAAAGCTTCTCAAGGACATTAAATCCCGTGACCATGTCTAGGAGATCCTCTAGTGCGTAGGAGTTCCTAGAAGTTCCTTGAGTGGCATGTTCTTTGGTTTCCAAAAACTATTACTTATGGGTGAGAATCAACCTAAATGATTGTAATAGTCAAATTTTCCAGAAAGCAGAGCTTACCCCTACAAGCAACAAGAATTAAAATATGTATGTGTGTGATTCAACCTTTTCTTAAAAGTCAGTGCACATCAATTAGTCTACTAATATGTTTTAATACAATGGAGCCTTAGAGATTACTTTAGGTATGTCAGATTATTTGGCTTTATTTACATTATCCCAGGCTACTCAGTGGAAAAAATATAAACTCTTGCAGTTTTCCTACTTTTGACCTGTTTGGAGAAATGTTTAGGTCTTACCTACCAGAGGTGGTCTACTTATAGGAGAAACCAAGACACTGCCTGAAAAAGAAATTATCTTAAGAGCAAGTTGATACACACACGTGTGTGCACAGACACACATACACACACACACATGCACAAAGTGAACTAAAATTGAAAATAATGCAGAGTGTAGAACAAAATATATCACATATATTGTCCTCTGCCCAGCCCTCATAAACTCATATCTGAGTCCTAGGCAAGGGGGCAATAACGAAAAATCAATATAAACCAAGCAAAAATGATGCAATGTTTTGGCAGTGCCAGCACTCACAGCTTCAGCAGTGATGTCAGACAGAATCAGCAGCAGTAAAAGTTTATATCAGCAGCTTCCACAATGGCAGACCCAGCTTTGGGAGCCTTTGATTCTTGTTAGACATTAACATTCTCAATGTTGGGCCTCTGCAGACACAACACAAGATGGGGCTACTAGCAGCAGTGATGTTTGGGCATAAAACTATGGAAGCACAGTTTCTCTATATATCAAAGAAGCAAAGATGACAACTGCACAAAGCGCCCCAAAATAGGAAAGAAGGAAAATGGCAGATACCACATGGTAGCCCAAAGAATTGGCTTGTCGATCTTACCCAAAGGATTGCCTTATAGACCATACTTAAGAATCCATCTAGAGATTTCTAGGACTACTTGGAAATCCATTAGAAGATATTTGAGAGGAGTTGAAACTGTCAGTTATTATGAATCTGATTTTATTTGGGGCTGGTAAGGTTTAGAGAACACAACTTGTTGTGTTGGTGCATCTCATTTGTTATTCTTCCCTCACAAATATTCCCTATTGTTATTGTGGATATATGGCACTCAACAGTCTTCCTCCTCTTTGCAATTTATTCTTTCTATTCAGATTGGATGTGATTGGAATTAAATTAAAAAAATAAACTCTAAGGAAGGGTATAAGAAATTTTTATGTGAATAAAGTATATAAGCCATAACATAAACACTATGGTATCCATGTTAGCAATTTGAGGACACTGTGTGTGTGTGTGTGTGTGTGTGTATAATGTTTAACTATTTTAGAACATTTATTCTTTCAAAGAACTAAAATTCAAACTAATGGGTTATAGCCACTTTTGTGCACATTTTTATTCCATGTAAACTATGCTTCAAATGAATGAGGTATGGCATGCAAATACTAACGAAACAGATCATTTCATTTCTATCAAAAACTAATTTACTTTTTACCTTTGCTTTTGATGACTTTCTGATGCTGAAAATTACTACATCTTACATTACTTCATAATGTCGCTTTGACTCAAGAGCAATATTTGAAAAGTTCTAGCTTATAGTTAAATTAAATCAACCAGCAACTTAACAAATATGCCAAAAGTAGCTGGGCCTGTGTATGACAAAGAATGAGTGCAAATGGACAAAGAACCAGTATAGGGCTGTCTCCTAAATTGGTATTAGCAAGCACTAGCATCACCAGATGGGCTGACATTAAGTGCTGTTGATGGCTGATAACAAGAAGCAGCAGGACTTTAAGGAAATGAGGGGAAATGTTTTACATTTATCACAGTGACTTAATTTGAACACTTAAGTAGCAATTAAATCATGCTTATTGCTCAAGGTGCATGATGACCTGTCATGTCAGTTATTAAAAATGTTCCCAACTTGGGCCATTAGCCTTGAGTCAAATATGAGGTTCTGGCATTAAGCCTGAATGTTAAGTTGTACTCTCATGGATAGTCTGTATGGCCCAATAGAAAGTGCCTAATAGGAAGACATACATTTAAATTTGGTTCTGCCACTTACATAAAGGTCCGCCTTGGAGATACACTAAGGGGGACCTCATGTACACTTTAAATGTGTATATAAATCACCTAGTGATCTTGTTCAAATGTAGATTGTGAATAAATAAATCTGAGAAGTGGGGTCTGAGATGCTGCCTTTCTACCAAGCTCCCATGTACGCTGATGCTACTGGCCCTCGGACCAACTTTGAGCATCAAGGCCTTAGAAGATTATTGATAGATCATGTAAAAAGTACATGTGTGCAAATGAAAACACTTTGTAGATGGTAAAGTAGCATATATTAATATATCACTTTACATTGATTAACAATAGATGGGGATTCAAGCCAGCAAGAAAATGTCCAATAGAACAAATTATGTTTCAGATATCCTTCAATTTTTCCTTTATAGCAAAATAGAAAACAAAACTGGGAATTGGAGGGGTAACATAAGAGGTATATTCATGCTAAACAATTTTGTTGCTTTCTGATGGCCTTGAAAGATTAACTTCCATATAACTACCCTGAATAAAAAGATGGAAAAAATGTTTTTTTTTAAGAAGTTTGTACAATTAGACTCAGTCCCATATTTGTCCTACAGATCGGCTGATTCCAATTAAAACAGAAATAGTAAATGACAAAAAGGAGAAAGAAAACTGTGGGCTCCAAAAACACTGGTGACAAGAAAGAATCACTGCAAACAAAGAAATTAAAAACTAATATAAGCAGACATAAGAAGAGAGAAATCGAAGCTGTATGAACACCTAGTTTCCCTTAGCGAAACTTTTCTTTTTCATTGGCGTTACCATTTTCTAAAGGAAATGAACAGAATTCACGGGTTTAATCAATGATTCATAAAGCATTTCTGTGTTCCTTATCCAAAGTCCAATCAACAGCTCCCTGTCAAAGAAAACATAGATTCTCTCTCTGAGGTTCCAGTCCCACAACATTTTGGCCAATTTTTCATTATTGCATGGTCAGTTTGTGACAGTATGTGAAGATTTTTATCATGTATTAGAAAATACATAGCAGGCCCCTTTGTATGGGATAAACCCCTCACAGTCTTTTAGATTTTGGACAGACCCAGATTGTCAAACACTTTGCTTGCCCCCATGATGGATCTCTTTATAACCACGATTATAGTTAGAACTCTGCTTCCAAATATTTATCAGACTCACCTTTACCCGAATTTTATACTTTCTCTTCCTGGTTCTGTCTCTGTTTACCCTCTCTCACCTGCTTGTGGTGAGAGAAAACATCACGCACGCAAAATCCAAAATGCCATTGTTAAACAAATACGTATGAATGAGAACTTAGCTTAGTGGCCTCAGAGACAGGAAGAAATGATAAACAAGATTGAAATCTGAGTAACTGTCAATGTGTTCTGGCAGTACTATTCCTTTGAAAAATAGATTGAATGTGAAACTATTAATACCAATTACTAACTTAATTCCTCAGCCCAGTCGATATCAAATCATGAGGCCATTTAAATGCAAAACAGCCACTGAGCGAGACCAGTTCTGAAATCATTCAAGAAACAGATACTTGAAAAATATTTATAGACACCAGAACTGCGCTCATAGTGGAGAATATGACACACCTGCAGATTGTTCTTTGCTCCAGCCCTGGGTAATCTGGGTCAGCTGCCCCAGGTGGGTGGCCTCATAATTAGGCAGCTCTTCACTCTCCAGTTGCTTCACCTGAGAAAACCCGAGCCTTTGAGGATGACTGAGCAGCAGTTCCCCTCCATAGAAACACTTGTGTGATACACCAGGAGTGGTTTTAAATGGTGGAGATAATTACTTAATTCGAGCTGTAGCGACTGGCCAAGTAAACATGTAGCAGCCAGGAAGCTATTAGCATGATTTTAAGGCAATTATTCCATTAGTGTTTAATAGTCTCCAATTAGTCTTCTCTGACTATCAAAGTTTGAATGTCTTTTTTTCCTCCAAAAACTCTCAGGGCTGAATAGTGCAAAAAAGTACCAAACCTTTTTTAAAACCTGGTTTTATATGTATGGATCTACCAAACCTACTAATTTACAGAAACAAGAGGGTATTAAGGAGTATAGATTTGGTGAAATATATTGTGTTTATTTTTTTCTCAGAAGGATTGGGGATCCACTTTGAGTATAATAGTAAAAGGAGTGGAGAGAGCAATGGAAATTCCCACGGCAGCCTAATGCTATCATCTTTATGTCTTTACTCTTAAAATCACCAGAATATTATCAAAGTCTCTGACCTCAGCCTTTCACTTTGTTCCGGGAGGAGAAAAGGGAAATTGCCCTGTTCCTGCTAATGCCTAGTTCCTTGTCTCCTCACTCTGGTTAGTACTTGTTGCTGCTGAATCATCCAGATAAAAATCCCAAAGCCTTTCTCTCCAAAATTCCTAGGAGATTTTCCGTAAGGTCCAGATTAGAGGTCAGATTTCTGAACTGATAGTAGGTCATTTGTCTTCACTGAGCTTCAGTGTTTTCATCTATGAAATGGAGATAATAATGCCAGCACCGCCTGCTTCACGGGGTTTTTGGAAGGAGTATGTGAGCTGGTGAATGTAACGGGGCTTTGAAAAGTGAAGTATTAAAGAAACTTAAGGTAGATTCAAAATGGTATCATGCCATCTCTCAGAATTAGCTAAGCAAACTTAGGATTTTAACCCTACTAGAGAGTCACCTATCAGAAGGCTGCCATCACAGTTCTTTCCCTCTTACTTTCTATAGGTATCAAAACATTCAGGTGAGACCATGTGAAAGTAACTCTCTAAAAACCAAATAAGAATAAAGGAAGAAAAACGATGAGAATGGCTGTGAAAGTGAGAGTGGAGTTATGCCAACAAAGTTGTGTACTTTCTGCTCGCTCCTTGAAAAGAGCAATCTCTAGGCTCACACAGGTAGGGTGAATGCAGCCTGGAGAAGCTGGGGTGTTCTTTTCCTTGGAGATCCCTGAGTTCTTGGGAAGCTATCTGTTGAAGACAGGACAAAAGGAGACAACCCTTTTTGTGGAGGAGGCTTACAGGGCAGTCTGTGCCTGTCATTGCCACCAAACAACCACTTGACTAACAACCATTGATTTGAGTTACTGATCAATTACAATGCTGTTAGTTGGAGCCTCTAGAGATTTTCAAGAGACCCCTTCCTTCCCGTTTTGTTTTTGTCTTGTTATTTATTACATTTTCACCTAGTAGCTGAGAGGGGGCACTGGATGGGGCAGATCAGAGGAGGTAGACCAGAAGGTTGAAGTTAATAGAGCTCAGTTCAGAGCCGGGAGAGGACCACCCACGACTAATTGTTCTCCAGCGGGGTACTGGAACGATCAGGTGTATGCTCCCTGAGCCCAAGTGCAGAGCCAAATTGGTAACGAAGTATGGCCGTGTCCCCAGCTGTCATTGTCGTAAACTGTCCTGAAACGACCCTCCCTCCTGGATACCTGAACGAGGGGCTGCTACGCTCTCCCGCCCCAGAAAGCTGCCCAGTCCTCTGGTCCAAGTCGCGCGCGCCATGCTGAAGCTTCTTGATCCCTCCTGTCTCTTCCTTGCTTTGTCCACACTTCCTTCCTTCTAGGCTGTCTGGACACCAGCTCAATCACCTTTTCCCTACCATTTGTCAGTTAATCCCACCCCTCCACCACGGCTCACGCAGGTTTTCCTGCCCGGCTTCTGTCCCAAGCAGCAAACGCACGGTTCACAAAGGTTTGCTTTTCTGACCCGGGCGATATTCGCTGCTAACACGCACTTGGACCAGACTCTGGACGGTGGCTACTCGGCCAGGCCCTCCGGGGCCACGCCGCTCAGGAAACTGTGCCCTCTGCCCGTGCCCCCCTTCAGCTCCCTGTCAAGGGCAGTTATCATGCTGCCGCCGGTCCCTGAACTTTCATCACTCTTCGGGAAGCGCTTTGTCTCTTTAAAGGAGAGTGGGGACGAATATTAATGACTCTAACCGAGAATCTACCAAATCCGCTCAATTCCGAGCCGGGGATGGACTCAGAGGTCCACGCGCTGGAGCC
This sequence comes from Propithecus coquereli, assembly GCF_000956105.1. Taxonomy (NCBI): domain Eukaryota; kingdom Metazoa; phylum Chordata; class Mammalia; order Primates; family Indriidae; genus Propithecus; species Propithecus coquereli. Next base: position 5,569,809 of record NW_012134970.1, read on the forward strand.
GATCCCCTAGGACACAGGCTCGCGCTCACCGCACACGATCACCCCCCAGACCCAGCAATTGCTCCCACCCCCAAAATCTGCAGGGAACACCATGGCAGGGGGGCACCAGGCGTCACACGGGAGCCCAGCGTCCCCCTGCCCCAGTCCTGCGCATACAGCCTGCTTCAGAAGCCCAGGAGAAAAGCAGTCACCTTGACTCCTGGCGCCTGGGTTCCTAGAGGTTTGACAAACGCCAGGAAGCCCAAGGCGACCAGGCACACGCTCGCCTGGCCCGTGACCCACCCCTGAGGAAGACTTTCCCTCCCGCGGACATCGCGGCAAGTTATCACTTAGTGGCAGATAAAGCAGGGCGGGGCAGGCGGAGCGGGCGCCTCTGCGCGCCTACCTGGGATGGCTAAATTGGTGAGGGGGATGCTGTGGATGCTCTCCGGCAGAGTTGCCATCCAGTCGGCGAATTTCAGTTCGTTTTTCCCCTGAGACGAGGCCATCGTGCCGGTCGGCGTGCAGCGCGCTGGTCCCCGCACTGCTCGGGCAGGTTGCAGGCTGCTGCCGCTAATCCAGTGTTTGCTCCAGCCCGGCTAGAGTTTACACGCCGCTCTGCGCCACACCCACAGGATGGCGCAGACACATGCTAATTTTAATAATTATTCAAAACACCCCATGCTCCCTTAGTGCCTCCACCAGACTCCGCCGGAGCTTTTGTTCCTGACGTCCGTGCTCAGCTCTCCTCTCCGCTCTACCCTCCCTCCCCAACTCCCTCCTCCCGTCTTATCCTTCCTAGGCGTCTTTGCCTTTCCTCGCCATGCTGCAGTTTTCCTTGGCTGCTGCTGCTTTTATTTTTTTAACTGTTTTGCCCATGGTCTTACTCAGTCCTCTGGTGTGACTTCCTGATCCTGTTTGTATGAAAGACCGTCTTGCGGTTGCACCTAAAATCCTAGTAGACTTCGGGATGTTATTGCCTCCTGAGCAGCTGACTCTCATGCCGGCTTTCAGGACTTTTCATCCTTACCAAATAGCTTTCCTTTTTGTAAGTTACAACAGGTTATCCCTTTTCTCAGCGGTAGCCCACAGCCCTGCTTATAACAAAATGGTGGTCTTTATTCACCACTTTGCCTCATTTTTTTTAATAGCTGATAAGGGTGGTGTCAGTATAAGGCACAGTTAAGTTCTAGGCGGTTCCTACTTAATCCTGGGTACCCTGTTCCAGACATTTCAAATCAAGAAGCACTGTGCTTCCTTCATTTTCCAGATCATGAGAAGTCTATGTTATTTCTATGGAGAAAGCTTCCTCTGTCCTGCCAGTTTCATGACACTAAGGGTAAGACTGAAGCCTTATGCTGGAAGAAAATCACCACATCTCCCAGTGACATGCTGTAATTATTGCCAGTAGCATTTGGTGGAATGTATTTGGCACCATTCAAAGTGATCTATGTGACTGTCTGGATTTTCATTCCTTGGCAGACTAGAGAGATGTGCCTCTCTCAAGAGAAATCACTCATTGAGCCTCTAAAGAACTGTCTGGGTCTACCTGCTCTCAGATAAGAAAAAGGAGAGAGATCAAGTCTTACAAATGTGTTGAGATCAGGGGTGGCCTGAGTAGGGATGTGGACAGTCAGACATGGACTGAAAGTGTGCTGGGCCTTTGCAACCCAGAGAATGGAGATGCAGTCAAGGTATTTCTGTTCTTTCATCCCAGTGGTGTGTAAATCCTTCCTTTTCTAAAGGAAATCCTATTAGATTGGGGAAATGAAAATCAAGGTAGGAGAGAAAGCTATGAAACATAAGAACAATCGTTTCAGTTTGTTAAACCCACATAATGCCACATAGCATTAAAAAAGAAGAAAAAAACCTGAACCTAGCTTATTTTGTACAAAGATTCTGAGCCCCAAAAATATGCACCCCCAAATGAGGAGCACTATGGGAAAGGCAGAGAGAGGAAAGATAATCCCTTATCCTTGGGATCAAATTTTCCATCCCCCCTACCACCATAGAATCAATTAATAGGTTTAAGAGGATATGGTACAGTTATCTTTAGGGATGAGAAAGAGATGTACTGGAATTTTTTTCTCCAAGTAAATCTTAACATTCACGCTAGCACAATAGAACCCACATATAGTTTTAACTAGGATGAAAATTTACCTCACTATAGGATTCTTGGTCAAGAGACCTACAAACATCACCCTTCTGGCTAATGCTTGTGCTCTCAGGGCATCACTGCAGGGCAGATCTGGCGGTCAGCTGCTCTGTCTTTGAGTAGTTCAGGCACGTCCTCTAGTCTCTGGCAGCCCTAGTTTTCTCCATTATAAAATGGTGGTAATAACTCAGATTTGTGGTGAAGCATCTGGGAAAGAGTGTATGTATGTTTATTAAAATAACAGGATATGTGTACTTACCTCTCCTTGTCGTTTCTATTCTTATAAAGTATTTTTTTCAATAGAATAAAACAATTATGGAATCTGGGCAATATTTTTAATAAGATACACTTTTAAAAACATGCCCTGTTAGAGTATGTTGGCCTTATGGGTCCCTAAAAGTTTACAAAGTATTTTATAAAAGTGAAACCACCTTAAACACTGAGGAAAGTTCCCTCTGTAAAGAATCATATACTACGTTTTGGTAAAACAAACAA
>NW_012134970.1:5573522-5574861 GCF_000956105.1 Propithecus coquereli
GTGTCCATCCAATTCATACCATGCAGAGTTGTTGATAAACATTGTTACTCATCTGGGGCATTTCCTTACTTCATATCCTTTTCCACTCATGAAAACACATGGCTCTTTGCTATATATTTTCTTTCATAATTCATAATCTTTCTTCCTCCTTGGAGATATACATGTTTTATTTTTTTAACAAATTGATTTGGTCTGAAAAACAAGGATTCTTAGAGGTCAGAAGCTATTAGAACATGTTTTAGTTGAATAGTACTTTAAAAGAACTCTTCAAAACAATTCACCCAAATTATTTAAAAAACACTGTGTAAATATACATGTACAGTCAAACTTAAAACATATACAAAAGGACAAGAAAGAACTTTTGTAAAATTAACTCCTCATAATCAATGCTTTTTTTTACCATTCTCTATAACTTTTACCTATATATTCCATCCAAAAAGCCTTACTGTGCTTTAAGTACAGTGTTTTTTGTACTTAAATTCAAAGTTTAAAACGTGATGTTTTTCTGCCATTATTTTAATCCTGCAGAGTTTTCCACTTATTCCTCTTCTTCTCCCCTATATCTACATTTTACATGTCAGCCCAAAATAAGTTAATTAACACTCACTAAGTATAATCTAGTGTCTGGAATCACCAGCTATGGAATATGAAGGCTTGGATTCAAATCCAAGTCTTCCCCATTAATTACTATATATTTCTTGGTTTCTTTATCTGAACTATAAAGAATGATTATTTTCTCCTGGGGGTGGGAGACTACACTTTTATGCTTCTTCCTACTACCATGCTTTTGTTCATGCACATGGAAAGAATGTACTTCATGCTTTCATCTGTCAAAATTCTTTCCATACTAACCAACTCCTCTTTGCAACTTCTCTTGCTAGCCATAAGAAGAAGTAATCCTTCCTATCTCTGCACATCCACTGCAGTTTGTTTATAGCTATCTTGTATTGTGTTTCCAATTTCCTAGCTTGCCTTGAAGCATTATGTAGGCAGGAATGGTACCATTTGACACTCTATAATGCCTTTCACAGAGCCTAAGATATTATAAGGGCTCATTCTAATATTCATTTTACTCATTTATTTCAGAAATACTTACTGAGTGTCTATTATGTGCTCTGCCCTAGAGAGAGAAGTTCGAGGAGCAAGTCTATGTCATCTTTGAGTTTATATTCCAAGCAGAAAGTGGCAAAAGATAGCTTAATGGCTGAATAAATAAACAATTAGGCTATCTCTCTCACCTCAATGGCAAAAACCCTCATTTAGCTTGCCTTTTTTGTTTGTCTGTTTGTTTTGTTTTGACAGTCATTTAGCAAATCTTTACTGAGAAGCTCTGACCCAA
>NW_012134970.1:5575111-5580161 GCF_000956105.1 Propithecus coquereli
TTAAACACTGAGGAAAGTTCCCTCTGTAAAGAATCATATACTACCTTTTGGTAAAACAAACAAATAATCCCTTCCTTGTTTTATCTGCTTCGAATTTCAGGATTTTTAATGTATTGATTTAGCATAAATCATTACTATTTTCTACAAACAACCCACTAGAAAAGACAGGGCTGTAAGTTGATAGTTCTGAATTTCTTTCCCAGCCTGTGATCAATATTTTGGGCAATTCTATGACCAAGTTTCCCCATCTTTTCATCACTGGTCCTGCTACCATTTACTAAATGACATTAGGAAAATCATGTAATTTCTCTGGGCTTTAATTCGGCCACTTTTATTAGTCAGTGTTCTCCAGAGAAAGGGAACCAGGAGTGTGTGTGTGTAGAGGGAGAGAGAGATTGAGAGAGATTTATTTTAAGAAATTGACTCATGTGATTGTGAGAGCCGGCAAGTATGAAATCTATGGGGTAGGCCAGCAGGCCAGGAACTCAGGAAAGATTTCTATGTTGCAGTTATGAGGCAGAATTGCTTCTTCTTCAGAAAACTTCAGTCTTTGTTCCTAAGGCCTTCAACTGATTGGATGAGGCCCTCCCACATTACAGCAGGTAATCTGCTTTACTCAAAGTCAAATGATTGTAAATGTTAATCACATCTGGATACAACTTCACAGCAACATCGAGCCAAGTTGACGCATAAATAAACCTTCACAGCCACTGACAAATTAAACTAGAAGTTGCTGTGGATCTCTAGGACCCCTTTTGACTCTATAATTCTATAATTCTGTTTCCTTTATGATTTTTTCTCATATATATAGCTTCTGGAAATAGCAAAAGAAGGAATAAATATATTTACCTTAGATTTTGAATCCATACAGACAATTCAAGGTATGGATCAACATTTTTATCCTCACAACATAGATGAGAAAATACCAATGACTTTTAATTATGGTGTTGATAGTAGCCTATCTCTAAAAATCAAAATCTTCTAGGCATAAATGGAAAGATGAAAATGTCTTATTGCAGTGGCTTCATGCTACCATTAAAACTTGTTCGTGTAGTCCTCTTGTGTCCATCCAATTCATACCATGCAGAGTTGTTGATAAACATTGTTACTCATCTGGGGCATTTCCTTACTTCATATCCTTTTCCACTCATGAAAATACATGGCTCTTTGCTATATATTTTCTTTCATAGTTCATAATCTTTCTTCCTCCTTGGAGATATACATTTTTTTTTTTAACAAATTGATTTGGTCTGAAAAACAAGGATTCTTAGAGGTCAGAAGATATTAGAACATGTTTTAGTTGAATAGTACTTTAAAAGAAGAACTCTTCAAAACAATTCACCCAAATTATTTAAAAAACACTGTGTTCATAAATATACATGTACAGTCAAACTTAAAACATATACAAAAGGACAAGAAAGAACTTTTGTAAAGTTAACTCCTCATAATCAATGCTTTTTTTTTTTACCATTCTCTACAACTTTTACCTATATATTCCATCCAAAAAGCCTTACTGTGCTTTAAGTACAGTGTTTTTTGTACTTAAATTCAAAGTTTAAAAAGTGATGTTTTTCTGCCATTATTTTAATCCTGCAGAGTTTTCCACTTATTCCTCTTCTTCTCCCCTATATCTACATTTTACATGTCAGCTCGAAATAAGTTAATTAACACTCACTAAATATAATCTAGTGTCTGGAATCACCAGCTATGGAATATGAAGGCTTGGATTCAAATCCAAGTCTTCCCCATTAATTACTATATATTTCTTGGTTTCTTTATCTGAACTATAAAGAATGATTATTTTCTCCTGGGGGTGGGAGACTACACTTTTATGCTTCTTCCTACTACCATGCTTTTGTTCATGCACGTGGAAAGAATGCACTTCATGCTTTCATCTGTCAAAATTCTTTCCATACTAACCAACTCCTCTTTGCAACTTCTCTTGCTAGCCATAAGAAGAAGTAATCTTTCCTATCTCTGCCCATCCACTGTAGTTTGTTTATAGCTATCTTGTATCGTGTTTCCAATTTCCTAGCTTGCCTTGAAGCATTATGTAGGCAGGAATGGTACCATTTGACACTCTATAATGCCTTTCACAGAGCCTAAGATATTATAAGGGCTCATTCTAATATTCATTTTACTCATTTGTTTCATAAATACTTACTGAGTGTCTATTATGTGCTCTGCCCTAGAGAGAGAAGTTCGAGGAGCAAGTCTATGTCATGTTTGAGTTTATATTCCAAGCAGAAAGTGGCAAAAGATAGCTTAATGGCTGAATAAATAAACAATTAGGCTATCTCTCTCACCTCAATGGCAAAAACCCTCATTTAGCTTGCCTTTTTTGTTTGTCTGTTTGTTTTGTTTTGACAGTCATTTAGCAAATCTTTACTGAGAAGCTCTGACCCAAGCATCTGCAAATCAGTCACACCTCTTTTGAATCTCCACAGTCAAGATCAGCCCTGGAATTTGGCCCTGTTTGGATGGTCCAAGACATGCCTATTTTAACATTCCACTAAATATCAAAGCACCAAAGACTTAGACTTATACCTTAGTTTTAAAAATACTTTTTTTTAAAAATGGTTCAGAATTGTTTCACCTCCCTACAGTGTTTTCCCTAATTCTTACCTATTGCTATCTTATTAAGTCAGTAATGACACTTGGAAATAGCATGATATACTCTTCTAGATCTCCAGGGGTCATTACTACAAGATGCTTCATCTCTCAGAGCATGGGTGTTGGTGGCAGTGGGGGTAGCCTGGGAAGGAAGAGGGAGACTGCTTTAGATTCATGTGCAGAATCAAAAAATCATCCTGGCACTATTCTACACATCACTGCTAAAATCTTATGACCATGGTACACCAATACTCATAGCAGCATTATTCACAGTTGCCAAAAGGTGGAAACTACCCAAACGTTCATCGATAGATGCATGGATAAACAAAATGTGGTATATACATACAATGTGATGTTATTTAGCCTTAAAAAGGAATGAAATTCTAATACCTGCTACGACATGACTACAATTTGAAGACATTATGCTGAGTGAAATAAATCAGACAAAAAAACTGACAAATATGGTATGATTTCACTTTTATGGGGTACCTAAGCAGTCAAGCTCACAGGAAAGCAGAGTAGCGCAGAGGAATGGTGCTGGGCCCATAAAATAGTCAAGCTCATAGAGACAGTAGAAGAGTGGTTATCAGAGGCTTGAGTAGGGAGCAATGTGGACTTTTTTTTTTTTTTGATAAGCACAGATTTTCAGGTTAGGATCATGAAGTTTCTGGAGATCGATGGATAGTGGTGGTGGTTGCACAACAATGTGAATGTCCTTAATGCCACTGAACTGTACACTTACAAATGGTTAAGATGGTAAATTTTATGTTATGTATATTTTACTATAATAAAAAATGACTAGTGCCTCTTGGTCAGAAGAGGTTGGTTGGTCAGAAGTAGCACATTCGTTTTATCAATTATAAAGTTGCTATTGTAACCATTTAGTAATAGCTTGCCCTCCAGTCAATTACTACAAGGAATACATCTGAAGTTGAACAAATTGTGTTTACTATTTGATGCAGTGAGGGAGAACACACATCCTGGGAACCCTGGGACATCTCAGTAAAAAGATGTTAGAAAGGACTTATGAGATTGGGGCTTGTGTTAGGTGATTTGGGGGAAGATTAAAGAAGTGGGGCTTTGCTTTGATTTGGATGCCGTCAGAAAGTGAGGAGAAGGTAATTCTATATTTGGGTATCATGATAAATCTTATCTAGAAGGAAGAAACAATAGACTAAAGCTAAATCTGTAATTAATAAAAAAGCAGGAGTCACTCACTAGAGTAAGAGAATAGTAGGTCATTTTTGTGGTGTGGACAATATGTTTTGTTTATTTTCAGGATGATTACAAAGTGTTCATATTCTTTTTCTATTTTTCACCAAGGTCACAGAGTACACTTGTAGGATGTTGATGTTCTGGAACATGTTTATGTTCAACAAGTGGACACCAATACCCACTGATAGTACCAGGAAAGCTCCTAGATGCCGGGGACTATTTTGCTCTTTCTCATCAGTAAGTAGAAGGACACAGCCCAGTCTCCTTTACCTGGAGTTCCAGAAGTCCTAGTCTAGAGGGCCTTTGTCAATGATAGATGTCATTGGCAACTTTGACATGTACTTCCCATCAATGACATTTTCACTTACACTTTACAGAAAGAACAAGTTGATTTCAATAAAGGAAATTATATGTATATGTGTGCAAGCTCATGGGTGTTCTTGCACAAATGTGACCTATAAAACCTTTTGTATATTCCTGCCATTTTCAACTAGTCGCTCAGCTACACAGAAGCAAAGATAATCTCTGCTGCAGGGTAACTCACTCAATTTGCATTTCTTTCCAGCCTCTTCTTGCAAACCCCAAAGGCAATGATCTATATCTAGGGCTGTCTGACAGGCACAGGTAATGCTGTGGGACACCACTAACACCTGAGAGAAAGAAATTCTGAGAAGAAAAGTCAAATAATGAGCTCTCAGTCTAGCCTTCGTCATAGAACTACAGATCAGCTTGTGGAAGAGTGTGTCGGAAATATAGGCCTGGTGTAAGAGGCAGGAGAGGTGTCTGGCTATTCAGAAAGTTCTGAACAATGCTCCACACTGGGAAACAAAGAATTATAGACCGTGGCTATTTGTGCTTATTCATTTTTCTGGCTGTCAGTCTAGCATCATTTAAGATTATGGTTCTTCCTAATAAATCTTTGCTCTAAATATCAGACAGTCTAAATAGTCATTCAGCACTAAACTTTTCTTCACAACTTTATGTAACCCCTAATCTATAAGTCTGATTTATTTTTGCTTACATAAACAATTTAAAAGTTGTAGCTATTTCTTTACATACTTGAGCTTGATGGCTCAAGTGTAACCACACATTTAAAGAAATGTTATCATATCCCCTTAATTTGCAAAGGTTAATTCCACATCATTTATAGTGCCTTCAGTTTTGTTAATCAACACTGTAATATTTGGCCACACTGCTCCCATCAAAGATATTATAAGGGAGA
>NW_012134970.1:5580466-5582316 GCF_000956105.1 Propithecus coquereli
TGAGCTACAGAAGCTGAGTAGCTGTCCACAGCTATAGTGCTGAATACAAACAGATTCATAATTTGCTCTGGGCATGTGTTCATCATGGCCTGCTATTGTAAGCCTGTCACTATACCATTATGGTGGTAATACTAAACTTTTTTGTGGTTTACAGTCACTTCTGGCTTTTGGCTTTATGTCTTTTAAAATACTTTATCATGAAAAAGTTCAAACACAAAAGTGGAGAGAACAGTTAATAAACCTCCACATGTCCATCACTCAGTCTCAAAAATATCAGCTCCTGGGCAATCGTTATTTATTTTCACATACTTCCCTTTCAAACTGGATTATTTGGAAGTAAATTCCACATATGATAACATTTAAACCACAATACTTCAATAATTAAATGGTAACTACTTAATTTAGTCAAGCAATCAGTAAATTTAGACTTTTTAAATCACCAATGATTGATTGAATGAACTGACTTAATTTTTTCTTACTTGACAGACTTGTAGCTTATACAATAAAAATATGAAACTTTAAATTATCTCTTATTTAAGAGCATGCAAAGTAATACATACAACTTGTATCATAAAGAAATTGTAAAAAGCAAAATTAAAACTTTATGAACATATACCACCCTAAATTCAAATTAATCATACACTCTGGTTGCATAATCACAATGGGCATACACTATTAAAAAGATAATAAATTTTCCTTACCCATGTGTGTTATTGTAATCATTGCATTTATATTCTGAATAAGCTAAAGCCTTTCTCTTTAAAAGTAATTGAAGTGTGTGCATTTCTTACCACAGTATTAGTTGCTTTTAAAAAAAGCAAAAGACAATGCATATATCTCTAATTAACAAACTTAAGACCTAGACCTCATCTTGTCCACTACACATCAAGTAATCTATTTAACTGCTAAATTATTTCATTACGTATCACATTTACATAAGACTTTTAAAATTTTTTACATATAGGCAATAATATAATTTCATTTAATTACTGCATTCAGCTTGAAAATGGCATTTGACAAAATACTCAGCACACATTTGCATAAAAGACCTTTTTACTGTTACAGAGAAATGAAACATTTCTAAGATACAGGAATACATTCTATCTAATAATTATCTAATATTTTTACTGGGTGTTAAATTGCTATATTTGGAATCAAAGGATCTTTAAAAGCTTACATAAAGAGCTTATAAATAAACTTGCCTTTACACATACTGTAGAAGGTATTATAAAATTTTATTGCATCAAATAAGAACAAATTATCAATACAAGATGGCTTAGGAGCAGTTTTCCTGGCCCCAGCAAAGATAATTGTGGACCCAGAAAAGATGAATGCCAAAATATATCATAAATCACACAGCAACTGTCAGAAAGGTCCAAAAGGACACCTAAATGCCTTATTTCCCTGGCTGAAGGATTCTGATTTATGAAGCACAATAGGAGAGAATAGGACAGATGAAAAAATATAAGCCAAAGGGAGATCCCCACACACACATTATTGTGGGGTAAGGAAGTTATGGAGTTACCTGCTTAAAACAGAAAAATTAATAAGCATGCAAACTCCAAATTAATACATTTGGCAGAAAACACACATGGTCAAGGCACTGAAAAATTACACACTTCTCAAATTGAATAATGCTGGTATGCAGACACAAAAGTCACAAGACTGATCTTGGTTTTGCATGGAAATTCAAAAATACAATACTTAAATTTATACTTAAGTAATGTGGCCACCTGCAGGCTGTTAGACAACAGTGGATGAATGTCCCATTATACATTGTCTAGTAACAAAGAAATTATTTTCTATTTAAAACAATTTATAGCAAGAAAATTATAACCCAGTACTATCAT
>NW_012134970.1:5583740-5596371 GCF_000956105.1 Propithecus coquereli
CCCAACGATATCCACTCAAATTTATTTGTCATTTGGCTCACTGTAGCCGTCTTCCATGTTTCTTTCTTGATACACTAAAAATCCCCAAATCCTACATCATCCACAACTATAGCCTCCTTAAAAAATCCTTTAATATGTTTTTCTAATAATTTCACATTTTTTGTGCTCACTGTCCTGTGATATTAAGGGGGATAGGTATGGAGAAGTCTGGGCATAGCACCATGGTTGCCAGTTAGACTTTTGCCCATAGTTTGAATCATGAATCGAGTTGATAAACTTGAAATTCATTTATAAGTGAGTTTTGCTCTTCCTGCATTCAGTTCTGCCTTTGGTCTTCCTTTCAATCCAGATATCTTTACATTTGATATTATTCCTCCAGAATTTAAACTCTAAAGACAAGATCTGTGTAAATCTATTTTACTTTTGGTTTTTCAAATCTAAATTAATATTTTCACTTCTCCTCTCTTTTTCTTTCTTTTCTAACTAGCATGTATTGTAAATCTCTTATATTGCACAATAATTCAGACTGTTAGTGTCATTTATATTATGGGTCAACATATTAGACAATAGCATAACTAATCTCATTGTAAGCCCCATTAAATTCTTAGCAAACAAGGCTCTCCTAGGGTATGGAAAGCTCTGTGAAAACCCTGTGGCTCTGTGCTTTGAGGAGGAGGATGCAGCAGATACAGGGACAATGACACAAATAAGCAGCAGGAAGGAAAGAGGGTAGTAGCTCTCAACTCTTTCTACACACCCGACCTTCTTTGGGTCTCTTGTCACTGATACTGGACATCAGGTTGAAACACAACATTATATATCTTTTATTAAACACACACACACACAGACACACACAAATACACTTCAAATTTTCCTTTGTGAATTATTTTTCCCTTTAAAAATTTCCATTGTTTATTTTAACCCAATGACAGATATATGAGACTCTTCAGTGTGACTTGTTTTATGTCCCCAATTTCTCCCACTCAACCTCCAAGGCATTATGTTTTTAATGCATATGTACCTGATTCCTTTGGCTTCTCATAGATTTATACCACATCACCTCCTCCCAGTGTCCCACTGATCTTAAAGAGATATATAGGCCATTGAAGCTGGGCAGGAGGCAGGGGAGAGGGGTAGGAGGATCTGAATATTTTAAAAATAATCCTATTAAGTCCATTAAGAGAAGTGCACTCTTAGATGAAAATCATTCCTATCTGATGAATAACCTCTTCAAAGACTGGGTGTGGAGGTTAGAAAGGGCTCTGAGTTGCTAATTAATGTTAGAGTATAAAAAGCAGAATTAAATATGATTAAGATCACATTTCCATGATTGAAACATTATTATTTTATGTCGAGTGCATTTGTCTCTGGCAAGAATGTAGTCTAAAGGATGTTCCAATCCGTAATAAATGAGCTCATAAATTTTGAGTGTTGTTTCACTATAGCACAAATCTAGAAATTCAAATGGATAGTTTCTCTTGGCAGATTATTTGAAGACTGAAAAACTATGTAATTTATAAATATCTCTCTTTCTGCCTTCTCCTTCCTTCCCTCCATCCCTCTCTCCCTCCCCCTCCCTTTCTCTCTCTCTCTTTCTCTCATATACATACAGACACACAGATATACACATATGTATGTGTGTGAAATTTTATTAAGAACTTTATTGAGATGGACTATTAAACTACCAGTATTCAAAAAACACAAATATTGAACTAAATTTAGCCAACCTAAATCAGTGTTCAGCATTGTTTTAACTTTAAGCTGGATCAATACTCCTGTATTGCATTCCTTTAAGTGATTTTTTTTTTTTTAGTCTCAAAAAAGTCAGACACAATATGAATGATTTTTGGATTTTGGTTGTTCTACATTAAGAAGAAAATTTAACCTTACAGCCTTGTGAAATGATTTTGTTGAAAAGATAGACTTGTCTTTATATTCCATGATGTTTCCTGAAAAAGAATCAGACTTGAGATCATTTCTCTTCACTCACAGCTATTTCTATCCATTTCTTTTTGGGCTATTATCACTCTTCAATTTTGTATCCAGGTATTGGGGAAGTTGACTAACTAATCATAGTGCAAATACATCAGGAAAACAAAGTACACTAGGTATTTCTTCAATGTTGGAGAATTGAAAAAACCTAAAAATGAACACTATAATAATTATTGCAAGGGTCTGCTGTCATCTCCGGGGCTGGGAAACAAAGACAATAATTTGAGTTTATCAGAATTCATATGCTTAGAGCAGTGACTCTGAGGAGTAAGGACTCAAACCTGTAAAGAGCAGCCATTGCGCAGGTTATGTGGATACCTCTTAGGGTAATAAGGGTAGCATGACCCTTCTGGAAGTGTAGGAAAAAGCTGGGATCTGCACCCTCTGCTGCTGCCCAAGAGAAGGACAATTGCTGGGGTAATGCCAGTAAGAGCATCAAGCTAGACAGAAAAGATTAAGTCCCTTCGTCCTCTTTTTCCCTTCCAGTATCCTTTAGTGCCCCCTATTGGCAGAACCTAGCAGAAACCCAGCTAGTAAAGCAGAAGTATAATTTGCAGAATTCCATTATCTCAAATCAGGGATATGGAAGAATGGATTTGCCACCAAGTATAAAACAGCCTAGCAATTGGCATGAGTGGTAGATAGGGTAATGGCGCTCCAACAGTATGCACATTCAAATCCTTGAAACCTGTGACTATATTATCTTACATGGCAAAAAGGACTTGGCAGTTGTAAATAAGTTAAGCTTCTTGAGATGAAGAGACTATCTTGAATCATCTAAGTGGACTCAGTGGAATTAGAAAGGTCCTTATAAGAGAGAGGCAGAAGAATCAAAGTCAGAGAAAGAGATGTGAGGTCAGAAGCAAAGGGGAGAGGGAGGGAGAGAGGAGGGAAGGAGGAAGAGAAAGGGGTTTAAAGATGCTATAGTGCTGTCTTGGAAGATGGAGGAAAGGGCCACGAGCCAAGACATGAAGGTAGCCTCTGGAAGACGGAAAAGCCAAAGAAATAGATGGCCTCCTAGAGCCTCCAGAAGAAATGCAGCTCTGCCAATATCTCCGTTTTAGTCCCATACAGCCTACTTTGTACCTCTGAGTTCCTTCTCTTGTTGTTTTAAGCCACTAAGTTTGGGGTAACTTATTACAGAAGCAATAGAAAATTAATACAGCATACCACTGAATTATAAAATTTTGAAGGTAGGGAAGGGAACAACACCCCCTCCAGAAAAGCCAAGAAAAAATATTAAGCAGACACATCACAGAAGAAAATACACAAGTAGCCAACAAATACATGAAAAGGTGTTTGTCATTTAGTCATAAGAGAAATGCAAATTAAAGCCAAAATGAGATATCAGTACATGCCTAGTAGAATGGCTATAATTCAAAAGAATGACAATATCAAGTCTCAACGAAGACGTGGGATCACTGGAACCCTCATGCATTTCTGATAAATGTGTAAAATGATACAGTCTTTTTAGAAAACTGTTCAGTATCTTCCTATAAAGTTAAACACACACTTTATCTATTACTCACCACAAGGTATACACCCCAGAATAATTAAGTATATTACCACAAAGAGAATTATACAAGTATGTTTGTACCAACTTTATCCATAGTATCCCTGTTATGGGTCAAATTGTGTCCTTCCAAAAATATATGTTAAAGTCCTAACCCCTGGTACCATAGAATGTGACTTTCCTTGGAAGTAGGGTCAGTACAGAGGTAATCAAGTAGCAATGAGGTCATTAGAATAGGCCCTAATTTAATATGACTGGTGTCATTATAAAGGGGGAAATTTGAACATGCACAGAGTAAAGATGATATGAAGACCCACAGGGAGAAGATAATCATGCAACTGGAGTAATGATATGCCTACAAGCCAAGAAATGCCAAAGATCACTGGCAAACACCAGGAGTTAGAAGAGGCAAGGAAGGATTCTCTCCTAAAGCTGACGAAGAGAGCATGGCCCTGCCAATACACCTTGATTTCAGACTTTTGGCTGCAAGAGCCTTGAGATAATGTTTCTGTAGTTTTAAGCTGCTCAGTTTGTGGTCCTGGGAAACTAACACAATTCCTAAACTTCAACAATCCAACTTTCCACCAACAGGAGAATAAATAAATATGCCTGGATCTATTCATCCAAAGGAATACTACTCCTCAACTAAAATGAACAAACTAATGATTGACTTAATAATATAGATAACTCTCAAGAGCTTTATGTTGAGAGAAAAAAAAACCAGAAGACACAAAGAGCACATGTTCTATGATTCCCTTTATATACAGACAATAGTGCAAAAATGGCAATATAACTCCTTATATCTGTGCCCTTTGCAATATTTTATCCCACCACCTATCAAGAGGTGGTCAATTATCCACCCCCTTTAATCTGGGCTGGAATGGGACTTTTATCAATAGAATGGAGTGAAAGTAATAATGTACCAATTCTCAGAGCAGATCATTCATACACCCAACTCTGTCTTCGAACCATACTCAGACATCATGTGAGAAATCTCAAGATAGTCTGCTGAAGGATGGGAGACCATATCAAGCAGAGATGAAATGTCATAGCAAAGCCCATCCTAGAGCTGCAGCTAATCACAAATACATGTGTAAGCCCAGCTGAAACAAGAAGAACCACACAAATGAGTCCAGACCAAACTGCTGGTCCATTTATTTGTGAACCAAATAGTCATTTTAAGTTACTAATTTCTGAGGTTTTTTTTAAAATGTAGCAGCAATTAACTAATGAAGTTAAGAAACAAACCAAAATTTGATGATAAAAATCAGAACAGTCAATAGCCAAAGCAATCCTGAGAAAAGAAAAAAAAGCAAAACTGGAGGCATCACACCACCTGATTTCAAAATACACTACAAAGCCATAGTAATCAAAACAGCATGGTACTGGCTTAAAAACAAACCTATAGACCAATGGAACGGAATAAAGATCCCAGAAATGAACCATGAATTTATGGTCAAATGATATTTGGCAAAGGTGCCAAGAATATACAATGGATAAAAACATAGTCTCTTCAATAAGTAGTGTTGGGAAAACTGGATATCCACATGCAGAAGCATGAAATTGGAACCTTATCTCACATCACATACAAAAACCAAATCAAAATGGATTAAAGACTTAAATGTAGGATCTGAAACTGTAAAACTACTAGAAGAATACATAGGGGGAAAAGCTTTTTGACATCAGTCTGTACAATGATTTTTTTCAGATATGACTACCAAAGCACAGACAACAAAAGCAAAAATAGATAAATGGGATTGCATCAAACTAAAGAACTTCTGCACAGCAAAGGAAACAATTAACAAAGTGAAGAGATGACCTACAAAGTGGGAGAAAATATTTGCCAACCTTACATCTTTTAAAGGGTTAATATCAAAAATATATAAGGAACTCAAATAATCAATAGCAGGTAAACAAATAATCCAGTTAAAATGTGCAAAAGACCTGAATAGACATTTCTCAAAAGAAGACATGCAAATGGCCAACAGGTACATGAAAAATTCTCAACATCACTAATCACCATAGAAATGCAAATTAAAATTATGAGATATAACCTCACACCTCACACCTGTTAGAATGACTATTATCAAAAAGACAAAAAGAATGCAGAGAAAAGGGACCCTTACATACTGTTGGTGGGAATATCAATTAGTACAGACATTATAGAAAACAGTATGGAGCTTTCTCTAACAGTTAAAAGTAGAACTACCATACTTACCTGGCAGGGAAGATACCATGATCACGAAGGTGGTTTTCCCAGGGTGAGGCTTATACATTGCACTCCGGATGTGCTGACCCCTGCGATTTTCCCAAATGTGGGAAACTCAACTGCATAATTTGTGGTAGTGGGGATAAAAAAAAATAGAACTACCATATTATCCAGCAATCCCACTACTGGGTATGTGTCCAAAGGATATGGAATCAGTATGTCAAAGAGATATTTGCACTCCTGTGTTCATTTTAGCATTATTTACAATAGCCAAGATATAAAATCAACCTAAGTGGACATTAATGGATGAAGGGATAAAGAAGATGTGGTATATGTACACTGGAATACTATTCAGCCTTATAAAAGAAGTAAGCCCTGCCATTTGCAACAACATGGATGCACGGATTAGTGAAATAAACCGGGCATGGAAAGACAAATACCATATGATCTTACTTATATGTGAAATATAAAAATGTAGAACTCATAGAAGCAGAGAGTAGAATGGTAGTTGCCAGGGACTGGGGGCTGGGGGACAAATGGGGAAGAGTTGGTCAAAGGGTACAAAGTTTCAGGTAGGGTAAATAATATTAAAGGCAAAAAATCAGAACATATATTGCCTTTTCCCCACCCAAGTCAGAGTTTCAAGTGTGTCAATCCTCCAGACAGTGCGCACCATACCCATTAGGTGTGTATATACCCATCCCGTCCTCCCCCCTCCCGTAACCTAAACATTTGTACCCCCATAATATGCTGAAATAAAGAAAAAATTAAAATAAATAAATAAATAAATGAAAGTGAAATGTGGTTTTAAAAATAGTCATAATACAGGTGTGACAGCTGATGCCGTCGTTGCCTTTTCCAACTCCACATAGAATTCCAAACCCTTGGCAAGGATCGGAGGGGCAAGGAAAATGGGGCTGGATATTGCGAAAGAAGAGATTTTATCATTCTTACCTTAAAAGACACTTCTCTTTTTCACCCAGAGGGTCATTTCTTCTGAAACAGATTTGCCTTATGCGACAAACCACCATTTAAGTCAGTGGCAGGGGGAGAAGGGGACATGAGGAGACATCTCAGAGTCAAACTGTGACTGGAAAAGAGGTGATGGCAACACACCAGTGGCTTGCCCAGTGCACTTTTCTGTGGAGAAACCCTTTGCTGAAATCTGTGCTTGTTTTTCATCTATCCTGAGACACACATCTATCACAATAAACTCTGAAAAACTGAAAAAAAAAATAGCCACAATAATTCCAACCACTAAGAAAAAAAAATGTGAACAGTTACCTTGGAGGGAGATTAACTATAAAAAGATATGAGAATGCTTTCTAAGATAATGGGAATGTTCTATATCTTGATTCGAGTGATGGTTATATCATAGTCAAAATGTACACATTCGTCAAAGTTTATCAAACTGTATGCTGAAGATCTGTGTATTTCACAGGATGCAAATTATACCTCAATTATAAATATAGAGAAGTGTCTTTTTGACAAAAATTCTGCTAAGTCAGTTTAGCAAGAATGCCCCCACCCTTGATGTAATCTCTTAGTAATTCTTCATCCGCTTACCCTTTATTCTGCCTATTGGTTATAAATCCCCAGCTGCCTTTGCTGTATTCTGAGTTGAGCCAAATCTCCCTCCATATTGCAATATCCCTATTACAATAGTCTTGAATAAATTCCTCCTTATTCTTTTAACAAGTTCTTTCTTTAACACTTACTGAAACACGATGGCTGGCACTTTTTATTAATTAAAACTCAACTTTTTTGAGAGTTATAAGTAATACTTTCTAGGAAACTTTTAAGATAAGCAAAAATATTCCTAATTATTTGCATATATATGGAGCAAATTTTTATATGTCTGATTCATTTTAACAAGCTAAATTATAAACAAATAAAATTTATGATAGAGAACAACTTGTGTTAGACAAAAATGTCTTTTGACACAGATTTAATATTGCAGCTTGGACCTATTACATATTCCAAGTAATGATTATAATGAGATGATTTATTGAGAACCTATTATTCTCAAGTTTCCTGTCATATATGCACTTTTTAATTCCTTATAGCAGTTTATTCTTGTATTTCAAGTGTTAGAAAACTAAGTGTTGCTGAAACTTCAGGTGAGGAAGAACAAAGCATGAAAAAATGTGATCTGGTTTGGGACAATTGACATTGGCCTAATAAATCTAAGCAATGGGCTTTAACTTCCACCAGTTATTATAAATATTTCTGAACATACTTCACTACACCTGGATAATCAAAATTTGAAGTGGTTACTTCAGAATTTTCCATTTAATAGAGCTGATTCTCTTCTCCAATGGCATCCTACATATCTGACTTTCACATTCTCCTGCTCAGGGTAGGCTTATATTATTCTGTTTTCACAGAAAGAAGGAGAAGATGAGACTGGGAAAGTTCACTGACATTTGACTAAATTCTAGGCTAAGAAATTTACTTTTAGTTAAAGAACTAGTTATTAATTTCTGGGAGATTCTTTTTTTGTTCCTTCTCCTCTGATTTGGGTGTTGCAGTAGCTAGCTACAGTGTTGGACTTCAAGTACACATTTCTGATTATTCAATAAAATTTTTATCTTTCAAAAATACATTTACTGGCAATTTCTCTATAACTTTTTTTTAGCCATTACAGCCTTCAATTCAAGACAATGCAAAAAATGAACACTTTGCACCCTGCTCTGCAAAGACGGGTAGAATGAAGCTTACAGCAAATTGTACAGGCAGACACTGTGCTCTATCCATTAGTGCTCAGTAAATATGATCAATTAATACCTCCTTTTACATTTCTATTACTTCCTATATGAAGTTAGAGTTTAATGGATTCTTTATCAGGAGAGTTCTGTCCCCTACACTCAACAATGCTGTTCTTTGATGCTGAGAGAACACAAACATTTTCATAATCCTCTCAGTACTGTAGCTTATCTAGGCTGATTCTTGGGAGAGCTCCGGAATCCACTTAGTGCTAAAGAAGAAGGAGGGGGAAAAGGCATGTAATGCCCTTTAAATTTATAGGGGGGAAAAGTGCCTGTGTAGAGAGTGGGGAAAATGAGAGAAGTTTAAAAAAATACATTGAAAAATGTATTATTAATTGAGAGGTTGACTGATTTGTCAGTGGTCTGTATCTTTTAAAGGATATGACATTTCCTGTAGTGGGTCCTATGTGACTTTCAGCTAAGACTAAAAAATGTAAACAGGACATGCTGTAGATGCCCCCCAACACACAAACACACACTGCCACTCACCAACAAAGAAAACAACAAAAGAAAGGAATCTTGCTTCATTTTTCTTTCCTCCCTCTCTATCCATGTCGTCCACCACTGAAATTCCTCAGTAAAGCTCTTGCTGAATATTATGACAATTTTTGCAACCTGATAGGGACCATTTAGGATCTAAGAGAGAATGGGTTTTACCATATTCACTTAGGCCTTCTTTAGTACTTTAAATTACTTTTATAATTATCAATATCAATATTATATTCACAAAGCAACAACAGGGGACTTCACCCTATGGAGTTAATTAAATACCTATAAATTAGCTCAGCTAGTATGCCAAGGCTGAATAACCTAGTCATTTAAATATGTGCTTTAATCGCAAATGGAATGAGTTTGAATTCCTTTGAGTTTTACTTTTATTATAAATTTCCCTATCTCCTTTTTCTATTAATATCCAATGGGTCACTATAATTTTTCACTTAATTATTTTTATCATGTCAATCTATTATGGATCTAATGAAAATATTTAAGTAATATATGGTTCTAAGAAGAAAAAACACACACATTAAATCCAATTTTCAGAAAAATTTACTGCATTTTTTAATGGGCAAGGGACTGTGTTTCTTTAGCACTTTATAGCACTTTATTAAGTATTGTGCAGTGTATATATTTTTTGAATTCTCAGCATGTCTCTGCAGCTTTGGAAAACAAGAGCAGATCCCACAGTAGCAATCCTTTAAAAGGGAATTTTTATTGACTAACATTCATTCAAGATGAGTATTCCCAGCATGTTAAAATATAATAATGCTTGCTATGCACACAGTTGGACGATGCTATAAGAAGCAAAATTTAGTTGTCTGATTAATCATGCCCTTGTTCCCTGTGGGGTTTTAATCCAGAATAGCTTGCCCATTGATAAAACTAGGCATCCTTTATGGTCAAATTCCAGCTAGAATCACAGAATTGTGGAATTAATCATTTCTACAAGTACAGCACAGTTTTGTAAATTCTGTTCTCTAACACTGCAGGCCTCAACCCTCAGGCGGTGGATCTGTACCAGTCCCTGGCCTGTTAGGAACTGGGCTGCACAACAGGAGGTGAGCAGCAGGTGAGGGAAGGAAGTTTCATCTGTATTTACAGCCACTCCCCATTGCTAGCATGACCGCCTGAGCTCCGCCTCCTGTCAGATCAACAGTGACATTAGAGTCTGCATTACAGTGAGTGGTATAATTATTTCATCATATATTACAATGTAATAATAGAAATAAAGTGCACAATAAATGTAATGCACTTGAATCATCCCATAACCAACCCCACCCTGGTCAGTGGAAAAATTGTCTTCTATGAAAGTGGTCCCTGGTGCAAAGATGTTGGGGACCACAGCTCTAACAAATTTCCGCTGTAAGATCAGAGCACTATTCATATAGAGGGAAAGTCTCACACAGGGTGAAGTAAAAAAACATCGATGATGAAGTGTTTGTGTTGTTAAAGAAAAAGACAAGCAACACCTTTGTTTTATAACCAGGGAGCTGTAGTCCATCTCCAGCAGGTCCTACTTTCCTGACTGAGGGTCTTTCTTAGCTCCATCTACATAAACTATGATATTCTTTAGAGTTACATATTCCAGACCTCAGCAGTGTGTGTCCTAGATAAACAGGGTAGTGGTAACAGTTGGATAGTCTGACAGACATGGTTTCAATCCTGGCTCTACCACTTAGGCAAATTATTTACCTCTGTCTTATTCTGTTCAGGATGCTATAACAAAATGCCATAGCCTGGGTGGCTTATAAACAACAGAAATTTATTTCTGAAAGTCACAAAGGCTGGAAAGTCCAAGATCATGGCATGGCAGATTATGGGGAGGGCTCACTTTTTGGTTCATAGATGGCACCTTCTCACTGTATCCTCATGTATTAGAAGGGAAAGGGGAACTCTCTGTGCCCTCATTTATAAGGGCATTAATAATATTCATGAGGGTTCTCCACCTGCTAATTCCATCACATTGGGGAATAGGTTTCAATATATGAATTTAGGATAGGGGGAGGGAGTTTATAAACATTCAGAACATAACAACCTTCCTGGATCTCAATATCCCGATCTGTAAATTTAGGACAAATAAGGCCCGAATATACATATATTTGACATATACTTACTTAACTTCTATGTTCGTGGATGTCTTGGTTTGTAAACATATTTTAGGTAATTGTAGAAAGTCATAAAACATGGATGATATAAGATTTGGAGAAGTGATGGGACTGTTCTATTTCTGGATCGTGGTGGTAGTTATACAGCTGCATGCATCAGCCAAAATTTGCAGAACTAAACACTAAAAAAAGGAACTTTGCTGAAAGTAAATTATGACTTAATAAAACAATGGAGAAAAGTGATATGGACAGTGTAGGAACTAGTGATAGTTCTATTATCACTTCAGATGCTGAATGAACTTACAGAGAACTTAATTTTTTTTCTAAGAGTTAGAAAAAATTCTTAGAGTTCCTTCTTAGAGTTAGGTCTTATATTTTACAATTTATAAACAATTACTGTCACTTCCCAGATGTTTGATATAGCAGCTATAATTTAATTAAAGTTTATCTGACATTCTCTAAACCTAAAGCAAAATGTGGAACTTTTTTATCTTTATTTCTTTTTAGAGACCTCTATTTTGGTCACGGATGTCTAATAATTTGGGTAAATATAACAAGATCTCAATGTGGTCCATGTTCCTTGTACAACCTACCACATGGAGTAGTGTGATCAATACCTCTTGTATAAATGTTAGGAGTTGCAGAGTTCTGTGACAATATAGGATAGAGGGAAAGAGCACTTGCTAGGTCAAACTCTTAGATTTTAGAACTCAACAGCAGCAGATTTTACCTGTGAAAGTCAAGTCCCACCAAGCACAGAGACTGGAGTGAAATAACTGAAACATCTGGGTTCTAGTCCCAACTCCTCCACTTATTGGGTGACTTTGAATGGTCCTCAAATGGTACGGTACCTATTAATACCTTACGGATGTTTTCGAGGATCAAATGAGACAATGTGTATAGAAGCATGTTGAAATTGAGAAATCCAATACAAATAAAATACTAATGATTATGAATCTGTGCTGGGCAAAGAGCTGCAATTGGAATCCTCAATTGCTCTTTACAGTGCCTCATACCTAAAAATCACTTTTTGACTTGCTTTTAAAGCAATCCACGAGGTTTCAATAGATCAATATGTGACCACAAATTCTAATGTGCCTCCTTTTACAACTTGAGATGAATAAGAGTCTGAGATGGCCACCATCAAACAGAGCTATTATTTTAGCCATTATAGTTTATGATACCAAAGAGAAGAAGTTTATGATGGTATTTTTGGTTCAGCTCAGTATCTGGGCCAGCAGGCACATGGAGCAAGCTTAGAGCCACAAAATGCAATGATTTAGACTGGGCTCCCTGGTGGTTAATTTCATCCATTTTACATAGCAAAGCTTGAGGATATGTTTAAAAATCCAAGCACTAGGTTTTAAATACTCTTATAGTTTTTCAACAAAGGCTTCCATCATAATGGATTACAAATAGTTTGCTAAATGTCCTTAAATAAATTATCTAGTGGTACTCTGTTGACCATGTCCTGAAAAATCAATCATTAAAAAAAAAAAAGAAGAAGAAGAGGCCGGGCGCGGTGGCTCACGCCTGTAATCCTAGC
>NW_012134970.1:5596421-5601740 GCF_000956105.1 Propithecus coquereli
AAAGGCTTCCATCATAATGGATTACAAATAGTTTGCTAAATGTCCTTAAATAGATTATCTAGTGGTACTCTGTTGACCATGTCCTGAAAAATCAATCATTAAAAACAAAAGAAGAAGAAGAAGAAGAAGAAGAAGAAGAAGAAGAAGAAAAAGAATGGAACTGCTTTTTTGTGGGTAATGGACAAAAGGCAAACATTTTGTGTCAGTCCATGCCTGAGTCATCCTCCAAAGGTCTACTGGTGGGAAAAAGGAAAAATAAATGCTCAAAGCTCTATTCTGGTTGCTAGAAGCTACTGGAATGCAGCAAGTTCAGCTGGGCTGCCTGAGGCTGCTCAGTGTTCTGCTCTCTTTGAGGTATTAGCACCCATTTGGTATCAGCTGAGCCTTGGACAAGAGCTTGAGGGCTGTTGCCTCTGAAGCCTGCTGCCCAGGAGGTTAGCTGACCTCTAGTGAACCTCCAACGGATACTCTAAAGATATATAAAATGCAGTGACAAGGTTATACTATATGCCACAAAGGAAGGAGCATTTGAGTAGAGACTTAAAGTGAGAAGCATGACACACAATTTTGGAGTGTAGATTCCCTGCAGAGGGCACAGCAATGACTTCACACTGCTTTTCTAAAAATAAATATTTCTGAAGAAATATTAATAAATATTGCTGCAGTTTCAAAGAATCTGGTTTCTAAACCACAGTGCAAGCCAAGGATCACAGCACATTTTCTTTCTCAGCATCTTCCAGATGGCAAAGGTCAGATTCTGATAAGAGTCCCCTGGTAGGACAGCCTGACTAAGCACCTAGTGTACAATCTCCAAGACCCACGCCATCATTATGTGTGGTCATGATGTAACAAAAATTCTTAATTAAAACATGCCTCATTTGTTGACAGCCAAACTCCCTGTTCAGATTGCCAGCTGGAGCTCAGATCCAACCTAGTTCCTGGTCAATTTACAAGTTGATATTTTCTTTTAGTCAGGTAGTTTTAAACTTACAGTTACCAAATAGCCAGTCCTACTGGTTAAAGGGAAAACTGAATGCTCAGCTAGATAACAGTTTGCCTTGCTATAATATGAAATAAGAGAGGTGAAGGCAATGTTGGGGAATCAGAATCCATGATACCAGGTCTCAAAGATAAAGATAATTAAAATAGGGAAACTAAGGTTCCAGAAGGGACTAATTGTTACATTATGGACAGTGGTCATTCAGGCATTTGGCAAAAGTTTTACAAGGGAACTTTCAAACAAACAAAATCAGTAAGGCAACAGTAATAAGTTAAACCCCTGGAATAACCTTTCTCCCCCTCTACACGATGCTTTTGAACTTGTGAAACTGCCTCTTTGTCTCCTCTAGAGAATCAGGGGGAATTTTCTATTCCCCAAAACTAAGTTTTTTAGTGATCGACTCTAGAAAAATGGGTGGATCTGCCTAATTAATGAATGTCTGAAAAACACTTTAAAAATATCATCATCAAAGGAGCTATTTCAAGTGAAACGATCTTTAGATTATATATTTATAGTCAAGTAAGATGAAAAGGATAATAACGGGAAGTGATACAGTAGTTAATCAGAAAGGCTATGAATGATTCCTTTCCCACAGTAACAGTTACTGTCAACAAGTACACTCAAATCATTGGGTGAAAGGAGGTTCTGAGCAGCTCTACAGCAGTGAGCTGAGTCTTTCTCTGACTAGATGTTCTTCCACAATATGTTAAAATAAATCTCACAAGTGGCAATCGCATTGGCTGACATAACAACAACCGGTACCATTTGCCGAGCATTGAACTGCTTTCCATGTTTAATGTATTAACAACCCACAACAACACTTAGAGGTAGGTATTATTCCTAGGAAATCTAGGATTAGTAATTAGTGACCATTCACAGCTACTAAGTTTTGGAATCAGAATTCAAATTCAGTTCTGTCTAACTGCAAAGTCTATTCTTCAAATCATTACACTATATTGCCCTAGGAATAATCATTTTCTTACATTTTCAGTTCCTTAATTTTTCCTCTTTTAACATTTTTCATTTATATTAACAGACTGGGGACAAGATATAGGGCATTTCCTGGGTGATGGAGATTTTGTGTGTGTGTCATTCTAAATGCTCCTAAGCATTCTAAAGAATGATCTGTACAATATAGAAAATTGCTTTTCTATCATATTTAGCTTCAGAATTCAATATTGCATAGAATAGTGTGTTACAAAAGTTAAGACATTTTCCTTTCAGGCGTAGTGTTATTGAGACCCTTTGACTGCTGTGAAAAAAATTAAAAGCTATTAAAACTGACAATGTGAGGAAGAAATAAAGATGATTAAATTTTTGAAAATATATTTTCATAACTCATGAATTGTCTGTGGTAGAAGTCCAAGTGATCCATCCATATTTTCTTCATCTAGTACATAGAAACTTGCCTAACCTCCTTCACCACCTGGTCTGGGCACATGATCAGCATTAGTTGGAGTCCAAATAGATGACTTCCTATGTGGTAGCATCATATTTTCTCTAAATGTGGAAGCTAGAAGTCTGAAATCAAGGTGTCAGCAGATCCATGGCCCCTCTAGAACTCTGGGTAGAATCCTTATTTGCCATTTCATAGCTTCTGGTAGTGACTGTCCACCCTTGGCATTCCTTGGCTTGTCCCTGCATCACTCAAATCTCTGCTTCTCTCATTATATATGTTCTCCCTATCTCTGTCTTTTCCTGGTGTTTCTCTCTTCTCAAAAACATACAGTTCATGTTGGATTAGAGCCCACCCTAATAATCTCATCTTAACTCAATTAAAACTACAAAGACCCTATTTCCAAATAAGATAGCATTCAAGGTACCTCAAGTTAAGAGTTCAACATATTCTTTTTGGGGACACAACTCAAACTGAGTTGATTTCATAACACATGCTACGAGAAAAATTAAACAGGAAATTTCAACAGGATGTGTGTGTAGGTGGGAAGTGGGGCTCAGATGCAGTATGGGATAGAGTAGTCCAAAGAAGTCTGACTGAAAAGAAAACATTTCCAAAAAGATCTGAAGATGAGGGAGCCAGCCAATGGATGGTTGGACAAGAGCACTGTGAAATGTATCATGCATGTTCAAAGAACAGCAAGGAGGCTAGTATGGCTAAAACAGAGTGAAAAGGGCGTAAAGTTGTACGAGATAAGTTCTTAGAAGTTACAGGAAAGCCAGATTGTGAAGACTTTGGCTTTTATTCCAAGTGAGTTGGGAAGCCATTAGAAGGGTTTGTCCAGAAAATGATATGACCTGACATATCTTAACAGGACCTCTGACAGCTATTAAAACTAGATCATAAAGGAGCAGGGTTGGAAACAAGGATCCAGTTTAAAGGACTATTGAAATAATCCTGGTGAGAGATAATGGTGATTTGACAGTGGAGATGGTAATAACTGGTCAATTTCTGGATATTTTTTGAAGGTAGAGATAATAGGATTTGTTGACAGATTTCGGTTACAGGATGTGAAAGAAACAGAGGAGTCAAGTATGGCAGAAGGTTTTTGGCTATAGTAACTGAGAAAACACATTTGCCCATAACCTAGATGTGCAGAATATAGAAATATCTGATACTAGATGGCAAATCAAGAAATTATGGCACATACTAAGTTTCAGATGTTTTTCTTGGATACACAAGTGAAGACATCCAGTGGGAAGTTAACTACATGGGTCTGTACATAGGAGGGTAAACTTCTCTGCTCCATATCGCACCTTGGTAGGTAATGCTGTAAAACTGGCCTGTCTTGTAGTCTCAGAAGGATCCTGAACAAAAGTCTCGGTTATTCATTTGGGAAAATCTCCCATAAAAAATGAGGAGGAATTATAGTGTTTTCTCATGATGCAACTTCAGAGTTTATTCATTTATTCAATAAATAAGTATTTATCATATAGTTTGGCAGTTTATAGAACTATACATTAAAGGGACTTCCAAAAAGCGAGAAACCAAATTTACAGACCTAACATGAAAAATCTTGGTATTTTATTAGAATAAGAAACTATAGATAAGAGGAATAATCAAGCCAGAAGACAGAAACAGACTAGCCTACATATTCATGGAGGAGGAAGATGACTGGTTCCCCAATAGGTGGTAGTAGAAGGCTCACCTTTATCCCTTCCAAAGAAGAGGTCTATCATGGCCTCTGGCAGAGAAAGGTCCATGAAGAACCCACAGCAGACCTTATGTGGGACATGTCCTCAGTTTGGGACATAGTGTAGTAGTGTATTCTTTTTTTTTTTGCTTTTTCATCGATTGGTCTCTAATTGAAAATGTAGTGGGTTCTCTCCAGCTTTGCCTGGGCTTAAGGAGCAGCAGCTCTCTTGATAAGGGGAGATGTGCCTACCAACACATGCTCTTCAGAAAGAGTGACTGCTCTCTGGGGAATCAATAGTACTGATAATCACATTCCTCATTCTGCCAGGAAATGGGGCTAAAAGTATATGTGTGTAAGACTGTGAGGTGGAGCTAAAATTCAAGTACTGATACCAGAAAATAGTTTCAGTGAGTTTGCAGTCTTCTCTCTACTCTTTCATTGTTTCTCTCTCAGGCTGATGATCTAGGACACCTTAATAGAAAGGCCTTATGACTTTGGGGTCCAGAAGCATTTTAAACCATTTGCTTTTGTTCCTTTTCTCTCCATCCAACCTCCATTCTCATACTATAGTGACAAGAAAGTCATTCAGTGTGGATATACAGGATACATATCTCCTCTAGAAGACATTTCTGGGTTGTTAAGAGATGCTATGAAGCTTAAGGGGAGTTTGAAAAATGCAAAATGCTATATAAATCCAACTTCTCCATGTCATAACTTAACGGAGGGTTTTTTACTTCTCTTTTAAACTAGTCTGAAATCAGTCTGTAAAAAGTTCACTGGCCATTTTATATATAAATAGGAGAGCAGACTGATTAGTGACTTGCTCAGAGTCTTACACCTTATTAACCATAGAGATAAAGGTAGAATTCAAGTCTCTTCTCAACTACTTTTTTGTGCCCTTCTCAATATTTTGCTGCCAATATTATGGCTACCAATATCCTCAATATTTGGTACACCTACAGTATCAACTTAAACCTCTGGAAAGAGCTTCAGTGATCCTTTGCCTCCAGGAAAATTACAACCAAGCCTTCTTAAGACCTTAGAATCTTTCTAGACACTCTGAAAGAAAGGTAGCCTGATATAATGGAGTGGCCACAAATTTCTAAGTCAGTAGCTGTCTAAGAATACAGGCTGTAACTATGACTTAAAGTAATTGACTAAGCTTCTAGATCCTCAGTTTCTTCATTTATAAAATAGGGATGGTAAATACTTACCCCAAAGACTTGG
>NW_012134970.1:5603279-5623358 GCF_000956105.1 Propithecus coquereli
TGCAGTATAAAAAAAATTAACATACAAAATAAGTAGCATTTCTATATACTAATAACAAGCTATCCAAAGGAAATTAAGAAAATAATTCCATTTACAACAGCAACAGAAAAATAAATATTTAGGTTTAAATTTAATCAAGGAGGTGGAAGACCTATATACTGAAAACTATAAAACATTGATGAAAAAATCAAAGAAAACCTAAACAAATAGAAAGATGTCCCATGTTCATGGATTGGAACAATTAATACTGTGATAATGTCCATACTATCTAAATTGATCCACAGATTCAATACAATCCCTCTCAAAATTCTAATGTCATTTTTCACAGAAATAGAAAAAATAATTCTTAAATTTTTATATGAAACTACAAAAGACCCCAATTACCAAAATAATCTTGAGCAGAAAAAAAAGCTGAAGGCATCACATTCCTCTGATTTCAAAATAAATTTTAAAATGATTGTAATCAAAGCACCATAGTACTAGCATAAAAACATACACATCAACCAATGGAACAGGATAGAAAGCCCAGAAATAAGCCAAAGCCTTATTTGGATAGTTAGTCGTGATACTGTATTTAAAGACTGTAGCAAGCACAGAATAAATAACTTGATTAATAAAGGCTATTGTTATTATTATCAAAGGAAAGACACAAAATTAAGTGACACTTAATTTGACAAAGAGGTAACTACAGTTATGAACTTCGAGATTAAAAAACAAATCAAAGAAAATAACCTGGACACAAATAGATAAGTAAAGGAAGAAGTAGAAGGAATAGGAAGTGTTGGAACATACTCTGTATGTGGAGATACATGTGGCCTTCAGAACAACTCGTATATAATGTGGCCTTTTGAAATTTAAAATGAAATACAGAAACTGTTTTGGCAATATCTATAAAATCACCCTTTGGTCTTCTCATCTCTACAGAAAAAAATGTCTCTGATTCAATGCCCTTCCATGGAGGAAGATCTTAGGATCCTAGATAATACTCTGGCCAGACACAGCCACTCCGAATGTCCAACAATCTCATCCCCATTCCACCTAAGGGGAAAATCGAAGCAAGGAATGATTTCCCACCACCATATGGTCAGAGCGAGGAATAGCCAAAGAGTAAGTCTCCAGATCCTTTATGGTCAGTGATATACATGCAACATTTGACCAAAATAAACTTTTATAAGTTCGTCAATATTATTTCGAAATAAACAAAGACACTCTTGGTAAAGGGGCCATTCAAGCAGTGATTTTCGTCCAACTTCTTGTTGAAGTTTCCTTTTCTTCTAATTCGCCCTCCTTCCAGCCCGCAGAAAATCTAGGTTCTCTCTGAACGGCTGCAATCTCCCTTAAGTATGTGATACTGTTTTCCTCCACTGCGGCATGGTTGGCCTTGCTAATGAGGCCCTAGGGGGAGAGTTCATGGTTGCCAGTGCCACCCTCAACCTGGTTGCTGATTACAACCCAGCGTCAAAGCTTCAGAGACTTTATTACCATATGTTCTATTTCCCTTTTTAGCACTATTTGGGCTCTGTGTACAGAGGCAAGGTACTTCCTACAGTCAGGCTACAGCAATTTTTAGAAGACGGCAAGCTATAACAAGAACACTGAGCTTTGTTAAAGACACCATCTGGAGGAGAACATTCTCACTTTCATGAATAGCTGTATTTTAACACACAATGATTTATACATGTTAAAAGGTTCTATCAGCTAGTCTGGACAGACAGAGGTTTTCTTGCTATACTAAACTTACTACTTACACTGTCAACCTCAATAATATTAAGGAAACCTGTCAGGATTTGTATTCAAGGAAATCTCAGACAGGCATAATGTTTCCGTGTAGCTAGAGAAACAAAATAGATTCTGAAAATTAACTTCTGGTTTGTTTTTCCTGGAGATTATTTTATTACAGAGTTGACATTAGTAAACAATTTCTCCTGCAAATCCTATCCTCTGATTTTACAACGAAGATCTATAGAACTGAAATCCTTCAAATGTTATCCCTTAAAGCACTAATGGTTTTATTTATAGCCAGTTTCATGAAATGTTTCACAAGTGTGGTTTGTGTTTATATTTCAATATACTGACCACCCCCACATAGCATGTAATGTGATCAAACTTACTGAAAAAGACTTATGAAGCAATATTTATACCACAGGCAGAAAAAGGCTGCAGAAGCTTACAAATACTAACTTTGCCAATGTAGAAATACAATTAAACCATGCCTTACATATTTTTCATCTTCTAAAACTCTTACAAGATTTTTTCCAGTTTGTGGTCATGATTCTCAAAGGAAAATCCCAATGTTTTCCCAGTTTCCTTAGCAACAGAATCAGGTATAAATTATGCTCCTATGTTTTCAAACATCTGTATCCAAGCAACATATTAAAGTGTGCTGCCAACTGATGTATGTACAGGCTGTAGGTAAGCTTGACTTTACATAAAGAGGTTAAGAGAGAGGAAAAAGAAAGGCATAAAAAGCAAAATCAAAATAAAATCACAAAGAAAAGCAGTACAGGTTCCCAGCTTATTGGTTTCTTTCATTTTCTCTGCTCTATATGAAAAAAAAGATAGGTTATTATTGCTTAAATTACTAATTTCTGAAGGAATGCATAGTTTTTGGTTAAGTGATATGCTTTACAAGATTCTTCTGTAGCCAGTCATTCTAGCTTGAAAGGTAAGTCAAGAAAGTTTACAGGTGGAGTTCAAAAGGCTATTCCTTGGGAAGTAAAAGAGACTTATAAAAGCCCAAATCATTGATTATGAGTGAGAAATACTGTGCAGTAGTGAACTCATTAGCCAGGACGTTAAGAGTAATATGTTAACTGTTCTCAAAAGAACTCTGGTTTCCAGATCTCAGACCTACTTATATTCTCAGCACAATCTTTCTTCAATGAATCCATGAATTTAAGGCATAAACTTAAATGTGACTGTAAATCCATGTTCACTTCAAATTAAACCCTTCCAGACACATAAATGCCAGCTCTGAAACTTAAGGGCACATACCAGCTCTGTGCCCTTTGAAAATATTCTTGAATTTCTTCCAGCCTTAGCTACCCCTCTTTAAAAAAGGAATTAATAAAGAGGAGGAAGAATGGGGAGTCATTGTTTAATAGGTACAGAGTTTCAATTCAAGAAGATGAAAAAGTTCTGGAGATGGATGGTGATGATAGTTCCTGATAATGTTAATGTACTTAATGCTACTTACAAGTGATTGAAATGGAAAATTTTATGTTATGTATATTTTATGACAATTTAAAAAAACAGGAGTAATAATAGTGTCTTGAGAATTATACGAAATAAGGAATAGTTTGCATGATTCCTGGCACATAGTAAGTACTTAATAAATGGTCATTATTATTGTTGTAATTCACATTAGCATTAGTAAAAATTGACCCTTGAACCCCTCTAGGAATCACAGTCAGTATCAATACTTATCATTCCCCACTTCACCATTTCTCTTTTCCACTGCACCAGCCACCTTCATGTCTTGGTCCCAGTCCCTCTCTTCACTATGTCCCTATTCCAAGTGTGTGATCTCTCTAACATCCTTATGTCAGGCACAGTCATCACAGAAGTCGAAAAAGATGTTTGAGAGGGTCAATCCCTTTTACTAAAATTGTATATAAAAACAAGCACCACATGTACTCATCACTAAATTGGCACTAATTGATCAACACTTATGTGCACATATGGAAGTAACATCCATAGGGTATCGGGCAGGTGGGAGGGGAAGGAAGGGATGGGTAAATTCACACCCAATGGGTACAGTGCATGATGTCTGGGGCTTGGGCACCCTGTAGCTCTGGCTTGGGTGGTGCAAAGGCAATATATGTAACCAAAGCATTTGTATCCCCATAATATTCTGAAATAAATAAATTTAAAAAGAAATCCTAAAAGGGAACTATTTTAAATTCACCTGCCAGTTGGAAAAAAAAAACAAAACAAAACTTAAATGTGACTCTAAAGCTTTGACAGTTGCAAGACCAGCCATAGATAAAACTGCAAGATAAAGTTTGATTTCTATTTCCTTCTGTCCTTGCTCAGATGGGAATAGGACCGATGAGCACTTTGGGTTTGGAGTGATTTTCACAGGTGTCCATCCATTCATTTCATCCCCCTACAGGTGATACCTGGAAACACAGTCATTTAAAATCTGTCATTCCTGACCCTGCAATTTGACAGTATCCTGTGGCCTTTATACACTTTTGATGCCTAATAGGATCCATCCTCCAAGTCCTTCACCTTCCTCCAGAGACTCAGAAACATAAGTTGTCAGACCTAGAAAGAACATTGGAAATTTTTTCAGTCCGTGCTTTCCTTTCACCAATAAAATCGTGAAGGCCCCCAATATGGTTAAGATAATTTATCTATGGACACTCTCTGTGACCACAGCCTCCTCTTTTTACAACTTATTATTCAACTTGTCACTTCACCAGTTACCTCTATTTTCTCACTATCTATTAGCCTCCTCCTATCTTCAAATCCTCCCCTTTTAGAATTCAGGACCAACATGTCAACCATCCTTTTCAGTGTCCTAAACTCCCATGTCCTGTATCCTGTTGGGAAAACCTCAAACTTGAATGAATCCAACCACTTGCTGTCCCTGTACCTCATCCAGACAACTGGAAAAAGCCATTTAAGAACAAAATAGTGATCTCACTCTAGGTTTGGGGTCTCCCATTTCACTAGACCTTTAACACTGCCCCAGAGATCCTACTGTTCTCATCAGCACAATCTCTCTTCTGCAAGGATTAACTCAAACTTATACTTACCACAAACCTTCAACTTCTTCACATTATATTGTGAGTAGGAGGTAAATGTCCTTGCCTCCTACTTTTCAGATAAAATAAAAGCCAGCAGACAAAAAATCACTGATTTTCCTGCTCTAGAGCTCACGCGAAAAACAAGCATCTGCATCTGTGCTCTCTTCCATTCCTCTTGTGGCACCAGGAAAGCTGTCTCTCCTATCCACAGCCTGCCTTGCATGTCTCTCCTCTGTAACTCAACATCTCCAGTCTTCTCGGAGACCTTGCACTATCCATTATTCCCTCCCTCTTCTGTAACCACAATTTTGCCTCATAACTTACTCTTTGTAATTTGCATTTATATATGCTCAAATGTCTCCCACCTTCAAAAATAAATCCCTCCTTTATCTATACCTCCCTCCAACTCCTAGTCTATGTTCCTCCTCTCACAGTCCAAGTTCTCAAAGAAGTTAGCCTCACTCATTCATTTCCTCACTGCTCACTCAACTCTCCAGCCCAATCTAGTCTCATGTCTGCCATACCCTTACCACTGTTCCAAGGTTGTTCTTTTGGGCCAACAACCAAAGTCTTGTAGGTCTTTGTATTCACTTTTTAATCCCATCTTGCTTGCTCTTTCAATAGCATTTGGCACTGTGACTTCTACCTTCTTCTTAAAATACTCCTCCCTTGATTTCATTATTGATGTTCTCTCTTGGTTTTTCTCCAACTCCTCTGGTCACTAATTCTCAGTCTTCTTGGCTAGCTGCCCCTCACTACCCATACAGTAAGTGTTAGAGTGTTTCAGAACTTTGTCCTGGACAGTTTTCCTTTAGCTTTCACTCTGTAAACTCTTCCTGGGCTATTTTTTCTGCTCCAATTGCTTCAATTACTTGGCCAACAATTCTGAAATCCTTTGTTCCTGAGATCTATATATAACTGCCAAACTTGTGCCTTCATTTTGATGATCTACAAGAAACCTCAAACTCAACCTGTCCATATCATTCTCCTTCTAAAATGTGCCCCTTCTATTTTTATTTTAATTAATGGTCTTACGCACTCAGTTACTCAAATAAAAAAAAAATCTGGAAGACATCCTTACTCCTCCCTTTTCTTTAATCCCATGTTACACCTTCAATCTTTCATTCACTAAAGCAATTGAGTGCCTACAAGGTGCCAGGCACAATTTCAAACAATAATCTTTAATCTATTCTGTTTAATCCATTCTGTTACCTAAATAGTGATCAAACTTACCAGATTCTCTCCTCCAACACCCTCTTCATTTATGCTCCAGGTCTTAGCTGAACTATTGCAAAAACCTCCTGACTGACTGCCCCAGATCTACTCTTGCTATCTTTGTTCCTCTCTATTCTATAGTATTCACCCTCTCTATGACCAACTTTCATTATCAAAATCTTCAAAGAACTTTTACAATGAATAATGAACATGCATATACTTTTTGCCTACATTCCACAATTGTTAACATTTTGTTTGTCTTATTTCATGCTGTTTATATAGACTTTTTATATATTCATATTTTTATTTGTACTATTTGAAAATAATTTGTAGGCAGATTCATCTATATCTATATACAGAGAGAGAGAGAGAGAGAATGAGAGATTTAAAGAAATGGCTCCCACAACTAGCCTAGCAAGTTTGAAATCTATAGGGCTGGCCGGGAGGATGGAAATTCAAGCAACAGCTGACGTTGCGATCTTGAATACAAATACTGGAAGATAGTAGGCTGGAAACTAAGGCAGGTTTTCTGTGTTGCAGTCTTGAGGAGAATTCCTTCTTTGGGAAATCTCAGTCTTTGCTCTTGAGGCCTTCAACTAATTTGATGATGCTTACCTATAATACGGAGGACAATCTGCTTTACTCAAACTCTACTATTTCAAACATTAATCGCATCTTTTTAAAAATCTTCATAGCAGCATTTAGACTAGTTGACCAAGCCACTGGTCATCATAGCCTAGCCAAGATGACATATAAAACCATCACAGCATCCATTGATGGTCATTGTTTGCATCAATTATTAAGTTACAATGATATTTTCAAAGTGTAAATCTGCTCATAAATTCTCTAAGCAAAACTCTCATTCATTTTATATTACCATGCACAGAACAAAGTCCAAAACACTTAAAATGTCTTCAAAGTCCCTTTAAGGCCTGCTTGCCTTCCAAGCAGTTTTCTCACCTCTCTGCCCCTCACTCTACACATTCTGCCCATGTGAGTTTCTTTCCATTTCTCTGCCTAGATACTTCACATGTTTGTTCTCCTCCTTGGAACATTAACTCCTACTCATCACACAGGTCTCTTTTTCCATATGATTTCATCAGTGAATTTTTTATTGACTACAATAGCTTCCTCCACAATATGCCTCACTGGATCCCACACTCATGATACTCATCACCTCCAGAACTCCTGTTCAATGTCTTTTCTACCAGCTATACCACAAGCTAACACAGGATCCTACAGGAAATATGCACTTGAATGACTTTAGTGATGTATTTGACCTTCTAAGTACCTGCTTTTCTGCCCTTTGCGTTTTTTTTTTTTCTTCTAGGAAGCAGGAAAAAAAAAAAAAAAAACACACACATGACTTGAAGCAAAGCTGAAAGTCTCCATAAAGCAAGATAATAATGTTTTCTTTTAAGCTAATCTCTTCCGCAAAGCTGTGGACTCCAAAGGTTCTTAGTAGGCAATAGTGGGCCTAGTTCTTTGAAGGGATAAAAAGTCCAAAACATTTAACTCTAATTTGTAGCTTATAGGAAAGGAAGGAAAGTCATTTGATGTACTTCCTGCATAACTGCTGTTGATATAAAGGTTTGACCTACAATTTCTGCCCCTTTGCTCCCTCCAGAGGAGGATTAAAGGGGAGACAAATGATAATGTGTTTGATTTTTCTTCCAGCAACTTTAGTTTCCACTAAATTCCATTTGTAAAGTTCTCTTAGCTTTCAAGATTCCTGCTGTTACCAGAAACAATAATTGCTATTATCATTATGACTGTAATATAGCAGCTGCACTTTTATTCTGCCACCTGGAGAACACCAAAATGTTAGCAACCCATTATTATCTTTTTAGGTGACAGAACACACCTATAGTGTAACTGCCCTGGTGACAACCAGGGTGTGTTCCTCTGAGGCCAGTACTTTGGATCATGCAATCTTACATACCAGTGGGTAGCTCTCGTCCAGGTTAATAACAGAGTGACAATCAACTTAGGAAATATTTGTTAAAGAAGATAATACGGTTTGAAGAAAACTTACAAATTTTCCAATAAGATATTAAGTTATGTCCATACTATGTACATTAACAGCAAACTAACATTTTGGCCAGCAATAAGCAGGACTCTTTTCTACACAGTTCTCAGTTTCCACAGTTTTCTATGCATCCTGAGAATGGGTTTCCAGTCTCAAAGTTTGCTTATATTTCCATTCCATCATGTTCACTGTAGGCCCTTGGTCTCCTAAAGGTTTGCTGAAAAATCACTGACTGGAGGCAGATTGATTAATAGGAGAAAGGACATACAAATTTATTTAATGTGCATACACAGGAGCCTTCAAAATGAAGGCTCAATCCTCCAATGAGGTATAGAAGTTTATAAGCAATAGGGGCTTGGATTGTTTCAAAACAAGTTTTAGTAGCAGGTCATGCGAGTGAGAAAAGAAGCAGCTTGACTAGCAAAGGTGGTCTTGTTATGTAGATAAAGCCTCACCAGTGGCAGCTATCAGAGAGAATAAATAGATGGTAATTTTTTTTTTTTTTTCAGAATTTTAGTGTCAGACTCTCAGTGACTCTTTCCTAGATTGGCTAGTTGCATTGGTGGAGATTCTCTATAGATTCTCTCCACAAAGACAGCTTTGCAGTTACTTCTGTTTTCTGGACCTATGGCAGCCACCTTAAAATATGCCAAAGAAATATATTTTGGGGTAAAATATTCTGATTTCTTTTCTCACCAGGAGGATTTTCTCAATTCTAGTCACTCCTTTTCAGTCTAGCCCTCCTGTGTCTCATGGTCTTCTAGGGTAAAAAATCTCAGCCAATTTTACTCATGGATTTCACACAAAGTAAGCCTCTGGGGAGAAAAAGACATTTGGGGGGCCAAACAAAATAAGCCCTTGGTCTACAGATGACTGGTCTAAGCCTAGATAAGTCTTGTAGAAGAAGTAGGTGGAGGCCTGAGTGGAAAGGGGCTGGAGGCTGATGGCTTCCCCCAGAGCCACATTCCAGATTCACAGTCTCATGAAACGCATGCTCTCCATCCTGTCCTCACCCTCTGAGCTCCTCTTGTCTCTAGAGCGGAAGCCACTCATTTACAGCTGGAAGATACTATGGTATCCCAACTAAAATAATGATGGTCTGGTCATTTGCACCATGAAATTAAACAGTCACACAAAAG
Organism: Propithecus coquereli; assembly: GCF_000956105.1. Classification (NCBI taxonomy): domain Eukaryota; kingdom Metazoa; phylum Chordata; class Mammalia; order Primates; family Indriidae; genus Propithecus; species Propithecus coquereli. Next base: position 5,612,417 of record NW_012134970.1, read on the forward strand.
ACACTTCCTCAATCATTCTATTTGATCAAAAGTCATATGTTAAAACTCACTAAAGATAAAACCTATAAGACATTACCTGATTAGAAATAGGTGGGCCAAATTACCTTCATTATAAATGTTAAAGGTGCATGGAAAAGCATAAACTCAGTTTAATTGAAACATAGAAATATTCAAACAATATTCAATATTTAGAGAATATCTGCTAGGTATTGACTTGTTTGACTCTATGGATAGAAGTCCTCACCCATAGTGGCCAACAGACAGATATTTCAACAATTTACAAAGCATCAGCACAGAAATTATAGTGTAATAAGTGATGTGGGGTCACAACGATAAAGAGATTATCCTCGGGAAAGATAGAACAGCCTCCTTCAGGCTGACTGATTTGTGAGTTTCTCATCCATTGAGAATTGCTGTTTTCAATGATTTTTCTCTGGTCCAATCTACATTCTAATAAGCTGAATTCTAGATGTGGCTCAGGAACTCACTATTGTGTCCATTTTAAACATGTTCATGGTATCCTTTACATCCTTTTCCCTGTGTGGTAGTTTTCGCATTTCAGCCAATTTAAACTAAGCTTTCCAATTGAAAATTGGAAAATTAGTAAAATCTACACAGCTCTTGCTGTCTTAGTGTAATGTCCATGTTTTCTGAACATTAAGCCCAGACATGAGGTCTAATATGGATGAGTGCACTGTGTGGAAATTCAATTTGTTTTAAGTATAGGAGTGCTCAATGAACACCAGGCAAGGTTTTATAAGAAACATCTAACTACAGAGTCTTATCTTCTGTAAAGATAAATATACTACCAGAAAAAGAATACTCGCTCATCTCAAATCTCAAACTTTGTTTACTTGATTTAGAATCAAAATTAAATTACGAAATAGAAAAATCACTTGTTTTAGAATAATTTGTTAGCAAAGTGAGATCTAAATATTTGTCTTAATATTGTGCAAACATAATACTATTCTAAGATTTAATAGGTGATTTCTAAAATCAATCATCTTATCAGTAAAGATGCTTAAACTTTAGTCAATAGAATGGCAAGGATATGCTAGACAATCAAGTTAGTAATACAATATGCAAATTATCCAATAAAGTAGATAGAAATATTCTAATTCATTGCAAACTGCAATATCTTTGCTTTTGTTTTTTAAAACCATTTTTGCAACTTCTCAGCTCCCAATTGACTTAAATATGTTCATTTTATGTTACTACTTAAAAAAGTATTCTTAAATAAGGTAATTAGGCCATCCATTCAAAATATTTAATTTCATTCTTATAAGAAGAGAATATTTTTTAACTGTTTGCCTTCCCTTCATCATTTCACACAGTTATTTTAAAATAACTTCTTATCTCTTTAGATACTGTTGGCAGAAAAAAAATATATTCAACCTCATTTATACTCTTTTTCAGGTCAGGGTCCTCTTTTTCTTGTTAACAGCTTGATTGGAGCCCAGATATTATCCTCGGGATACAACATAAGTAAGCAAACACAATTCAAATAAAACAGAATTACCTGCAGGAAATAACTGTTGTAGTACCAGCAAAAAAAAGCTCAACCCCAAGTTTGCCCTAGTCTCAAATGCTTATTGTTGATGTTTCTTTCTCAATAAATCTCTGTAAATAGCCATAGGGTTGTCTTAGTCCATTGGTATTGCTGTAAGAAAATACCGTAAACTATAACAGAAATATATTTCTCACAGTTTTAGAATCTAGGAAGTCCAAGATCATGGCGCTGACAGATTTGGTGTCTGGTGAGGGTTCATTGCCTGGTCCATAGATGGTGCCTTCTCCCCATGTCCTCACGTGGCAGAAAGGGGCAAAGGAGTCTTCGGGGGCCTCTTTTTTGAGGGCAGTGATTTCACTCAGAGTAGTACCTAATTTGGACTAGTGCCCAATCACCTCCCAAAAGGCTCTATTTCCTAATGCAATCACCTTAAGGGTTAGGATTTCAACTTATAAAATCAGAGGAGACACAAACATTCAGATCATAGCAATGATCAAGATCTGGGGCTCTCTGATGAGGGTCCACACTGTTCTTCCTCTTTGCTCCATTGCTCCAGGCTCAGGCACCTGTGCAGACGGGAAACTCCTGCATCACTCTGTTCCTTGTTACCTGTGTTCATTCCTCAGCACTCCACAATCTCTCTCACCTATACCTCCTCAGATGACTTTCGGACAAATAACCCCAGGTGACACAGAGGATCAGGCAGGAGTTGCAGATACAAATTAAGACATCTCCTTGCCTCATACCCAGTGACCTTGAGGCCTTGTTCATGCGGAGCCCCTGTTTGGTAACAGATCCCTGCCTGGTCAATAAGGCTGGACAAGCTGCCCAAACTAAAGCAACCTTGGTGCTTTACCCTATAATGATTACTTCAGTTTGAGCATGTGAAATCAATCTATGCTTTTCCACTAAAGAAAAAAATAAGCCCCAAACTCTGTTGCTTTGTTTCCTGACACATTTAAAGAAAAAAGGAAAGAGAGAAGCAGATGCCAGAGATCAGGAGACAATCCTGTGAATCACTCTTCAAATCCAGTTGCCCTAGAAAACATTCCCATTCCTTCTTTTGGATACCGAAAAACCATAACCCTCTCCCCTCTTTATATTAAACAAGATTTAGTTGTGTGAGTGATTCTTACAACCAAAATAATCCTAACTAATATATGAAGGGTAGGATTCTGGGAACAAAGTCAAGCATGAGCATTTGAAACACTGTGAAGTAGGGCCAGCTGGAGATTTTCCCTTGACGTGTGGAATGGGAGGTGATGGTAATAATTGGAGAGGGTAATAGAGCACAAAGATGACAGAGGAAAGTAAACAAGGGATGTAAACCTCAAATGTTGTTCTGAGTAGAGGTAGGTCAAGCAGTCTCCAGAGTTCTAAGTAGCAGAACTATAGATGCCCTAGACAGACAGGAGATAACAATCAGAGATGTAAGGCAGCAAGTGTCAGAGATTTGATCTTTGGGGAATCAGGATACTAGATAATGACTTGGCACAGGAAATTGAGCCATAGGTAGTTAGAAGTTGGTGACCAGAATCCTAATAGGCCCAAGCAAAAAACCCAACTGACATCGATTCCTTTAGCCATTATATTCCCTCCATGATTGCCTCTAGAATCTGGGATGGAATTGAGCCAGTTGTGAGGACAGGTATTCACAACTTCCACCATTCTCCTCCCCACAACCACTTCAGTCATCAATCTCTTTTTGCAGGTTTGATTGTAAGTGAGATGGCTGAGCTCTATCTTTTGCAACTTCTCTGTAATAGGGATGAGACTTTTTCTACCCAGTCAATTCCTAGCTTCCAAATAGGTCAAGTTCTAAATATTTGTTTGTGTGGAGCAAAGAAAGCAATTCTTCAAAATGCATATAGGTTTAGTAGGTTTTTGTGGGCTTATATGAAGGCTCAACCACAAAGGAAATTGTTATAGGAAACTGCTCTGAGTTGAGAGATGGGACTGTAAGCACACATCTTCTCACCCCAGCTTCAAGGATGAAGCCACAGCAACTGCAAAGAGAACATAGCAGGACCAAGAAAATCCCTTCCCCTACCTTATATCTCTAACAGCCAGTGAAAAGAAAACATTGAAAGTTCTGGTTATCTACAGTTGTGTAACAAACCACCCCAAAACTTCATGACTTAATATAAAAAACATTTTACACTATCTCATAATTTGGGGAGTCAAGAATTTTGGTAAGGCTCTGTTGAGTAATTCTGCTCATGTGAAGTCTTCTAGGGTCACTTGTGCCTGGTAGCCAGGGTCCTTAAGTCATAGAGGATCCAAGAGGGATTCACTCACTGCCTGGAGGCTCTGCAAGAATGACTGCAAAGCTGAACCAAACTGGGCCCCTCTGCATGTAGTCTCAGAGCCTCTTTGAATAGTCTCTCCAGTAGGGTAGTCGGACTTCTCACATGACAACTCCAGACTCCAAAAGAATAAGGCAAAAGCTGCCAGTCTTCTCAGCCACTCTTCTCAGCTGCTAAGTCCAGACTGGCAAAGCATCACTTGTATCACATTCTTTTGGTCAAATCGATATAGCCCAAATTCAAAAGGAGAGAAAATAGACATTCACCTCTCTATGGGGGCAGTATCAAAGAATTTGCAGCCATCCTTAATCCATTGCAATGTTCCTCTAGGATTCTTAAAAGAGCCACACCTTATAATGGCCACAACTCTGGGATTTTTCCTTGTTTTTATGTTCAAACTCTGCTTAATAACCTCATTTATACAAAATTTCTTCAAGTGTGTTTATGAACACCTGGGAGATTCATTGCAAAGAGGCAATCACCAAGACACATAGTCATCATAGTGGCCAAAGTTAATGTGAAAGAGGAAGTCCTGTGAATCATGAGGTGAAACATCAGGTAACTTACAAAGGAAAACCTATCCTGCTACTGTAGACTTTTCAAAGGAGATCTTATAAGCCAGAAGGGATTGGGCCTCATCTTCAGGCTACCTAAACAGTACAACTTCAAGCCTAGAATTTTATATCCTGAAAAACTAAGTTTCATATATGAAGGAGAAATAAAGACTTTTCCAGACAAGCAAACACGGAGGGAATTTGTCAAGACCAGACCTGCCCTGCAGGAAATACTCAGAACTGCATTATACATGGATCAGCAAAATAGACAACCACAACTGTAAAACCAGCCAAAGCTAAAGTGCAGAGCTCATATAAAACAATAGCACAAGAGGGTAAACAATGCAATGAGGTACTACCCAACATGATAAACAGAACAGCATCCCACATATCAATCCTATCAATCAACATTAATGATCTGAGTGCCCCACTCAAGAAACATAGGCTGGCTGAATGGGTGAAAAAAATGCAACCCAATTATCTGCTGTCTCCAAGAAACACATCTAACCCACAAGGACTCATACAGACTGAAGGTGAAGGGATGGAAAAAAATATACCACGCAAATGGAAACCAAAAGAAAGCAGGTATAGTCATTCTCATATCAGATACAATTTACTTTAAATTGACAATGATAAAGAAAGACAATGATGGTCATTATATAATGGTAAAGGGAGTGATTGAACAAGAAGACATAACAATCCTAAATATTTATGCACCTAACACAGGAACACTGAGATTCATAAAGGAAATTCTACTTGATGATCTAAGCAAAGACATAAATGACAGCATTGTAACTGCTGGGCATTTCAATACCCTGGTGACACAGCTGGAGAGATCATCCAAGCAGAAAATAAATAAATAAATATTGGATTTAAACAGGACTTCAGAACAAATGGGCCTAACAGACATTTACAGAACAGTTTACTCCCAAACTACTGAATATACACTCTTCTCATCAGCACACAGAACATTCTCCAAGATTGATCATAACTTAGGCCACAAAACAAATTCAAAAAAAGATAGAAATCATAACATATATCTTCTTAGACCACAGTGGAATAAAACTAGAAATCAATTCCAAGAGAAACACTTAATTCTACACAAAGTCATGGAAATTAAACAACCTGCTGCTGAACAATTATTGAGTCAATAATGAAATTAAGATGGAAATCAAAAGTTTCTTCAAACATATGACAAAATGCTCAACATCATTAATCATCAGGGAAATGCAAATTAAAACCACAATGAGATATCACCTTACCCCTGTTAGAATGGCTTTTATTAAAAATTCCAAAGACAATAGATGCTGGTGTGTATGCAGAGAGAAAGGAATACTTATACACTGCTGGTGGGACTGCAAATTAGTACAACCTCTATGGAAAATAGTATAAGGATTCCTCAAAGAACTAAAAGTAGACCTACCATTTGATCCAGAATCCCACTACCAAGTATTTACCCAAAGGAAAACAAGTTATTTTATCAAAAAGACACCTGCACTTGAATGTTTATTGCAGCACAGTTTACAATTGCAAAGATGTGGGATCAATCCAGTGTCCATCAATTCAAGAGTGGATTAACAAAATGTGGTATGTGTATACCAAGGAGTACTACTCAGCCATAAAAAGGATGAATCAATGCCTTTTGCAACAATTTGGATGAAATTGGAGACCATTATCCCAAGTGAAGTATCTAAAGAATGGAAAAATAAACACCACATGTACTCACTATTAAATTAGGACTAACTGACGAGCCCACATGTGCATAGAGGGAAGAAAACTCAGTGGAAATTAAACTGGGGGGAGAGGGGAGGAAGGGATGGGCAAAAACCCGCCTAATGGCTACAATGAACACTATTTGGGCGATGGGCACACTTATAGCTGTGACTCAAGCATTACAAAAGCAATCCATGTAACCAAAAACATTTGTACCCCCTTAATATTTTGAAATAAAAATAAATCAACAGCATAGACCTAGAGGTTCCAATCACATAAGCACAAGTTATTTTTAAATTAAACAGCTAATTGTTTGAGTTTCTTTAAAAAGCTTCATTAAGGATATTTTTGTTTTCCTGTAACCAACAAACCAACGAGTCAAGCTTATATCTACTTTACTGCATTGTTAGGCTCCATGTAGACATCTGATAAGGGAGTAAGAAGAAGCCAGATATTTTTAGAATACATATTATTTAAAATTTTTTCTAATCTTTTCTTGTAATCTGAACACAAATAATAAAACTAAAATTTGAAATAACAGTTTATTTCTTAACATTCAGATAAGTCAAGCATTTTGGCTGCAATATTTGTTGCCCATATATATAGGTGCTGTTTATAAGACTGCTGAAAACTAGCTTACCTTAAATCTTATTGTTTAGCATTTAAATAGCAAAGAAAGTAAATAAATATCTTATAATCTTATTAAAGAACTTGAATATGTTCTTCCACAGCCAAGGGTTGGCATTGCATAATTCAAGAAAGAGTAAGGACAAGTAACCATGTTGTCAAACCCTAAAATAATAGTGTATGTTAGAAATGCTGACAGATCTTTAATTGCAGCAGCACAAGTATACTGCTAAATGTACCATGCATCATCAATAAATAGGAATTTAGGATGCAGTTTGCTGCCTTGACCTTCAAGCTCCAACTGTGTTTCAATCATAAAGAGTCCACAAATAATATAATTTGCAATCTCTGAAAAGAAACCGTGTGGACACAACAAACTACATTTGTTATAAGGTGGTGGAAAAGTGATATATAGTTGGCTTCGTAGTTTCAAATTCAGTTAACCTTACTGACAAAATTCACTTACGTTAACATATTGCTTTTTAATCAGTGGCAAATAGCTAATGTTTATTTTTAGTTCTCTTATTTATGATCTTATAACGTTGGACCATTTTGAAGAATCTTAGATATTAGTCTAGTAAGTCTGAAAGTCTACTAAGTCTAGTAGGTCTCAAAGGTCTCTCAGAAAACTTCTGATTATCACTCTAAGATGAATACCCCTGAACTTCATGAAAAGTTAAAATTGTACTCTCCTGTACCAGGAAGAGAGTTAAGATAGAGAGAGATGAGTTCATTTATGTACAGTAACATTCCTGCTTACTCTGAGGTCATGCTTCTGGAACACAGCAATCAAACTAGAATAACCTTAAATAGCACTTGGATGGGTAAATAACTGTCACAAAGCCCAAGAGATTATCCCTTAAGAGAGGTGGAATAATACTGAATAATTGAGGCCATCACCAGCAGATTCCAACAGCTACACACAATGACATCAATTATAAATACCAATTAAAAGAAAGAAGTGAAACAAAAAAATATTAATGTATTAACTTATTTTTCTAGTTTTCAGCAGCAGACTAGAGTTACTTTGTCATAGGAGCAGATGACTGAATAGTCTTTGAAGGCTTCATTGTACTAAAAGGGAATGTATAACTTTGATGACCTTCAACCAACAAGAGAATGTTAAAGATTAAGTAGATTTTGAGAAATTTAAAAACTGTGATGCTTTTAGAAAGCTTTTCTTGAGAAATGCCCTTCCATTCTCTGTTCCCATTTCTTAAAAACAAAAGTCTACTAGTGTATAAGATCCTGCTTGAGTACCACCTCCCCTGTGATGTCTGCTTAATCCTGGCAGCTGAAGAAAACAAAACAAAAACCTCTCACTTCTCTGTAACTGTTTCTTTCACCTTATTTGGCAGTCGTTTTTGAAGATATCTTATATCCATTTTAGATTATAAGATACAGAGAAAACACTAACATAGAGGTTACAGTAGCAGGAAGGGGCTACTATCTGTAGAGTTGGAAAACATAAAGTTTGGAGAAAAAAGATAAAGAGGTTGGTAATCATTTTAAGAAATTAGAACTTTATTCTTAATATGGGAACCCAAGAATAATAGAGAATTGGAGGATTTGAGCAGAGAAGAGACATGATTAGATCTTCGTTCTTAAAAGAGCTGCCTGGTTGCAATAGGGGAACACATTGGATGGTAGAAAGTCTGGAGGTAAGGAGAATATTTAACATATTGTGCAATAATATAGGTAAAAATCATGGTGGCCTAACTAGGGTAGTGGCAGTCAGTATAAAAAACACAGGTAGTAGTTTTGAAAGCTATTTTGAAGAACAAATCAATTGGATTTGGTGATTGCATGTGGATGATAAGGGAGATAAAAGAGAAAAGGCTACCATGAAGTCTGTGATTTAAATTTTGGGGAAGATGATGGTCCTATTCACTGAGGCAGGGAACACAGCAGAACACATATTCTTATATATGGAGAAAAGGATGGGTGTATATTGAATGCATTGAACTTGAGGTACCAATGCGATATCCACATGGAGATACTCAATATGTGGTAAGAGAAACCTTTCAAAGAGGCTAAAAGGACATGACAAAAGGAGACGAAGTAAAACCAGAAACAGGTAATGCCACAGAAACCAAAAGGAGACAATTTTCAGAAAAAGTGAATGGAATGGTTACTAGTTTCAACTGTACTTCCTCTGTGTCAGGCACTGAGCCAGAAAATGGGACCCAAAAATTAATAAGATATTTTTCCTATACTTGGAAAGATTGTTGTGTTATTTCCTGTGTCTGATCCCTACCTTGGCTCCTTTTGGACTGGGAATTTTGTCTTTCTCCCCACAATTATCCAGAAATACGGTGTCCTGGCCTAAACCCTAGTTCCTGTGGCATGGTACCCAGTCATGCTAACCCTTGTTACGTCTTACAAAACATTTTTGATGAAGTGCTTGACTTTCTATTGCTAAATTTGCCTGTATTCCTTCCTCTGCTTGATTGGGGTCTGTTGTTTTCAGGTTCCTGCTATGATTTGGTTCATTTTGCTTATAACTGAGTGCAAAGAACTCCCTCCTTCCCACTGCTCCTACTTAGTATGGGCCACTTATTCTTATATATGGAATGATACTAAGTTCAATATTCATAAGACAGAGAGGACCTGTTGTCTTGAGGATAAAAGTTCAAGAGGTGTCTCAAGACTTGTTTTCAGCCAAGAGTTTTTCTCTTTCCTATAACTCTGGCAGCTTTTTGTGTTCCCTTAAGAAAGTTACCTTTGAGATTTTTTACTTCTTTTAGAGGATATTTATCAGCAAGGTATTGACCCTCCAATGTCATTGGACAGACTATTTTTATTCAGGACTCAAGCTCTCCCATTACATTCTATACATTAGATTCCCTGTAGAGTGGGGGAATCAGGGCAGACTGCAGAGTCATCTGTTCCTTGGTACTGCAGTGTCACCTAGCAGATGGAACCTTATGGCCAGGCTTCAGAGGAAGGCATTCTTTCACTGCCATTGGCAGGAATTTAGGGCAGTTTCTTTCTGGCTCATAAAGTTGTCCTTTGTAAACACTATAATTTTGGCTGTCTAGTCCTTTCTCAATTTTCCATGCTAAAAGGAACGGAGCCTTGGTGCAGATAAGCCTTGGTGTAGACGATAATTTAGAAGCGTATTATGATGGACAATTTTTTGTAATAGGTATAATTTTTTCCATCTATGCTTTGCCTAGACTGGCATTAAATGAGTACATAGCCACTGCCAGCAGTTTTATGGGGAATGGAGAAGTGTCAAGTAAAAGCCAAGCTACAATTTTTCAAATTTGTGGTGAAAAATTCCCATGGAGTTTATAGTGCTGATTGTGCTTTCAATTCAACAATACACAAGGGAATTTAGTTAAAGTTCAGTTTAGCATGTATCACGCATTTCAGAAGAGTACAGTCACGTCACAAAGGAAGGTTACCTTCCAAAGAGTATCCCATAAACCCAAATTTGTATATAGTCAGAATTATTCTTAAACGTTCTTACATTTTGACAATAAAGTTCACACTTTTGATGCGAACATACTTTTTAATAAGTTCAGAATAGTTACTTTTATCTTGCAAAGTTAATAGAGATCACGCTTCTGCTGGTACTTCAGAGCATGCTCCAGCACTTGAATTCTCATAGTTGCCTTGTATTGCCAAGTACTGAACAAAAACAGTAGTCTTTTAAACATTAGAATAAAATTAACCAGGCAGCAAACTTGAACAACTTGAGATACACATAAGTTGGAAATTCAGTGGAAGAGTATGAGGACCCTGAATATGCCTCATTTCCAAGAGAAGCACACAGTAGTTTCTTCTACCTGCAGGACACAGGTCAAGGATCTCACCACACCCAATCTTAGAGCTCCCCACTGGATGGAGGAATAATCATAGCCATGCCTATGTTGCTTCCAGCTAGCTTGCTGGTCAAGAGATGGCCCATATCAAGGAACTAGCACAGAAGTCTCAGTTCAAAGTGCTGCTAGTGCATAGCTGAAAACAACTGGCAGTTAAGTGAACCTCATTTGGACTGAACCACGGTCTATTTAATACATACAGTTTTGTAAAATAGTAGAACGAACTACATGGTAGGACTAAATATGTTAAGTTCCCATAAGATACAACATGACTACAGAAGGAGTCAATCTAGATCTCATTTGTCATATGAGTGAATTTAAGTTTATCTACTTAGAAATCATAAAGAGATTGTGTCAAGTTGATTCTAGCAAGGGCCTCCAAGAGGTATCTCAAGTATATAT
>NW_012134970.1:5624898-5629520 GCF_000956105.1 Propithecus coquereli
TTAATGTGTGCCAGGTATTGTCCTAAGCCCTTCAGCCCTTTACAAATATTAATTCATTAGCAACACAGAGAGGTATGTATTATGGTTAACTCATTTTGTAGATGAGGAAAATGAGCAGAAGAGGTTTCAAGTGACTTAATATCTTTTCTGAGGTCACAAAGCTAGCAAGTAACAGAGCCAGCATTTTAATCCAGGTAGTCTGGACCCCCAACTTTTTTTTAAACCCAAAATTATGCTGCTCCCTCAAACAATAGAAAGTTAACTTATCAACAAAGGATTAGAGTCATGACATTAACCTTATCAGCAATGGTTCAATTCTCTGGAGTTCGGCTTTGTGGAATTTTATACAGTAGAGTTGCAGTATAAAAACCATCATCTTTTAATTATTAATATACATCCATGCCTGACTTAGTTAAGTGAGTCTGCCTCTTTATTTGCTTATTTATTTATACAACAAGCAAGAGCAGAGACCGCTGTATCCGGGCAGCCCTCAAGGTGTTGGAGATACCAAGAAGGCATCAATTTATGATATCAGAGAATGGGTATCTAATCCAGACCTAAGAGGTCCAGAGGAGGCTCTCAGAAAAGAAGCTATAGACCCTGGGGAAGCTGATCATGTAGAGAGGAAAGTGGTGACTAGGGGAAAACTGGTTGTTACAGTGCAGAGTTTGTACCTAGACCTCAAGACAAAAAGCTGCATGTTGAGTATAGACATCATATAGGAAGTGTCTCTGACTGGGCTCTAAACTTGAAATGCCAAATTTGGTATCCACTAGCCACAGGTGGATATTCAAGTTTACATTCATTTAAGTTAATTAAAAGAAAAAATTAAGTTTTTCAATTGTACTGACCATATTTTAAATGCTCAATAACTACCTGTGGCTAATGGCTCCTATATTGGACAGTGCAGACACAGAACATTCCGTCATAGAAAGTTCTATTTGGACCACACTGTACATGAGGTACTGTTTAGAAATGTTAATTTTTAAGTCAAACCTACAGCTAATGAAGCAAAATCGCTGGGAATGGACCTGGGAATCTGAACATTTTAACATGTCCCCAGATAATTCTGGTTGGGAATCAGACATCTAAACCGTGATAGAGGGTGCAGTGACTGATGAACCTGATGGGACAGGCAGAGACCGTTCACAAAAAGCCTTTGAATACTAAGCTAAAGTACCAGGATTTAAACCTGAACATGAAGAATCTTTTGAAAGGAAAGAAGGAATAAAATCAATTAGATTAGCACCCTCTAAACTTTTCTCCATTCTGCTGCCAGAGTGGCCTTCATAATACTCAGCCTTCCTCTTTTCAACAACTTTCCCCTGGCCAGCCTTTACATTTCTTGTAGCTAATAACCCAAATCTCTAACATGACCTGCACACATCACTATCTTAAGGATCCTTCTTTTAGACCTGACTCTTTCCTTTGTCTAGTTGCACTATGACCCTGGGTGGTGATCTCAACTTTCCCTCATGTTCCCTTCAAAGATCAAAAATCATTGTGTGTAGCTGTCCATTATAGACTCTAAGCTCCCTGAAGGCAGAGGCCACATCATAATCTGCCCAGCATCGAGCAGAGTGCCTAGCTCCTAATATGTGTTTCACAGATATTTGTGGAATGAGTCGATGAATATTTTAGAAAGACCACTGGCAGCAGAGTGGGCAATAAGTTGAGGTAGATTTGGGGGTGACAAGGCATGAAGCGGAGAGGCAGTTGGGAGAGTGTCTAATATTCTGGGTGTGGGATGCTGGGGCAGAGGCAACAGATATGGAGAGATGGGGACAAATCCAAGAAACAGCAAAAAGATAGAGTCAACAAAAATTGCAGAATCTGCATTTAGGTGAATTTAAAAATACTCAACCAATTGGCATTTTCTGCTTTTTTAATCTTGTATTCCCTTCACTCCATCCCTTCCAGATGCCTATAGTTCCTTCTCTTTGATCCAGCATCTCCTGGTCATTCTTATTCCCATCAGTCTCTTTTTGGCCTCTGCTAGTCTTTAATGGATGCATTTCCTCAAATGCTTAGGGCCATTAGCCATAGGGATCCTCAGTGAAGACTCTTCATAGCCTTCTCTTAATCTGTGAGCTACAGTTTGATTTTTCTGTCAAAAAGGAGAATGAAACTCAGCAGGAAGCTCATTTGTCCAAAAGCAGAGCATTAGACAAACTCTGGGCTTGCTTTTCTGGAAATGTCAGTTCTCCAAGGATAAAGAATTCTTGAAAAGGTTGTCTTATATGGCTAGCTCTTTTCCACCTACTCCTAATTCCACTACAATGCAGCAGCCCTATGAGGTGATGTCAATTATAATTATAAATGGTAGCAAATTCCAAATCCTACTTTGCCCCTCTTTATCACTCAGAATCTGCATGATCACTAACTGTATCAGTCACTCCTTTCTCTACAATCATATGGCCTGGGTAAGGCACACAGTCTTACATTTTGTTACACTACCCTGCATCACCCATGGACTACCCTGTGTGTCTGTCTGACTTTCCCATGCTGAAGTGAGCAAGCAGGCACACAGTAAGTCATTACCTGAAGTTTACAAATTGAATTGCTTTGCTTTCTTCAGGAAACTTTCCAGTATTCTAACTTCCCTGCAATAGATAGGATAGCCATGCTCTTAAATAGCCCCAGGCTACCCTATTAACCTTTTTCAAACTGATTCCTTAACTTGAATCTTCTGCTTTAGCCAAGCCAGCCTTTCCAACATCTCCAAAACGCTCCATAGCTGTGCTCATAGCGATGCCCACAGACATACTTAATTTACTCCTACTTCTTCACCTACCTTCTACCTTTTTTTTTAAGATGGAGCTTCTTCATGAAACCTCAGGTTTCCAAATGTAGCACTTAAGATGGAGATTCTTGCAAAACTGAGTTATCCAGGATGTTCTCTCTAGAGTAGAGAAATTAGAGAAGCAACACAGAACAGGAGAGTAAAGGTAAGCAAAGATGTGGCCCTGCCTACAGATTAGCTTCCACCTGTTCCCACAGGAAGCTCTGGAGTATGAATTTTGTCACTGAGTTGGCTCTCCCTTAATGGGGGGAGGAGGGTCAGCCTTTTGTACCTCACTGTCAATAGGTCATTGGTCGATGTCTTTGGCAGGAGACTGGGGGATAAAACCTCCACTCAGGATAGTTTCCTTTGACCTAGGGCAGTCCTCCAGAGAACTCTCCTGGAGAAGTTCTCAGAGCAGCTGAGGGATGGGGCACCACCAGTGAAGAAGATCTGGGTGAAGTGCCACTTTAATATGAATTTTCAGTGGGGCTGGAAATTTGTCCTTGGAAGGCATGGGAGAAGAAATCTCAGATGTTACAATGGTTTGTGGCTCTCCAAAGGGCCACAGCATATAAACAAATTAACAGTATATCTACAGAATTAAAATTTTATGCGAGGAGAAAATAATTATGGGGAAAAATAGCATATAATAGATAGTTGTTTTTTCCCTATACAGTCATACAGGGTCAGCAGCTGCCCCAGGGCATGGGGAAATTCCCACCTGAATTTGTTTATTTCATCCTAGATTAGATGCCCTTATCTCTATTCAAAGTGTTTTAGTTCAAAACCCTCAGTTCAAGGGTTAAAAATATTCTATGTTAGTGGGTAATCAACCAACTTCATCCATTCTACTCCACTTTGTGGTCCTGAAAAGGAAAGTTCTCTCCTCCTTTTTCCACTTCTGCACCTTTCTTTCTAGTTCTCATTGACATCCTCCTTCCCCCTGTTTTGACCAGTTTCCAGTGTTAACTAATCTTCCAAATCTGAAAATCTGGCTCTGCAAATTAGCATCAGCTGGTTATTAAGCTATATGTCTCAGCTCCCTACCCACCTTTCCACGCTCACTTTGTGATGCTGGAGCTGGGACTCTCCCAACCATGCCTTACCTTTGCTAGATGGCTCCCAGGTCGGTTCTGCCCAAAGAGGGCACACCAAAGGGACATTGCGGGCAAGCAGAGGGTGAAGGGACAGGGTCCTTCCTGAGTGCTTGCTGCTCCTGCCAGGGTCACCTCAGCAAAGCTCTTCACCTGGGCAGTGGCAGTCAGTTCTGGTTTCAATTTACTCTACATTCATCTATACTCATTGTACCCTTCGGAGATACCAGCACTGGATGCCCTGCGTTGCCTCCAGTAGGGGTCTGGGTCCCGGCTCTGTAAAGCCCCTTTCCCAAGCACCTGTTCTGACCACTTCCCTTTGTTCCTTCTGCAGTGACTAGATCTGGGTCTCCTCGGTTTTTCTTTTTGCCTTTTCAGTTCCCAATTCCTTATATTATATTCCCTCTATTAAAATAACTGATGAGATTTCTGTTTTCCTATCTAGATTCTAGGTTCTGAATGCTAATATGTTGTCCTTGGTCTATGACTTCTCTGATTCTTTGTTTTTGTTTTGTAAAAACTGGGGGCAAAAGCAGACACCTGCCTTCAGGGTACCTGAGAGAGAAAGTTGATGAGAAGGGAAATACACAAAAAGGAGCAGAATCATACGTTGAGATCTAGACCACTGATTTATTCAAATAACTATTAATATAGTATAACATTTCTACTTAATTTCTGTGCCAGGTTGAATTGTGTCCCCCTAAAACATATGTTCAAGTCCTAACCCTCGGTACCTGTGAATA
>NW_012134970.1:5630447-5633409 GCF_000956105.1 Propithecus coquereli
CATCTGGCTCTTATGTAATTCCTTAAGCATTAATACCAAAAATGCACTTAACTATTTCTCTATTCGCAGCCCATAAAAACAATATGATGTGTTGTGTACACAGGCAGAAAAACACAAATAAGTGATTTTTTTACTTTGCCAGTTATCTATATTTATTTTTTAATATATTATTAGAAAATCACAACTAAAATGGCAATGACCTCCTATAACTTTATTATTCTCCCTTACCTAATGGACCCTTTTGATAATAAAAAGGCAAGAAGAATTTTGCCAGAGAAACAACCCCAAAGCACTTTTCCATGTTAATAAATGGCACTCCACACCCCCTAGAAAGGAAGGCAATTTAGCCTTCTTTGTGGGTCTTTAAGACACTTTGTTTTATTCTTTCCATTTGGTGGAAAGGGAAGCTTTGGTAAGTGAAAAGACTTGGGTTCAAATTCTAGGCTCTGCCACTTATTTGCTGTGTGTCCTCAAGCAAATTATTGAAACTTCTGTGAAACCCATTATCCTCATCTATAAAATTGAACAGTAATATCTACTTAGGGTTATTATTGAGGATTAATGAGACAATATATGTAAAACACTTAGTGTTCTTAATATAATAAGTAACCAAAAAAATTGGTACCTGTGTTCCTTTGCTTGATATCTAGCCATAGTCACATTTATATTAGATCCAAGCAAATTGTGGCACATCCTGTATTCCAGTGGGTCCTAAATACTAAATCTCAGGGCAAATGAAAACCCCAATTTTGTTCCACTGATTACAGCACACCACACAACAGCACTGTCAGTATATGGGAAATGAATGATCTTTCTACACAGGGAACAATAAATAATTATAGTAGGTTAAATACCAGCTTTTAAAATGCACTGTATCTAAACAAAAGACAAATGAGAGGGAAAATTAAACATAAATATATTCAATGGGCTCCATAGCCATCTTCTGCTTATTTTAGTTGTCACTGCCTTTTTACTCTTAGTTTTGTTTTTCCTGTAGAACAGTAAAGTTGAATTTTGCTCTGGATATTGAACTGATAGAGGTGGAATTTGTTCTTTTTCCTCTAAAAAATTTTGCAGAGTATTATGTTCCATGAATAGTATAATTACTTCCATAATAACAGAAGACTGAACAGTCACAGGTGTTGGGTTTTGCATTGCAAACTGTGGGTGAAACCATCATTAAAAGCTTTGTTTTCACTGTCACCAAAAACAGGCATTACTGTGTGCCTCACAGTTGCCAACACTTAACTGTATTCATAGAGTCAGACTCTCAAAAATCTCAAACCAACCTCCCCTGGAGGAAGCTACCCATTTTAGAATGTAACTTTCATCATGCCTTTCTCTCCCTCATCCACAGCCCTGACATGAGTAGCAGGTGTCCAAAACCACAGGTGCTCTTTGTGAAAGGCACGCCTAATGATGAATCTTCACTGTCAAATGTGTCCTCCGAACACAGACTTTCTAAAGCTTCCTATGGATGTGCTGAGATGAGTCTATGCATTTCCTCCTTCTTACCCACACACATCTGTCAGGGATTGTGCCCCCTTTGCAATGGGCAGAGAGAAGTAATGAAGTCAAGTATGACTCCAGTAGTTTTGACTTAACCAAGTGATAGATGGAGTTGTCACTAATTTAGATGGGGAAGAACACATAAGCAGAAAATGGGATGAGGGCAGTCAGAAAAGGAGTTTCATTATTATGTTTGAAACATCTATTATGCATCCACATGAAGATGTCAAGTAAATAGTTGAATATGAGACACTAGAGCTCCTAGGAGAGGTCAGAGCTAGAGATACATATGTGGAATTTGCCAGTATATAGATGATATTGGGAGCTATGAGACTAGATGCTATCGCCAGTGGAGTTAGGATATATGGAAAAGAGAGAATGACAAAGAACTGACTTCTGTGAAAATTCAGCAATAAGAAGATGTAAGAGAAATGAGAAGAAATAAGCAATCAGTATAAATTTTTATACAATTCATTTGCTTCTCCAGGCTAAATATTCCCAGCTTCTCTAACCGTTTTAATGGGACACATTAGCCCAATCCAAGTATCATGTTTTACTTACCTTGTGAGAAGTAATTGAATCTCTTATGACTTAGCATAAGGAATGGACTAAGTCAGCCATGGGAGGAACTGTACAGAGGAAAAAGGGACCAGAGTATGTCCCATGATCTGAATCCCAGACTATTGTTAGACCATTAGACCGTGTATCATTATTGTCTTTAGAAAGGAAATCGCTTTGTCAATTAAAATCCCTCTTTCCATGCCTTAATCATTGCAGGCTCAATACTCCTCAAAAATATACTTATCAGGTTGAATTCTTGAGCCTGAATGTAATAATTTACTTTTATTGCCTATAGATTTCATATTGCTGGATTTAGCTCATCATTAGTCAAGCAAGATATTTTTGAACCCAGAGCTAAATATTCACTACATCAAATTTTCTTAGCTTTGTGTTACCACATACTTGAAAACCACGCCTTCTGTCTCTGCCCATTTCCCTTCCTCCAGACAACCTTACATTTGCCACTAGAAATTGGCAGGATATCAAAGAATTCTACCCTATGAATTAACACCATTACTATGAACCAAATCTTTTTTTGTTTAAAGACATTACCTTTTATTTTGTTCTCAGCAGCAAATAAGAACTATCAATACTGAACAGACTGACTTGCCTGTAAAATATTCTTTTTTCAATCAGAAATGCCAGATAAACAACCTAGATTAAATATTAGAATTTTTAGATACTCTATGGTAGATTAATAAACCTTTTTTCTTTATCTATTAATTTTTCATTTATTCAAGTTATACATGAACAATGTAAAATTTAATGTAATTGAAACTTTTATTTCGGTGAAAAACATATCTTAGAAAAAAATGCAATGTTAGTATTTTACAGCTGAAATCTGGAAAGTTAAAGTAATTTACTTTCATAGCAGATCAGAGACTGAGATCCA
>NW_012134970.1:5634489-5634791 GCF_000956105.1 Propithecus coquereli
TTCCCTCACAAGATTCTGTGCCCATATTCATCCTATCAGTGTAGTCTCTGGCAGGTTGGGGGATACCCTTAAGATAGGAATTTAATTTAACATGGCCAAAGACATTCAGTAGAAGCAATTGAAAATTCTCTTCAAAAAAAATGAAATTTCAACAAAGTTTTAAAAGAATTTTCAAAGATTATGTTCCAAGGATCATGCACTTACAGCCAAAAATCATGAACAACAGACATCAGATTCCATCCAGGAAATACTCCAATTATTGAAATTATCAAACACCAGATATAAAATAGGTACACTTAATA
>NW_012134970.1:5637151-5656891 GCF_000956105.1 Propithecus coquereli
TTGGGGACCCTGGTATACAAGAAATTATCTCTTCAATTATTTGTTTAGACAACCTTTCTTTAAAATATACATACAGGGTGTGTGTTTGTGTATGTGTTGGGAGTCATTTTTATATTTATTAATTGTTGGGACTGGATTTAAAAATATTACTTAGTTGCCAGGATTTTGTATTTCAAATGTTGCATTATAGCCTCGTTCTTTCCCTGAACTGGATTTTTAAATGCAGGAAATAACCTTGAGCTTTCAGCTGAAAGTGCCTTATTGCTCACAGATAAAGGATAAATCAGGACGGTTTTAATCATGCTGAGATGTACCCTTAGAATTCCCTACAATTCTATGTGACTCCATTGACAGTGACAAATGAAAGTGGCTTCCACATGCCAGTGGACCATGCACCATCCTAACTGGGGCACACTTAGCATTAACTAAGTAAGGGAGTAAATGTTCCTGTATTTTTCTATCAGCAAGTTTTTAGTGTTTTTGTTATTGTTTTTTTGTTTTTTACTTTTAAGCTACAAATCTACAGATGATAAGAAGAAAAACAAACACATAAATTAGCACAAATCTTCTGAGTATGAATGTCAACTGTCCTTTGCTATCTCTTTCCCTTAAAATTGAGTTTCATGTTAAAATTCAAGAAAGTTAGGCATTGTGGCTCAGAGGGGGTTTTAGGTTATTAGAGAAAATGATTTTATGGAAGAAAACTGATACCAAAATGGTATTTGTGCAGTATTCTAAAATGATCATGACATTTGAGAAAAGCAGTTAAACATGATCTCCACCAGAAGTCATAAGATTATACAATTTTCAAAAGAAATAAAAGAACATTAATTATATTGAACCTTCTTTGAGGCTGCATTTTCAAATTGTATCCATTGACTAGCATTTCAATTTATGAGGTAGTTGGACTTTATGCCACAAAATTTTGGTTAGTGTTCTATCCAGGTACAGAAATTGTTAAGAGCGATTTCTTCTACAGACACTAAAATGATAGCAGCTGACACTCCAAGGAAATGAAAAGCTATTTGCCTGATGAATAACAAGACAATAGGTGAACTAGGATGCATAATTCTATTTTTCCACTATGTTACCCTTGGGATTCATAGTCTTAGACCAACTTAAAACTGAATATGTCTCCTAGTCAGGTCCTTCTGGTATTTCAGGAGCTAAACAGTCAAGAAAAGACTAGAAGCAAGGAACTCAATGTGGAAGCTAATATTATAACCACTCTCAATATTCCATGCAACAAAAACTTGATTTCTTCAAAATTACTCTAGGAAACAAAGTGATACCTTTTTTGTGACAACATGGAATACTTAGTACTTTATTTCAGAATCCATTAATGACCTTATCAAACTGAGCACCCAGAGGAACCATCTAACAAACATGCCAATACAGAAAAATGCTTAGATTAAAATGTCCAGTTTATGTCATATTTTAAACCTGAATTCAAAATATGTTCCAGGCAATTACTTCTAGCATTCTCAATCCCAAATAGCTTTTTAGGACTGAATATATTTGTTCCTTGATTCTTTGAGCACGTTAACCAGTCCTAAACAGAAACTGAGGAGTCCAAGCATGTTGAGGGATTCCCAGAGCCATAATCTCATAGAAAATCAATTTTCTTTCCATCTTTATCCGATTCTATTTTCTTCCCTCCCTGTCCTGGGAACCAAATCCTGAGAAAGTAAATTTCCTGAGCCAGCATGGCAGAAGGGCTACCTGAAAGGATGGAACCGCATGGCCTGGAGTGAGGAGAGTATCAGAAAGCAGGAGAGCCTCAGAGCACCCCTGTAGGCAAGACTCTAACCGATAGGTATCAACTCTGCAGTTGTGAGTGACAGAAAACCCAATTCAAATTACTTAAGCAAATAAGGAACATAGGAATGGCTGAATCCACTGCAGCAAGCACCGTGAGCCAGTCGGATATCTGCCTTTACGTTCCTCGGCCTTCCTTTCCGTGGCTCCCTTTCCAGACAGGCTTTCTTCACTTGACAGCAGCTCTTTGCTTACATCCTGCCAGGTCTAAATCCAGAAGGAAAAAGAATGACCCAATCTTACCACTGAAGTGCAAGTCCCGGAATTAACTCTGATTGGGAAAAAATCACCTTGATTTTGGTCCTGTTCCATTCCTACACCAAATTCTGTAGGAAGAGAGACGTTGTTAGGTCTGGTGGAAGGTAAACGGGTGGCAAGGAAGTGGCTAAGGGTGGAGAACAGGAACTAAACTGTAGCTAGGAACCAAATTTCAGCTAGGAACTGTTCCCTGTTGGGACCATACATAATAAAAAGTTTCTAGTAACCTTTAACCCACCTAGAGCTCATTACTATCTAATTAGCATGGCATGGGTGGAGCTTCGTGAAGGATTCTGGGGAAGACTCATGCCTAAAAAGGGAAACTGGTAGCCAACCAACCTGTTATGTAATCTGGCATGTGATTTGTTATATAACCCTAACCTGTCAATTACCCCTAAAGGGGGGAAACAGCAACCAATCCTGCCAGTAGAGAGGCGGGACAAACTAACGAGCTTATGAAAGGCAGCGCATGCTCAGACTTCCCTGTCTTTCTTCACTAGTGGAGACTGATTGCTCCACTCTCTCTGGAATGTATTTTCACTTTGTGTAGCTTCCTTCTTTACTTTCATTATTTCTTTTATGTGATAAACTGTTTGTATAAAATTGCTCTACTTTTGTGATCATGCCGTCATTGGCTCGACTCAGTACCAGTACTGATTCCTGACGCTGGGAACCGGGGAACCAGAGAACATCCAGATGAATAAAATAATGTGATTCTCAAATTGCCCGGTCTTGGATAACCTACTATCCCTGGAGCCAGGAGTAGCATCTGTTCTACCAAAAATACCTAGACCAGGAGTGAGTTAGGAATGGTGTCCTAAGGTCAGCTCACCATGAGCACTAAAGAAGGCCATCAATATGCGCAGACAAAAGCAGTAACTGTCTGCTAACCACTATACCAGTGGTTTTTCAATTCTGGCTATACATTATCCATGAAGCTTTATATGGATATATAATCAACATACCTGGGCTTCATTCCTCCAAAATTCCAAAACATTAGGTCTAGGGTAAAAACTGAAGCTCATATTTTGAGAAAGCTTTGTAGATGATTCAGTAATCATCCAGATTTAAATCACTGTGTGGTCTTAATAAACTCATTTATTAAATGAGTGTGGCAAAATAATTTAACAATTCTCAAACTTTTCCAGCTGTGAGCCCCTTAAACAGTGCCAAGAACCCTAGAGGCTACCTACCCACTCGCCCACTCACAGTTTACCAGCACCAGAGATACCTCCCTCATTGATATTGTTTCAGCAGGGTACCACTCAAGAGAATTGTCCTCTTAAAAAATTCGAACTAGGACTCTGAGCTCTGCCCTATTTACAGTAATGTGCTTGTCAAGGTTACCAGTGTTCCTTAGAATTCATTTTCCAAGTGCATGGTTAATGGAAAAATTCAGTTTAATTACATAGTAAAAGATGATATGTCAAATTCAACAAACACTTTACCTCTCCTTCCTTAACCTTGTCACTTAGCCACTCTCTCCCATAGTCACACCATGGTCCTTAGCATTGCACACAGCTGCACTGCCTTACCCCCCTGGACCTGCTTTCCTTCTTGCTAACTCGTTTGACCATTCTTTACCCTCATGGAGCCTCAAGTTCATTGATAATTCTATCCTATACTTATCTGTCTGTCTCTATCTTTATATCCTTCCATACCCAAATTAGATTCCAGAGCCAATAAGGTCAATAACTCTGTGCTCAACAACTCTCTCTGTCTTTTCTTCGTACTTGCCAGCCCAACTCCAGCTCTCCTTTCAACTTTGCACTCAGGCAGCTGAGTTTTGCTAGAGAAAAATCCCAACATGGAAAGCTGTCATGTCATTCCTGTGCCGAGAAGCTTCCAAAAGCTTATCACCTCACTTTGATTAAAAGCCAAAATCCTTTCCATGCTCTAGAACCCTCTACAGTTTGGCCCACAGTTCCCACTCAGGCCTCATCTTCTCTTATGTCACTGCAGCCACTCTGGCCTCACTTATGGCTGCTCCTTCAACAAGCCAAGTGTCTTCCTGCTTCAGAACATTTGCATTTACTATTTCCTTTACCCAAAATACTCTTCTTCCACATATCTAAAAATCTCACTTCCTCAATTCATTCAGGTCTTTGCTCAAATGTCTCCTTCCCTGACTGTGCTAAATAACTGATATTCTTCCATGACTCTATATAAATTTTTCTTCATAGCACCTATCACCACCTAACATAATGTATATGGTACATTTATCATTTGATCCTTGCCTGCATTCCTCCGCAGGAATATAGGCTCCATGATGCCATAGAGTTTGTTTCATTTGCTGCTGTATCCTCAGTTCTTAAAGCAATGATAACAATAAATATTCACTGAAGGAATAAGTAAATGAAGCAAGTATATCCTTACCATTATAAGTTCATGGCCACTTACTTCAACTGGGCCTCAATACTACCTGACAATTGCACTGATTTTATCTATTCAACTCAATCTCCCATTCTCCATAATGATTATTTGAAAGCCTCTCCACTCTCTTTAAACCTCTGAACCTCTCATCAATACACACCTGCACACATACACACATATTCACATATACATCCCACAACCCACAACCAGTTTCTCACAGCGGACAACGTTGCTTGCTATTTTACAGAAAAATAAATGCTTACAGACAAGACATCCCTGTGCATCTCATTACAAACCGATATGCCTTACCATTTGCATACTCATACTTTTCTCTTTTTTTTAATTCAGGATATTATGGGGGTACAAATATTTTGGTTACAGGTAATGCATTTGAACTAGCACCTCTTATATTATCCTGGATAGAGATTGAGCCCATTCTTTGAAGTGAGGTATCACAAGGATGGAAAAACATGCACCACATGTAGTCATACTTTTCTAATTGTTCTCGTTATATAACAAAGGAAGTATTTCATCCTATCTAAGCCAGTCCCTCCTCATTTTTTCAGACCTTATTTCCTCCTACCTTTTCAGGAAATATCGTGTTCTGAATCCTCAAATAGCCTCAAGTCCATCTCCCCTTAAAAAACAAAATTAAAATAAACCGTTAAGCCAAATAACCCTCCACAATCATTCTAACTCTCTCCTGCCTTTTCACTGACAAACTTTTTAAAGCCAATTTCCCCCCTTGTTATGTCCCTCCTCTCTTCCCACCCACTTCTCAATCCACTCTAATCTGATTATACGTCCACTCCTTCACCAGAGTGGCTTTCACCAAAGTTTCTATTGACCTACATTGCTAAAATGCATGAACATTTTTCAGTCTTCATCTTAGATGAATTTCCAGCAGAATGCTGCACTATTGACCATTTCTTCTTCAAGAAAATCCACCCTGTCTTCTTTAAACTTCCTTGATATCACACCTTCCTAACTTTCTTCTTACCTCTTCAGCTAGTCCCCCTCATTTTCCATCATGAATTCAGCCTCCTCAAGCTGGCTTTGAGTACTAGTATTAGGCAGATAGTGAGAGATTCCAGGTCTCCTAGGGATGAAAGTGGGTGCTGTTGCCTTGGTGCAACCCACCTGGGAAGAAGGACAAGGGTGGCCCCGGGCCCCCATCTTGGTCCTGACGCAAACTAATCCTCTCCCGAGCCACTGTCATGCCTGGGGAAGGAGAGAATACCCTATAAACTGGCTAATCATAACTTCATGTGCCAGCTGCAAAAGAACACCAAGGATTCTCTAGCCCACAGGCCAAGCTGCATAGGTACCATAGAGTCTGGAAATTGACCTAGAACAACCTGCTTGTGTTGCAAGACAGGTCATGCAACTTCCAGTTGTCCAATCAAAGTGGTTCCATGGTGACCTCTGAACCATAAGAAAGGTCCCAATCCGGGCACCATGAAACAAGATGCAGACCATAACCAGGCCCTTTTTTGCGCCCTTCCTTTTGCTCTCCCTTCGCTGTGACAGTGGGTCCAGTCATTATCTGTGGTGTATGCATCACACTCTGTAAACCTATATCTTGCTCTTGCTCTGTAATCGTACTTTTCCCTCCTCAATAAACCTCATTTTCATGCTTGCCTTACTTTGGTGTATCTGGTCATTCTTCAGCCATGAGCACGTCAAGAACTGACATTTCAGACTGAAACCTGACACTAGCATTCCTCAAAACTCAGCCCTGGCCTTTTCTCTTTTTACTTCATACTTTCTTCTCTAGCAATCTCACTACCACCCAAGGCTTTAATTAACACCCATAAACCAGTGACGTGTTCAGATTTGTGCCTTGAGCGCTAACCTCTCCTCTGAACATCTAGCTTGCCTCTCTAAATTTTTTGTTTTCTCCATTTGAACATCTTAAAGACACCTCAAAATCAATCTATCCAAAACTGAATTCATCTGCTTTTCCTTCTGAACTAGTCCTTCACCCTTGTTTCCACTATTAAGTAACAGAGCTCCCTGTATCCAATTATAAGAGCCAGAAAACAGGGAGTTGTCATGGACAACACTGTGTTCCTTAATTCCTTCATATAAGCCATCACCAAATTTTGCCAATTCTATGCCTTAAATATTAATATCTAATGTGTCCTCTTCCACCTTGTCCTTTCTTTCTCATTACCTTACTACCATCTCAGTCTAAGATACGCCCATCTATGAACTCTCCTCATTTGCCTTTTGCCCACTCCAGTCTATTCTCCACATGGCAAACAAAGAGATCTTCTCGGAGCAAAACCCTCATCATTCCATATCTCTGCCTAAAATCCTTTAATGGTTTCCCATTCCTCTTAAGATAAAGCCTAAAATCTTTAACATGCTTTGCAATCAGCGTATGAAGGAGTTGGCCCCACCTGGATTTGCAGACTCCCATACCCCCTATACTTCAGATACCCAGTCATTAATAGTAGAAGGAACTTTCTTCTCTTCTACGCTACAGCATTTTCTCGTGCTGTCACCTTTGTATCCAAGGCCTTTTCTCACTTACCTTTGCCTAATTCATTTCTACTCTTTCTTCATTCAGCAATCTCAGATTTCAACTCAAATGTTAACTTTTTTAGGGAAAACTACCTTGAGTGCCAGACTAGAAAAGGTTCTCCTGCTATATGTTCTAATAGCTCCCAATATTTTTCTTTTTAGCTCCTGTCATAGTAAATAATTGTAAATTTATGCACTAAAATGGTCAAAATTGGCCTAATAAGGAAGACCTTCAGAGAATGACTATATCTACACAGTCAGCCCTCATATTCATGGGGTTCCACTCTTGTGAGTTCAATCAACCTCAGATAAAAAATATTTTTTTAAAAAATTTCATCTTTACTGAACATGTACAGACTTTTAGTTTTTGTCTTTCTTCCCTAAACAATCCACTATAACAAATATTTACATAGCATTTACATTTTATAAGATATTACACACAATCTGGAGATGATTTAAAGCATCCAGAAGGATGTACATAGGTTATTTGCAAATAGTATGCCATTTTATACCAGGGACTTGAGCATCTGAAGATTTTGGTATCCATTGGAAGTCCAGGAACCAATTCCCTACAGATACTGAGGGATGACAGTACTTTACTTAACCATTACTTTTCTAGGTGATCTTTTGGTGATCTACAATTTTTTGCTATTATTTTCAAAAATTTATTCAGTGAGGACATACTACTTTTACAATGGGGATGAGGAAGAGAAAATTATTTGAATAATAAACACTTGTTGATTGAACAGTTGAATGATAATATTTGTTCAGAAACAAAAGCATAGATATTGTCATTGTAAAAACATCACAATTTTTAAATACCAGCTGATGGCTAGGTCCCACCTTTAGAGATTTTTTAATTAATTGATCTGGAATGAGGTTTGGGCAGTGAGATTTTCTTAAAGTTCCCTAGGTGATTCTGATGTGTAGCTAAATTTGAAAACCACTACAGAAGATGCTTATGAAATACTTATCGACATGTTTTTCACAAGCTGAGTACTACCACAATTAATGTACTAGTGGATATAAATACAGATAACACGGCTCTCCAAAACAAAGACCACGTCAGTTAACAGCTTTGTGTAGCTCTTGGCAGAGCATCATGTAATCACAGGCTCATAGTGATTAATAAATCTAAGTGGAAAACCATTTGGGTGAAATGATGCAAGGAGCATTCATTCTTTCTTCCTACTGATTTGGAATATGACTTACATCTGAAAGAGACATTGTACAGATGCTTGGCCCACGCAGCAGTGTTGAGTCCCTCCAATCAGGGAGCCAGCCAGCTGCATAACTGATGAATCAGGGCAACAGACACTGTCATCCTTCAACAAGGTCAAATACCCAGCTCTGGGCTCAGAATGGCTGGGGTTCAATCTTGGCTCTGCCACTTGCTAGGTTTGTGATCTTGGCCAATTCCTTTAACTTTTCTAAGCCTCTGTTTTTAATACTGGGGAAAGGACAACTGTTTAATAAACTATCTAATAGTAACTATTTCAAAGGCTTGGTTTGAAGGTTAATTGAAATAATGCGTGTAAAACATTGAGCATAAGTGCCCTCCCCATAGTAAACACTGAATACATATCAGCTATTATTACCTTCTCAAATTAAAGCTGAACATTCCTACAAAAGGATGGGAACTTATCCATTTTGTTCTTTTAACACTTAGTTGTAGGTCAAAGGAAATCAAAACTAAAATTGCAGAATACCTAGGATGTAATATCAAGAAGAGAAGAATACCACTAAAGGCTATACTCATTTTCCCAAATCCTTATACCAATGAAGAAAAAAGACTACAGTTGGTGAAATAGGTATTTAACAACAAAATAACCCTTAATAAAGCAAAAAGAAAAATCAATACAGACAGTAATAAAAATTAATGAATTAGATAACAGAAAATATGGAACTAATCAATAAATTCAAGACCTAGGTGTTAAAAAAATAAAGAATAAAATAGATAAAATCTTAGATTATCTAATAAAAAGGAGGCAGGGAAGAAAACTCAAATTTAGGACTTAGTGGGAGACTTACTTAGTTTTTATATTTACCTTTATTGTTTATTATGAATTTTATATCCTAGTTTGAACTGGCAGCGTGTGATTTACGTTGGGTAAGTGTTACATTGACTTTTAGGTTTGTTCCTAATAGTCCATTAGTGATTTGGGACAAGCAGCAGTGGCTCTTGGCATTTGTGAGTCTCCAGGAAATAATTGAGCTGGACAGATTTTTTGACACTTTGGGAACTAGTTGCTAAAGCATCCAGTGAATTATTAATTGCAGTATTTTTGCATCAGGTTATAGTTTAGATGAATAATTTTTTGTCTTTTGGTGTCTATTGCTGAGGAAATCTCAGTGGCACACTCTGTAAGCAGAAGCATGAAATCTCTAGAGAAGCCTCATCTACTAAGAGCCACAGGGAGAAATATAATTGAAAGGCATCTTTACCATGATGGCAAAGCAACAGAGAGGCTGAAGGTCAAATTGCAACAGGCTTAAAATACCAACACTCAAGTTAAACCACTGGGACTTAGGCATGGACAGAAACTTTGGAGAACACGTTTTTAAGTTGAGAGTTATTATAACTAATGTTCCTCTGAAGTTAGAAGACCTACTCCAACTTCTTGAGGAACAAAGCCCTATTTTTGTGTGACAAACTAGTGGCTCAGTAAGGTCCATAACTAGGCAAGAGAAAATGAGGATGTCTTCCAAGTTCTCCTATGTAGATTTGTGTTACAGCCATTTAGATTTCAGAATATATTATCAGCAGAGCAATAGCTGTCCTATCCAAACTCAACTGTAAGCAAACTGAGTTTGGGGTCCTAGGTATTTTTGTCTATAATGTTTGCAAAAGCACAGATCATGGGAATGTGGCAGTCATAATTTAAATTTTTTATTTGATTGAAATTTTGCAATTTGTGTAAGAACCAATTGAACTGTGTCTTATGTTTCAGAATTTGCCTTACTAATTTTTTGAACTTTGAAGAGCCCTATTTATAAGCTTTGTCCTCTGGGAAATTAGGAAGCATGCATCTCTCCATACTTCTCCCCTTCTCCTTCACCTAATCTCTCATATGCACACACACAGACACATATTATGCCTGGGACTTGGTGGATATGCTTGTAAACCAGGGAAAGGAAGAGCCCTGATTTGTACTGTCTACCCATTTCCATGGTGTAAATATTCCTACAGTGGCTGATTTCAAGCTAACAACTAACTTTATCAAATGGCTTGAGAAATTCCTGAATATTTACAATCAGCTCTCATGAGTCAGTTCCATCAACTACAGTACATCTCTGCTAGATTGCACCTTCTCTGTATTATGTTCCCTATCCTACACCCCTTAACGGTCAGGAAGTTTATGAGTTGAAAAAAAAGATACACAGAATTAAAGTCTGGAACATAAGTGGATATAGGCAGCATCATCTTGCTGATCAACTAGATTGATTCCATTAGGATGATTTTGTTCAATGTGGAATTGGGATAAAGTAGATTCAAATGAGAAATCTCATATTTGAGGGTATTTATGGCTATGTGCTCCAACAAAGTGAGGAATAGTAAGGGGGTACTAGTAGAGCAGTACTGCCACACTTAATTTGCAAGCCAGCTTTAATCTGTGAAGCCTAGATGGTACAAACTTGCTTATAGAGTTCCTGAGTTCCTGAAGGTAATATAGAAGCCATCAAGATTTAAAGACAGAATGGAAGAAATAGACTACACAAACACTCTATAGAATTGTTTTGTAACTCAAGAAAACAGCTTATATGGGACAGAGAAACAACTCAGAGCCAGCTGTAGGCATAACAGATGTTGTGAAGCAGTCCAGAAACTTCTGGTGCCTGAGGACATCAGCAGTAAAACCCAGTCCATGGATGGTAAGCAAATGCACAGCAATTTCTAAAATAAAGTGTCCTGGATGCAGAGGAGCCTGCTTTAGTTAGTGCACTAGTGATGCTTTCCATTATTCGTTTTCTCTGGGTAACTTTTTCTTATTTTTTTGCACTTCCCTTTTTCTATGGAGGCTTTCCCTGAATGCCTTGCGGTTCTTCTTTGTCCATTCTCATTTAAGAGTGAGGCACTTATTGTATTCATAAAACAGTCATAGTGGCACTATTTGTAATAACCAAAAACTAAAAACTATCCAAATGCCCTTCATCAGTTGGATATATGAATAATGGTATATTCATTCCGTGGCATTCTACAATGATTCTCAAAGTGTGCAAATATGCGGGGGTCCCCGAGAACCTTTTAGAGGTCCACCATGTCAAACTATTCTATAATCATACAAAAATGTCATTTGTCTTTTTTACTCTCATTCTTTCACAGGTGGACAGTGGAGTTTCCCAGAGGCTTCATGATGTGTGTTATCGTAACATATCATACATAGAAGCAGGTCTGAAATTGCAGCTGTCTTCTATTAAACCAGACGTTGAAGAGATTTGCAAAATGGTTAAAAAAAATACCATTAATCTCACATTTTTTGTCTTAGAAACATTTTTAATTTAAAAATGTTATTTCAGTTAACATGCAATTGAAGTTCTTATTATTATTTTAAATGTGTTAGTAAATATTATTAAAATCTCTGTTTCAGTTTCTAATATACTAAGTATTGACAAGTATAACCTACACAAACAAAAGTTCTTTGAGGTTCTTAATAAGTTTTAAGAGTGTTAACAGATGCTCACTCCAGAGAGTTAAAGAACCACTGGCATTCCATATGAGACTGAACTGAACACAACAACGTGCAATGATATAGATGAAGCTTACAAACAATTTAAAAGAAGACATAATACAGAAGAGTGATTAAGATATGAGACTACGTGTATACACGTAAAAACCAGGCACCAGGAAAAGATGGTGCTGGCAGTCAAAATAGCGGACAAATTTGTACCAGAAGCGAGCACAAGGGGTACTTCTAGGCACTGGTAATCTGTTTCTGGATCTGGGTGCCAAATGTGCTTGAAAGCGGTCAAGCTGTTACACTTACCATTTGCGTACTTTCTTAATTCACACTAAAATTCAAATTTTTAAAATGCCAAGGCGTTATGATACAAGACAATGGTATGCTGTTCAAAACCAGAATTTTCCCTATAGTTTATTCATTTATTCTCTTTGTCAATCAGTCACTATTTGTTTTTCTTTATTTTTAATTATTATGAGTAAATAATTGTTGTATATATTTATGGAGTACATGTGATGTTTTCATACAGGCATATAATGTGTAATAATCAAATCAGGGTAATTGGGGTATCCATCATCTTAAGCATTTATCATTTCTTTGTGTTAAGAATATTCCAATTCCACTCTTTTAGTTACTTTAAAATATATAAAAACTTATTGTTGACTGTAGTCACCCTGTTGTGCTATCAAATATTAGATCTTATTCATCTATCTAAATATATTTTTGCATCCATTAACTTTATCTCCCCTCCCTGCTACTCTTCCCAGCCTCTGGTAAACATCATTCTACTCTTTGTCTCCATGATATCAATTGTTTTATTTTTAGCTCTCACATATGAGTGAGAACATTCAAAATGTGTCTTTCTGTGCTTGACTTATTTCACTTAACATAATGTTCTCCAGTTCCATCCATCTTGCTGCAAATGACTGGATTTCATTCTTATTATGGCTGAATAATATTCCATTGTGTTTATGTACCACAATTGCTTTATCCATTCATCTGTCGATGGACACTTAGGTTGATTACAAACCTTGGCATTCTGAATAGTGCTGCAATAAATATGGAGGTACAGATATCTCTTTGATATACTGATTTCCTTTGTTTTGGATATATACCCAGAAGTGGGATTTCTGGGTCATATGGTAGTTCTATTTTTAATTTATTGAGGAACCTCCATACTGTTCTCCACAGTGGTTGCACTAACTTACATTCCCACCAACAGAGTACAAGAATTCCTCTTTCTCCACATCCTTGCCAGCATTCATTATTGCCTGTCTTTTGGATAAAAGTCGTTTTAACTGGGGTGAGATGATATCTCCTTACAGTTTTGATTTACATTTCTCTGATGACTAACAATGTTGAGCATTTTTCCACATACCTGTTGGTCATTTGTATGTCTTCTTTTGAGAAATGTCTATTCAGATCGTTTGACTATTTTTAAACCAGATTATTTGATTTTTCTCCTATTGAGTTTTTTGAGATCCTTATATATTCTAGTTATTAATCCTTTGTCAGATGGGTAGTTTGCAAATATTTTCTTCCATTCTGGGTGTTGTCTCTTCACCTTGTTGATTGTTTCGTTTGCTGTGCCGAAACTTTTCAGCTTGATGTGATCGCATTTGTCCATTTTTGCTTTATTTGCTTGCATTTCTGAGGTATTACTCAAGAAATCTTTGCCTAGACCAATATTGGAGCATTTCCCCAATGTTTTCTTTTAGTAGTTTTATAGTTTCAGGTCTTAGATTTAAGTCTTTAATCGATTTTTATTTGATTTTTGTATACGGTGAGAGATAAGGGTCTAGTTTCATTCCTCTGCATATGGATATCCAGTTTTCCCAGCACCATTTATTGAAGAGACTGCCCTTTCCCCACTGTATGTTCTTGGCATCTTTGTCAAAGATAAGTCCACTATAGAAGTGTGGATTTATTTCTGGGTTCTCTATTCTGTTCCATTGGTCTATGGGTCTGTTTTTATGTCAGTACTATGCTGTTTTGGTTACTACAGTTCTGTCATATAATTTGAAGTCAGGTAAAGTGATTCCTCCAGTTTTATTCTATTTGCTCAAGATGGCTTTAGCTATGTGGGGTCTTTTGTCATTCCATATAAATTTAGGATCATGTTTTCTATTTCTATGGAGGATGCCATTAGTATTTTGATAGGGATTACATTAATCTGTAGATTGCTTTGGTAGTACAGGCACTATTTGTTTACTGAGCATCTAATATGTGTCAGACACCATGCTAAGCACTGGAGTTAGAACTAATAAACTCATATAAGTTTATTTCCCTGGAGGATCTCACAGTCTAGAAGCAAGAAATAATAGAGCAAAAATATTAAAATGAACACTCAGTTGTTTGGTACAAATTCATAGAGGTGTGATTATATTACCATATTGGAACATTACTCATATCTTATTTCTTTTATAAAGTCTCCTCTAATTAATACTCCCCGCAATGAGTTCTCTGAATGCCTTGATTTTTCATTGGGATAAGTCTTATAACCCCAACTAAATTTTAAGTTTTCTGTGGGAACTGACTATATTTTACAGTTATTTTCTATGCCCTGCAACACCATATGCCCCAAAATAATAAACTAGCATTTCTATTTTCAAAACATTGACACAGATGTTATTTCATTTGATCCTCACAGGAACCCTGTGGGATAAGTAGGGTGGATATTATTGTAACCGGTCTTTATTCTTGTTTTATAACAAAAGACTCTGAAATCCAAAAAGGTTATGGACCTAATCAAGGTCATATGAACCAGAACACAAACCCATGTCTTTGAACTCCAAATCCCATGCTCTTTCCATGGTACAGTGCTCTTTCTACAAATTTTTATTGATTTGTCAACTGCATATAAAAAATTAAATGGCCCTTAACAGAGCACAAATGAAATTCTTTTTTCTGCAGACTCTAAAGCATCTAGAACAAGAGCATTTCCCTGTCCTGAGGGCCTGTATATCCCCACAATCCCAGCCAGTATGTACGAACAAAACAGTATAAAGCACATCACTGTCCTACATCTCTCTGTCCCCAATTGTAGACAGCTCATTTCTTAATCCATCTGGCTACTCAGAGCCATTTGTTGTTTCCAGAGGGCCATTCCTCTCCCTAATAATAATCCAAAGAAATAGAACCCACTGAATCCTTTAAGGCCTTAAGACTTTGTTTCCCATAACCCACTGCAGCAGGCCCCCTTCTTTTTAAAAAAAAAAAAAATCCTGGACAAGAAATGTGAAATAGCAACTTATTCCTCTGCCCTCTCTTGTCCCACTGGCATGTCCAGAATCCAGATGCCACTGCTACTCAGTTCTGCAAGAGATTTTTACACATGTTCTAAAAGTTAGAGGCAAAGCTGATACCAGCTGTGTGCTTCAAAGGGATTTTTACAATTTTTTGCCAGCTTCTAAATGAGCCTGGAGTCTTGTTCTAATTCCACCAAAGATTTTGCAGGAGTTTTCCATCTGGATTTCAACCCCTCATGCTGTCATGATTAAAGGAGGATTTGTCCCCAGATACCTGTCCCTTGCCCTCCCACCTTCAAGGACTCCAGGTGGAGGATGGTGACTACAGGAGCAGACTGTGTGCCACAGTATTAAAAGATCCTCTGGAGAAAAACTGAAAAATTTCCAACCCCTAAAGTGCACATATAACCGGAATATCCAGATCTCATTAGTTTTAAGTACACGCAAGTACCTAAATGTACAAACACAAGTACAAATGTCCGATTTCCTTAAGTACTAAGTTTGACAGTCGATATCTCTGACAGTTCACTTTGACACTTCTTGTTTTATTTTTATTGTGAAGGTACATCCTGATTCTTTCAAATTCCTGGTTTGGCTTGTGATTATCTTTCAAAAATTTTTAGAGCAATTTTTGTGAAACCACGGATAAGTCAAAAATTAGTGTTATTTTTAAATATGAGTTCTGTCATAGAACCAATCCTGTTCAGTCAACTCAAAATATCAACAAAATGTTTGGGAAGGATGTGGCTAATGAACACACAGTACACTGATGGTTTGAGAAGTTCCACTCTAGTGATTTTAATCTTGGAAATAAGCCATGTGGGAGACCTGAGACAAAGGCGGGTAACAATCAGCTAAAAGCTATAGTGGAAGCGAATCCACCTCAACCTAGGCAAGAATTAGCAGCAAGGTTTGACATTACTATCCCAACAATATTGGACCATTTGAAACAAATCAGCAAGGTAAAGAAGCTGGATAGATGGATTCTGTGTGAATTAGAGTATCAGAAGAGAAATCGTCTCAGAGCTTGCCTTTCTTTGCTGTCAGATGTAAAGGTGAAGCATTTCTACACTGTATTGTTACTTGTGATTAAAAATGGATTCTTTTTGACAATCACAAGTGTTCAGCACAATGGTTTGATAAAGATGAAGCACCAAAACACAGTCCAAAACCGAATATTCATCAAAAAAGGTAATGGTGTCTGGTGGTCCTGTGCTAGTATTGTCCACTACAGCTTCATGAAACCTGATCACTCAATTACAGCAGATGTCTACTGCAACCATTTGGAGGAAATGATGAGGATACTTGCAATGAAGTAGCTGGAATTGATTAAGAGACACAGGCCAATGCTCTTGCAAGACAACATTCGACCACATGTGGCACAAACACTGTTCGAACTACAGAGGCTAGACTTAGAAACTCTCTGTCATCCACCATATTCACCAGACCTTACACCAACTGACTGCCACTTCTAGGGTTTGGACCACCTCTTATAATGAAAAATATTCAATTCTCAATAAGCTGTGGAAAACACCTTTGGCAATTTCATTGCCACTTGCTCTCCAGGTTTCTTCACTGCTGGCATAAACAAGCTACCATTAAGATGGCAAAACTGTGTTGATAGTTTAGGCTCATACTTTGATTAATTGTACTGTTCTTGTTTGAGATATAATAAACTACACTTTTGATTCAGGGAATCGGACATTTCATATTTAATGACCTAATACCAACTCAACCAAATCTCAACTTTAGCCCATCCCAGTCTGCATTAAAATAAGGCCTAGTTCTAGAATTTTAACTGAAGCTTCTGCAGAGGTATGATTCTTCTTTTCTCCAGCTAAGACAAGGAGAGAAAATAAAGGAGATGGATCCCATTCCTCTCAGAGAGAAGGTGCCACAATACTACTGTGATGAATATGACAGTTAAGCCTACCAATTGAGAACATGATTCAGCCTTATAAAGAGATTCAGGTGGTCCACTTGTCAGAGTACCAGGCTAGGTAAGTCATGAACACTCAAAACAAGAAGCATTTGCAGCCAGAGCTTCCAAAGCAACACATGGAGAAGGGAAATAACTTGTCTTAGCTTGAGCAATTAGAAATCAGATTAATAACTTACAAAGACAAAAGCTTCCTAGAGGAATTCTGGTATCAATAGACAGTCTGCAAACTTTTTGTTTGGCATGTTGTTTTCTAGTCATCACATATATTATTTGGGGAGTAGGACATTGGAGGAAGTGAATAACATCCTCTCCATTTCATGCATTGCATAATCCAGTATATCTGGAAGGGAGTACAAGTAATAACTGAAGAAACTGGGTAGGAGACTCATGAAAGAGTGTGCTCATGATGTGACTTGCGCATATCACCTCCTCTATTGGTATTATTCTCTTCCACTCCAATGAACTGCCTGCCAGCCTTGTCTCCCCCAGGATGAGTTTGTGTATCAACCAATTGTATGCTTTAGGGGTAGGCTAGGGACTACAGTGCCACAGAACTTGTGATATGACTCAGGAAACACTAGGTGTAGGGAAGTTCTTCTTCAAGAAGGACAATCCTTTTGTACGTAAAGTTCAGCAACCCAATGGCCATTAAGGGTATGGGTAAACCCAGCTCTAGTTAATCACATTTGGTTATCAGTAATAAAAATAAAATAATCCTCCAATACATCTGCCCTTGTTCCACTATCCAAGGCACAGGTGACACCACACTTACAATCATGCTTCATCAATCAACACCTTGTTAATAGCTTCCCTATGCACAGAATGTCTAAGAGTCGGTATATTCCTTTATTAGGAAACTATTCAAAAAAGTGCAACATGGAGGAGAGTATATTAAAGTTCACATAAAGTTGTATAAGGAGTTGAAAGTAGAGAAGACCAAATAAATCCATCACATACTTCTGACTGGGCTAACCAGGACACAGGGAAGAGGAGGGCTATGTGGAGTGATTTCTGCAGTCTCCCACAGCTGTCACATTACCTGAAGCTCTAGCATCCACACATCTCCATAAGGGAAATGAATTTTGGCTATGAGGAAGAATTTTGTTCTCTCAATAGAGTTAATTCACTGGAGGAATTATCTGATTCATCATTAATCCATTTGTAGCAAGACAAAAATCCAGAGCCTAAAAGATACACATGCTACAATAGCATCTAAAAAAATAAAATACTTAGAAATAAACCTAATCAAGGAAGTGAAAGACTTGAACACTAAAAACTACAAAACATGTCTAAAAGACATTAAAGAAGACTCAAATAAATGAAAAGATATCCCATGTTTATGGATTAAAAAATTATTGTGTTCCTACTATCCAAAGTAATCTATATAGCTGGATGTGAGAGCATGTACCTGTATTCCCAGATACTCAGGAGGCTGAGACAAGAGGATTTCTTGAGCCCAGGAATTTAAGGTTGCAGTGAACTATGATGACGCCACTGTACTCTAGCCAGGACAACAGAGCAAGACTTTGTCTCAAATCATCATCATCATCATCATCATCTATAGATTCAACACAATTCCTATCAAAATCCCCACAGTAGTTTTTGCAGAAATAGAAAAATTCCTCTTAAAATTCACACGAACTCTTAAGGGATTCCAAATAGTCAAAAAAATTTTGAAAAAGAACAAAGTTAGAGGCCTCACACTTTATAATTTCAAAGCTACATTAATCAATATGTAATTACATAGTAAAGAATACATAGTACAATACATAATTTGTACTGGCACAAAGACAGGCAAATAGACCAATGGAATAAAATAGAAAGCCCAGAAATAAATCCTAATGTATATAGTCAAATGATTTTTGGCAAAGTAGCCAAGACCACTCAATGGATAAAGAGTCTCTTCTATGGTAGTAATAATATTCATTGAGTGTCGATCAGGTGGGGGCCTGGAGACAGGTAAATTTACAACTAATGGATGCAATGCACACTGTATGGGGGAAGGGCACACCTCTAGCCCTGGCTTGGGCGAGGCAAAGTCATTACCTGTAACCAAAATGTTTGTACTCCCATAATATCCTGAAATTAAAAAAAAAAAGAGTCTTTTCTACAAATAGCGTTGGGAAAACTGGATACTCACATGCAAAAGAAAAAAGTTGGACCTTTACCTTACCCTATATATAAAAATTAACTCAAATGGACTAAAAACCTAAAAATAAGACCTAAAACTATAAAATTCCTAGAAGACATAGAGGGAAAACTTCAAAACATTATGTGGCAAAGATTTCTTGAATATGATGCCAAAAGCACAATCAACAAAAGCAAAAATATACAAATGGAATTACGTCAAACTTTAAAACTTTTGTGTATCAAAGGACACAATCAACAGAATAAAAAGGCAACCTATGGATGGCAGAAAAATTACAAATCATATATTGGATAGAAGTTAATACTCAGAATACATAAAGTATTCCCATAACTCAACAACAAAAATCAAATAACCCAATTTTAAAAATGAACAAAGAACTTGGATAGACATTTCTCTAAAGATGATTGATATACAAATGGCCAACAAGCATATAAAAAGATGCTCAGTATAACGAATCATCATATAAATGCAAATCAAAACCACAGTGAGATATCACCTCATGCTCATTTGAATAGCTATTATCAAAAACCAGAAAACAAGTATCAGAGAGGATGTGAAGAAAATGAAACCCTTGTGCACAGTTGGCGGGATTGCAAAATGGTGTAAATGCTATGGAAAACAGTACAGAGGTTCTTCAAAAAATTAAAAATACTTGTATCTCTTTAAGATATCTCCATATTGCTTTCCACAGAGGTTGCACTAGTTTACAATCCCACCAACAGTGCATGAGTGTTCCTATCTCTC
>NW_012134970.1:5657587-5679114 GCF_000956105.1 Propithecus coquereli
TAAAAATAGAACTACCATATCATCTAGTAATTCCATTTCTGGGCACATATCCTAAAGAAGTGAAAGCAGGATCCTAAAGATATACAGTGATGCATCACTTAACTAAAGGAGTACTTCTGAAAAATGCATCATTGGGTGATCTCGTTGTTAAGCTAACATCATAGAGTGTACTATACTTACACAAACCTAGATGGTATAGTTACAACGCACCTAGGCTATATGGCATAGTCTATTGCTCCTAGGTTACAGCATATTACTGTACTGAATATTGTGGGCAATTGTAACACAATGGTAAGAATTTGTGGATCTAAACATGTCTAAAAATAAAAAAGATACAGTAAAAATACAGAATTATAATCTCATAGGACCACTGTCATATATGCAGTTCATCAACCAAAACATTGTTATGTGGAGCATTACTGTATTTGGACATCCATATTCATAGCATCACTATTCATAATAGCTAAGTGGTGGAAATAACCCAAATGTCCATCAACAGATGAATGGGTAAACAAAATGTGGCATATACAAAGAATGAAATATCATTCACCCTTAAAAAGGAAGGGATTCTTGTTACATGGTACAACATGAGTGAACCTTGAACACATCTATGTTGCTAGGTGAACATCATTTGCTCAGTGAAATAAGCCAGTCACAGAATGAAAAAGACAGTATGATTCCACTTATATGAGGTACATAAAGTAGTCAAAGTCACAGAAACAGAAAGTAGAATGATGGTTACCAGTTTAGGGGAGGGGAAAAAGAGGAGTCATTTAGTGATTATAGAGTTTCAGATTTGCAAGGTGAAAAATTTCTGGAGATCTGTTTAATAGTAATGTGAATATACTTAACACTACAGAACTGTATACTTAAAAATGGTTAAGATGGTAAGTTGCATTATGCATTTTCACCACAAATAAATAATTAAAATGTATGCACTAAAAGGATAAAGAAAGACAAGTAGAATGGTCCCTGTACAAGCCATGAGCAGTGGAGATCCATACAGAAGTACTATGCACCCGAAAGGGTTAGGGAGGGCTGGTTTGTCTTGTGTGAGTGCTGAAGAAACTTTACCGGTTTAATGGTTTGCCTCAGGCCAGCCCTAAGCCTGGTTTTGCTGCTTTTGGAAAAGCCAATACTATTCTGAGTGGGGGCATTCATAGTTCACTGTTCATTCATCCATTCTGCAAACATTTCTTGAGGCTCAGCTAACATGCCAGCCATTGTGTAAGCCCTGGGGATACATAAAACAGAAAAGGTTTAGACTTTAAGGAGCCCTCAGATCAAAAGCTCATTGAGAGTCCAAGAACTACATTCCCAGCTGAGACATGCCTGCATGACTGATGAACAAAATAAAATCAGCGTCATAACACTAAAGTGGTAGAAACCCAGAAATCTGTTGATTCAGTCCTTCGTTGCTATCTTCCCCACTCCTCCAATCCCAGATCAAAATAAACAGGAGTTTCTATATCCACAGACATACCTCAGAGATATTGTGAGTATGGTTCCAGATTGTGGCAATAAAGCACAGAGAGAGATGGGGGAACAGCCAGTTGATGAAGCAGTCAGAACACACAATTTATAGATTTATTTCACCACCTTTTATGAGCATGGTTCATGGCACCCCAAAACAATTACAACAGTAACATCAAAGATCAGTAATCATAGATCACCATAACAGATACAATAATAATTAAAAAGCTTGAAATATTGCAAGAATTACCAAAATGTGACACAGAGACATAAAGTGAGTACATGCTGTTGGGAAAATGGCACAGATAGATTTGCTTGATGCAGGGTTGGCACAAACATTCAATTTGTAAAAAGTGCAATATCTGCAAAGCTCAGTATAGAAAGCAAATCACAATAACATGAGGCATGCTTGCCTGTATAAACTTTTCAAAAGCATGAAATTTCATAAACAGAAGTTCCCCACTGGAATAGAGGTCCATAGAAGGTGGCTTCAGAATTGTGTATAACTGCTTCACTAAACAGATTCTTGTAAAGCCTCTACAACTGAGGCGACTAGACCTCCTGAAAGTTCCTGACATTGAAGTGAGTGCTTTGCCTCTATCCTGATGTTTACTTTGTAGCTTGTCTATGGATGGATGCCCATACTCACCCTCACAAGGCATTTTCCATCAGTACCTCAATACTCATAAAATTGACCAAAATTTGTAACTTGTAGTTTGAGAGGACTCGCTAGCTCCACGAGGAAAATTGATCAGAAACCACTGTTAGAAAAGGAATGTGGAGTCAACTTTGATGCTGACTAATCAGGTAATCTTCAAGTTACTAAAAATTTTGGATCACACTTGCTTCTTCTATAAATGTTTTTTTTTCATTGATCTCTGCCATTCTTAGATTTTATGTGAATTCCTAGAAAAATGATCTATGGAATCATTTGATTAGAACAGTGATTTCAAAGGTTATGTCTGCCTCTAAAATAGTGCTTCTCAAAATGTGATCTACACATCAGCAGCTTCAGCATCACCTGGGAGCATGGTAAAAGTACAGTCACCCTAGACTTG
Source organism: Propithecus coquereli (assembly GCF_000956105.1). NCBI lineage: Eukaryota > Metazoa > Chordata > Mammalia > Primates > Indriidae > Propithecus > Propithecus coquereli. Next base: position 5,660,119 of record NW_012134970.1, read on the forward strand.
TGAATCTGAGCCGCTGGAGATGGGAGCCAAGAAATCCTTGTTTCAACAAGCCCTCTAGGTGAATCTCATGCACACTGAAGTCTGACAAGCACAGCTCTAAAGAGTGATGGTAGCATAATTTTTAAACACCTCCTTCAGTTTTAAATCTCTGGGTTGCTATATTTTCAAGACACAACTTATCTTCTCCCTAAAGTTGACCCCGCGTAGAATTGAAGACTTCCACCTTTTTATTTACAGTACTATTTCTTGTACATGCATCTGTCAAAGAATCTACTTTATTTTGAAGAACTCATGAATTAATGTGTCTGTCTCCAGTAGATTGTGAGCTCCTTGAGAGCAAAGACTAAATATTTTTCAACTTTGTAGCTCTAGGACCTAGAATAGTGTCAATAAGTGCTTTGTTGAGAATGGATACATGGATGGATGAATGGTAGATGGATGGATGAATGGTAGACGGATGGATGGATAGATACATGGGGGACAAAGTGTTTCAAAATCTATAAAGACTTATTTGGAAAAAAAAAAAAAAGAAGGGTAGTACCAAGCAGCAAAAAACTGACAATTTCGATTTTGGAAATATAAGTTTGTTATTCCTGTTCTTGGCCCACATGATTTTTTTCCAGCTCAACATTATACTGATGAGAGTACTAATTCTGAGTCAACAAGTGAGATCTGCTCCTGAATCACCCGATTCCCTTTGGAACAACCTGGAGGCATCATGCTGACTTCCAGTTCTCTTATGTGAACAAGGCAGATAACACCACCTGCCCTGTTCCTGTCTCACAGGGACAGTAGATGTATTAACTAATAATGACTATGAATTTCTTTTGAGGTTCTATGAGAAGGCTGTTATATAGATATAGGAAATATTAATTAAAAGATCAAACATTTGGCAATATTTAAAGTGGATCTCACTAACCTTGCCAAGGTGAGGCGGAAAGCAGGAGAGCTGGCTGTCTTCCCTTTAAATACAAATCAAAAATGATCCACATTCTGTGTCTGTTTCTTTCATGATAGACATTGTATGTGCAGCTTATAGAAAAATTTCCTTTAAAATGTGAATGAAATTATAACACTGAGGAGCTGGGAGGGATAAGAGATGAGAAATTAAAACATACAACTAAATTGTCAAAGTAGAATTTTTTCTGGCATGATGTGGTAAGCAAGAAAAATAAATCATGTCTCTCCCCTATATAGTTATGAAAATTTCCAAAGATGATAACATAAAATCAACCTATACTCATGTATCATTCAGTTTCCTCGCCTTTAAAACTGGCAAAATTAAGCTCATCTCTCAAAAATATTGGGAAGATAGCATGCCATGACATAGAAGATTGCTTTAGTGGCAAAGGAGGCCCTTTGCCAAACAATATCTTTGGTTTTTATGTTGCATTTATTGATGTTTATCTATGATGGAAAACTCATAGATGCTTGAACCATAGATGCTTGAATTCATGAATGCTTGAACCTTGAACATGTTGAGCTTATATATTACATTTTCCTGAGAGCTCTTACAAACACATCCTTGATTAGTCTACTCAATGATGTTTTCAAGTGGACATTATCATTACCATTTTATACATAACAAGAGTGAGTGTCAAGAAGTTTAGTGAATAGCCCAAGGTCGTGATTAATAGGCAGAACTAGAACCTCTTCCAGGACTTTGACTGAACCACCAAGTCAAATTTTCTCCCTAATAGTATACGGGATATTATGGAAGGAGGGAGAGAGGGAGGAGAAATTTATTCTAAGGATGCAAATAGAAAAATCAATCCATATACTTTACCACATTAATAGATTAAAAATCAGACAAACATATGACTATCCCAATAAATACAAAAAAGTATTTGACAAAAATCCAACCTCCACTACTGATAAAAATGCTTAGCATACTAGCAATAGAAGCAAACTTCCTCAATCTGATAAAGGACATTCACAAAACAATCTACATCCAACATCATACTTAATTGTGAAAAAATAAGTTCCTTCCCTTTGATATAAGGAACAAAGCAAGGATATCTATTGTCACCACTTCTATTCAATATTGTACTGGCAGTCCTAACCTCAGTTCAGTGAGGCAATAAATATAGTCATCCAGATTGTGGTAAGAAGTAAAGCTGTCTCTATTCACAGATGACACGATCATCTATGTAGAAAAGTGTATGGAATTTCAAAAATGCTACTAGAATTAATCAGTGAGTTTGTCAAGTTTGCAACATATAAAAGCCAACTGTATTTCTGTTTACTAACAAAACAACTTGAAATTGAAATTCAAAAACAATATTATTTATAATAATATTCAAATAATAATAATCAAATTAGGAAATACTTAGGGATATATCTGACAAAAGATGTGCAACTTTTACACTGAGAATTACAAAATGTTGCTCAGAGAAATGTTGTTAAAACTCTAAAAAAGGAAGAGATACATCACATTCATGGGTCATAAGACTCAATATTGTGAAGATGCTAATTCTCCTTAAGACAATGTATAAACACAATACTACTGCAATAAAAATCCTAACAAGGTTTTTTCTTCAAGATGGCTGACTAGGATGATTTATTTCTAGCATGGCTCATCCACTTAGAAGAACCAAAATAGTGTGTAGACAATCACACTCGAATACATTATTCAAGATGGAACACAGAAGTTCAACAGAAAAGCAACAGGAAATACCAAAAACTAGGAAGGAGAAGAAAAACCAGCAGTCTACTTGGCTGGGAGTAGCTGGGAATCGGAAGTGAGTCCCCTATCTAGAAGGTAAATGAGAGTCTTGCTGTAGTCCAGTGTCCCACTGGGGAATCATGCAATCCAGGCCATGGAAGAGCACGTTGAACCTCCCAAACCCTGAATCTAATTTAGAGAGTGGCTGGAAGACTGTTAGAAGGAAGTGCTCCAGGGAGGAACCATTCCTTGGGCCCCATGCCCTTTCTGAAACCTAAAAAGCTATAGCAAGATGCCATTTTCAATTCTAGCTTTTAATAGACTATGTACTATCTTGGGAACTAATGGTACCAGACCTAGGAGTTAGAAAAACTCAGGTTGTTGCTTGTGGAACCAGGGTATCAGAGGGGGTGGGCTCCCCAAACCAGGACTGAAAATTAAGTGTGGCATGGGCTACAGACACCAGCACTGGAAAGTGACACCAGCTCAGGACTTGAATGGGATAAGAGTTGCCACAAAGGCTTGGTCTTGAGCAGGATGGGGCTCCTACATCCTGGAGCTGAGTTGTGGTCTAGGTGACAACTATGGAACAGGTGGCTCAGCTATAAGAGCTGGTACTGAGAAGCAAGCCCTGCCAGGACTGGAACATGAGACTGATATATGCCCCCCACCTGCTGGCCAAGGTTGTGTTTACTGGGGCTGACCCCACACTGACCATGGCAGGACCTCAGTGCAATGATGGCTGCCTCTCACCCAAACATTCCTCCAGGGACCTGAGGATTGCCCTGCACCTGCCCACCACAGCTGGTGCAGGCACTTGCCATTGGAAGACCTGAGTGCAAGCTTGCTCAGCATGGCTCCACTTGACTTCATCCTTTACCCTTAAGATAAAGCATGAGATCTGGTGTCATAGGGGTTGCACAGCCCAATCTGCCACCTGGGATATTCAAGCATTCCCCCCAGGGGATTGAGTTTAGGTATAAATACCCTACCACTACTACCTCAGCTGCCTTCTACCTGCAAGTAAAACCTGTTGGACTGGAGGCTGGCCTGCACAGTCCATTGCAACAACTGCCAACACAAGTGCTTGGGACTCCCAAATAGCATCTCACCACTACTACTATCATCATGCATGCCACTCCACCCACCTGGGGACTTGAGATCCCACATACCCCCAAAGGAAACCGCTACTGCAACTGGCTTGTAACCACCTAAAAGTCCAAGAATCAGCCTGCCTGAAACCATTAATACAGGTGCTAGTGTATGCCACCCCAGGACACATGGATAGACATGCTTAGTATAGCACCATTACCACTGAAACATGAAGATGGACCCATCTGGGATTCCAGTCCTCAGCACAACTTTACCACTGCCTTCACCAACAACCACACCGGATAACGCTAGTGCTGTTTATAGCCGAAGAAATTATACAGAGACTTCACTACTGTATCCACCCAGAAGTAAAGAGAAAGGGCTTACCCAACCAACATAATGATCACACCTTCAGGAAAAGAGGAAATCAAATAAGCCCTGTTTGATGATGACATGATCTTATATCTAGGAAAACCTAAAGGCTCCACTAAAAAACTCTCAGATTTGATAAATGAATTCAGTAAAGTTACAGAATACAAAATCAACGTAAAAAAATCAGTAGTATTTCTATATACCAACAGCAATCTAACTGAGAAAGAAATCAAGAAGGCAATCTCATTTATAATAGCTAAAAAAAATAAACACCTAGGAATAAATTTAACCAAGGAAGTGAAAGATCTCTACAAGAAACACTACAAAACACTAATGAAAGAAGTTATATATGACATGAACAAATGGAAAAATATCCCATGCTCATGGATCAGAAGAATTAATATCATTAAAGTGACCATACTTCCCAAAGCTATCTATAGGTTCAATACAATGCCTATCAAAATACCGATATCATTTTTCAAATAATTTTTTAAAAATCCTAAAATACATACAGAGCCGAAAATGTCTGAATGGCCAAAGCAATCCTGAGCAAAAAGGACAAAGCTGGAGGCATCACATAATCTGACTTCAAATTATATTTCAAGGCTATAGTACACAAAACAACATGGTACTTGTAAATAATAGACACATAGATCAATATATCAATGGAACGGAATAGAGAATTCAGAAATAAAGCCACATATTTGACAGCCAACTTATCTTTGACAAAGCCAACAAGTACATACAGTGGGAAAAGGGCAAAGGGCACTCTCTTCAATAAATAGTGCTATGAAAATTGTATTACCATAGGCAGAAGAATGAAACTGGGCCCCTGTCTTTCACCATATACAAAAATCAAATGAAGATGGATTAAAGACCCCAACAATAAGAAAATAAGTGACACAATTTTTAAAAGAGGGCTAAAGTGTTGAACAGACATGTCAGTAAAGAAGATAGCAAATAAACACATGAAAAGATATTCAACCTCATTAGTCATTATGGAAATGTAAATTTGAAGCACAATGTGATACTACTATACACATCTTAATATGTCTAAAATTTAAAAAGACTGACAATATCAAGATTTGGTGAGGATGTGGAGTAATTGGAATTCTTATAACTGTCAATGGAAATGTAAAATGGTACAAAATTTTGGAAAAATTTTGGAAGTTTCTTAAAAAGATTAATGTATGACCTGATTAATGTAAGAGCTGTATGACCCAGCTATTCCACTCCTAGGTATGCAATGAAATGAAATAATATGTCCGTTCAAAGACTTGTCAACAAATGTTCATAGCAGCCTTATATGTAATAGTCAAAAACTAGAAACAACCCAAATGTCCAACAGGCAAATGGAAACACAAATGATGGTATATCCATATTATAGAATACTATTCAGCAATATAAGGGAAAGAAACTATTGATACAAGTGGATGATTGATACAACATGGATGAATCTCAAAAATACCATCCTGAGTTAAAGCAGCCAGAAAAAAAACAATACTATGTGAATCCTTTATATAAAATTCTAGAAAATACAAAATTAAAAATTAATTAATACTAACAGAAACTAGATCTGGTTGTCTAGGCTGTCAAGGTGGCTAAGGGTGTTTATTATCTTGATTATGATGACAGTTTCACAAGTGTGTGTGTGTCAAAACTTATCAAATTGCACAATTTAAATATGTGAAGCTCATTGTATGTCAATTATACTTCGAAAAGCTATTAAAAATAAACACAGACCATAGGTGATATGCAATTATGCCACTGATAGTTTTCAGATAGCTATTCTAAGGCATAGCAATAGATGGAATATATAATCACTTTAGGTCACTTTCAATTTCTTTCCCAGATGATCTGGTTCCCTAAATAATTTGGTGGACAGAAGTAGGTGATTTCCAGAGCTAACGGGATTTGCAGATGAATGTTGTTGAAACAGATTTATACATTATTTAAATTAAGGAATAACCGAGTCTGAACATATGACAAGATGAGAACCATCCGTCTACTTGTTCTGAATCCTACAGCTTACCCTTTATCATATATAAGCAGCCAATGGGTAATGAAAAAGCATAGGCATTTTAATAAGGTCTGGACTCAAATTCCAGCTTTCCTACCTACCAGCTCTGTAACTTCAGGCAAGATAATTGAACTCAATTTTTTATATCCACAAAGTGGGGATAAGAATAACACTTGTCTGGTAGGATTTTGATGATTAAATAAGATATCAGACACTCAACATTCAACATGTCATTTCCCTCCTCCTTCCCCATCCACTCCAGCAAGATTCATCTTCTTCCTATTCCCCAGGTAAGCCATGCTCATTTCCATCTCATTTGCTCAGGACCATGGTTATGCATACAGGGAGCATACACAGATAACCAAACTTGGGCATCAGCTCAATTAGGGAATGGTTATTCATCTTAGCAAATTGGTGTACATTTTACCAATAAATTGGTTACCAGTTTCCTCTAGATATTCAAAATCTTCAGAGTATTTAAAATGCCACTTGACTGGCAACATTCCATTTACATGTGAAATTAAGTCTAATCAGTATCTAATTTTCCAGGAATCTCTCAATTTCTCAGCCAGAATATTATTTTTCAAAAGCAATTTTGTCCTCTCAGATGTTGGGGCAAACTAATAATTGGATATTCAAAGTGTCTCTGAAAATGAATTCCACTGTGAGACTCATTTATGCCTTGAATGCTGAAAATATGATACAATAGGAGTAAATAGTTTCTCTCTCATTGAATTAAAGTAGGAGAGAGAGATCCACATAACAGAGGCACCAAGAGACAGGGACAACCTTACAGGTCAGAGAAGAAAGTCTGACTTAGGTTCATAACAATTTCGTTTTCATCTCGATTATTAAGAAATAGATTTTATATCTGTAGGATTTTAACATCAGGGGCAAACATGATACAATTTTCTTTTTTCTAAAGGTTTGCTTAAATCTAATCTTCATTGAAATGAAAGCTCTGGTTTGAATTTGACTCTGTGAAATAACACTTGGATACACGTTTTTAAGTCTTAAAAGTTCACTCAAATATAGTGATAAGATAACAGCAAGATTTTCTGGCATTCTGCATTTAGTTTGTTTTTGTCTTTTTTTTTAAGTCCTGAAATGGAAAAAAAAAAGTGCATAAAAGCATTGAAGCTAAAAATGTACTCAGATGCTATACAAGCACTGATAACTCACAAAATTCAAGCAGCAAAGACTAAAGTAGAGCTCTCAGAGTATGAGCTAAGGACACCCTGCATCAAAATTCTCTGGGTTCTTATTAAAAATGCCAATTCTCGGACTTGCTCCAGATTTCCTGACAGTAGGTCCTGAGAATTAAAATGTTTTACCAAACATTCTATGTGATTCTTCACGATGGAAATTTGCAGAAGAATGAAACTGGGCCCCTGTGCACCATATACAAAAATCAACTGAAGAGGGATTAAAGACCCCAATAATAAGAAAATAAGTGACACAATTTTTAAAAGAGGGCTAAAGTGTTGAACAGACATGTCAGTAAAGAAGATAGCAAGTAAACACACAAAAAGATATTCAACCTCATTATTGTATGTCAATTATACCTCGAAAAGCTATTAAAAATAAACACAGACCATAGGTGGTATGCAATTATGCCACTGATAGTTTTCAGATAGCTATTCTAAGGCATAGCAATAGATGGAATATATAATCACTTTAGGTCACTTTCAATTTCTTTCCCAGATGATCTGGTTCCCTAAATAATTTGGTGGACAGAAGTAGGTGATTTCCAGAGCTAAAAGGACTTTAAATTGGAATGGAGGCCAGAAAGTAGGTAGAAAAGAAAAAGAAAAGAGTTGAAAGAAAAGTTCCAATCACTAGGCAAAAGAAAAATTAGCATGAAGACATATGAAGAATCCTTTTTCATAGCCCTGGGAGATGCTATACTGAGACTATTTTATTTTTCCATTCTTGGGATACTTCACTTAGTAGAATGGGTTCCAGCTCTATCCAGGAAATACAAGAGGTGCTATATCACCATTGTTTCTTATAGCTGAATAGTACTCCATGGTATACATATTTTAAAGGGGCTATCAAGTTGGCTTTAAAAAGTGCCCCAGAGCCTGCTGAAAAATACAGTTCTTGAACACTGTGTTGTTGGATTATTGTCTCTGCCCAGCAAGTGTGTGTGTTTAATGTTCTTTTGTAGAAGCCAGATGTCTGCAAGAGCAGTCCATGGTACTGAGGAAGATGAATAGCTCCATAGGGTAACCCCAGGGCATTTTTGTGTCCAAGCCTCCCTGAATGGGATAGGCAGGCCTGAGGGATGGGGATGGGAAATAACACTGATACTGGATACTAATGGGAAGTCATACAAGGATTGGTCTGGATATAGCATTGCCAATAGCGTAGCCAGATTTCCATACCCTAGGCTGACTACTTTTTCTTATTTCTTCATGGTTGACCCTTTGTTCACATCTGTGAATACCACTATAAGTGACTGTGCCATGGGAGAAGGACAAACAGACATGAAAACAAGAAGATCTGCCCCACTGGAGACCCCACTGTTGATTGCCAACTAACAAATGGTTACTCAAATTTAAATGTGTTTTCCTGCTGTTCCCTTTGCACCCTCCACCAAGCCCCAGGCCCCTGTAGGCTGAGGCTTCTCTCCCTGGATGTCAACTTTCTGCTCAGGTGATGAATAGTCAGGCAAGACTGGAGCAGCAGCCCCCATAGACAGCAGTTTCCAGAGACTGATGAACACAAATTCCCTTGTAACTCATTTCTCTTCTTGCTGTTTGAAAGAGTGAAGATATAAAGCAGGTACAACAAAAAAAGAAAGCCTGTCTTCATGTTTGGTGCTTGCTATGTGTACGCAGGACTGATAACTGCGAACTTGGTCTAGGAGGGCTGCCCTTGTGGTAGCTGGAGAGGAAGAGGCAGCCTACACAACACCTGAATATGTGAGGAGGTTATGATGCACAATAAGGATTGTGGATGAGATCCATACATTAAGATCTCCTTCCCCAAGAACGAGGACACTTATTGAAAGTGGAAAGGCCAGCATCCACAGAGATGTTCTTCTCTTTTGCAGAGGTCTTTCATCTCCCACGATTTAAAATCTTTAGCCTAGAGAGAGTTTGAGGCATAGTCATTGTAGAATATTCGCTGTTGTCTTCTAGACTGTTATAGCTCCCCAAGGCTGAGAGTAAAAGGGAAATTGTGAGAAAGAGATGTGGTAGCAACCTAGTAGAAGCAGCCCTGGAAGCTTTCTAGAGGCTTTAAACCCCACTTCTAATCCTCCTTCTAAACCAGCACAAATTGTCCCAAGCAGCCATCTCCTCTACCCCCTTCCTTATTCCTTCTCTTCCTCCTTCTTTTCATTATTCTGTTCCTTCCACAGAGCCCAAGCAGCAGACAGTCATTTCCAGGCCCTGACACATTGAACTAAACACTCACAGCACCTCTCCACACACTCTCCACCCTGACTTTCTAAGTACGTACTACTCTTTTCATGAGCTTCAGAACATCCGAAGGAAAAGTCTCAATCAGGACAGAGGCCATGCACAACTTGTTAGGAATTTTCCTTGTGCACAATACTCAGAAGGTGTTTATATCCAGAACTCAGGACAGAAATCTATAAATATGAATAAAAGAAGGTTAACAGATTTTAATGGAAACCAGACTGATTACTGTATCAGTCAAGGTTCTCTAGGGAAACAGAACCAATAGGATGTATAGAAAGAGAGAAAAAATTTCTTATAAGGAATTGGCTCACACAATTATGGAGACTAACAACCCCAAGATCTGCAAGGTGAGTCAGTAACTTGAGACTCAGAGAGATGATGGTGTGGTTCCAGCCCAAAGGCTGGCAGGCTCAGGACTCAGGAAGAGCTGATGTTTCAGATCAAGCCACAATACAGGAAAAAGCCGATGTCCATGTTCAAAGGCAATCTGTCATGAGAAATTCTCTCTTACTCTTGGGAGGGTCGGCCCTTTTGTTCTCTTCAGGCCTTCAACTGACTGGATGAGGCCCATCCACATTAGAGTTGAGTAATCCACTTTATTTAGTCTACCAATTTAAATGTCAATCTCATCCAAAACCACACCCAGAATAATATTTATTCAAATAATAATATTTGGCCAATTGTGTGGGTACCCCATGACCCAGTCAAGTTGACACAAAATCAACCAACACAGTTCCCAATAGCTGGGTTTTCATAAATCTGACTCTCATAAAATATAATAATAAGTGGACGATTGGGAAAGACCACACAACCTTATTCTTTACCATTGTGAAATTCTATCTCAGGAGCTGTTAATTTGAGTTTTGAAAAAAAAAAAAATAGTTGCCTAACACATCACTGATCCAGAAGCCATATCTAGACTGACATCTTTTGAAGAGAGAAGACTATGGTGAAATGGTAAAACTTTCCCAGCCATCTAATAAATGGGAGTGATGGGCCTGTTTCCCTTCTGAAGATATTTGGAATTGAGGGGTTTTGCAATAAAAACATCTTTCTAGCCTCTAGAGAGCCCAGCAGGCTCCAAAAGTAAGCCTTTTGGACATGACAAGCCCAATCTGTCCATTTAATTCATGTATTTCACGGTTTCTAACTGGTTATGTTAAACTGGGGATGTACCTCGGCTCAGGGTTATTAGCCCCACAGATCTTTTTGTAGGTGAAAGTCTTCAGGACTTTCCTATTAGTGATCCTCTGTGGAGGATACTGATCTTCACGGGAACACTGCTTATATCCTGATACATGCAGAATTTATGGCTTTTGTTTTTATCGGTACCTTTGGATCCCAAGGTAATCAATCCTCACCATAAAACAGCACTGAAACACATAATCTCTTTGACCATTACCTTTTTCAGGTCAGCCCTGGAGAAAATCTTCTAGCCTTTATGCAAACTTTCAAAAAAATGGGATGCACTTTCAATGACTAAAAAGTGTATGTGGATCTAAACCTCCACGGAAGGAGGGCATAGGAAGTCACTCAAGTAATTTCTTTATGTCCTCTTGGCCCTGGAAAGGTTTGGGTTACTTGGGCAATTTTGCCTGAGTGCACATTGAGGACATTAGTATGTTGAGGAAAAAAGGAATTGCATCCAACAATGGCAAAAGGGGCACAGTCATGAAAGCATGTAGCTCCCAGGATAACCCCTCCTACCAAAGACTACACCATTTATTTATCCCAAACAATCTAGAAAAGGAGGAAGGCAGTGCAATTGCTGAAAGCCAATTCTGAGAGCTAAACTTAAACTCAAGGGACAAGTGAAGGCCTAGACTTTATTACAATTGAATTGCATAATAAAGTGGCACCATTGATTTATTTAAACTTTACCTCACTGGCAATAACAAATATTTTAATATTAAAAACATTAACCTGAAGAATGACAGCAAATTCCCTTCTGAGGGACACATTGTGGTCTCTTTATACCATCAGCAAAACCATACCATCCACTGCCTAATGTAATAACACACACCCAGACTCCCCTCCAACATACACTTAAATGACTTTTGGAGGACATGAGAAGCTTGTCTCCCAAACAATAAGTTGATAAGATTCTACTCTGAGAATCACCAGCCTTTGGAAAGAGCTGCTAACGCCTTTTGATTCAAGTCCTAGACATTTAGAGAGCAAGATGAAGATTCATTGCTTAGGTAGAGAGCTGTGTGCAGTTCCTTTTTTTTTTCCTTTTTCTCTCTCTTTTAAATGAAAAGCAAACATCCTATATATATATATGTGTGTGTGTGTGTGTGTGTGTGTGTGTGTGTGTGTGTGTATGTGTATAAAACCATTTGTTTTTTAATATACTTAAAAACATAAATTATTAAAAAGCCAAGATGCTTTTAATGCCTTTTTGTTATTGGACATCAGGCAAGAAAAAGGAGAACACAGATCTCTGCAGAATAATGCAAAGAAAGTGGCTTAAAGCTGCATGTGAGGTGGAGGCATGCTGTGAGAGTGGGGGACATGAGAAGAGGGACCACTGCAAACCAACTGGCTGGCTGGAGTGTGCCTATGGGCATCTGGAAGGGGAAGGTAGGGACAGAGCAGAAGTTTAGGAGGAACAGAAGGATTGGAAAACTTAAAAAAAAAAAAGCACACTAGAGAAAACACCACCACCACAGTAGTTGCAAAGTAGACAAAAAATGAGACCAAAAATGATAAAGTGAAGATTATTAGTCAAGCACTTCTGATAATAAGAACTTACTCAAAAAGTTAATGAAACCTAATATTTGCTCAAATCATTTAAAATATGAAACTGACTCTGGTTTCTTGTCAGAAATCAATGTAATTTTAAAACATTTTGCCCTTCTTTAGAGACAATACTATCCTAGCAATGTTTATTCATTAAAAACAATTATCACCAATAAAACCCAAACTTAAAATTCCATTGGCAATGAAACCATTCAAAAATCTTAAGTTGAAAAACGATTAATATGTCTGTTTTAAGAATTTATGATAGGCTTAAACAGGTTTGAAAAAATGAAATCTAAATAAAGCTGAGATTTTACAAATCAGGCCCTTCAACAGAAACCTATTACAGAGAAGAGAAACGTATGTTCTCAGATAGATAGAAGGATTTTTATGCAAAACCTCAGGAAGGAGATGAGATGCTCTGAGATTTAGTAAAGCAATCATGGAATCTTCTAGCAATACGTGGAAGACCATCTCAAAAATTATTTCCAAAACCCTTATTCTTCTAAAAGGTTACACACTTTAATGAGTATGTAATATTTATTTATTTATTTATTTCAGCTTGGCCCTTTTAGTAAAGAATTTTATTTTTTTATTGAGACTGCTCATGTACTACTTATAAATATGACTCTGATATACTATGACATCTGGTGGCCACATACCTAAATTGAAGATTCCATATTTTCAAGAAATTAGTACATTATTTTATAAACTTAAATAATAGTAAAAGAAGTAACAGTAAATATCATCAAAATCCTAAAATAAATGTTTGTATAATTGGTCTCATTAAAATAAGACTTTCTTATTGTCCTATTTCGAGGGGCCCAGTTCAGAAGCAATCTGAAATATGATGCAATGTTATGAAGGATTCCATGTCAACTGATCAAACCCTCAGAAGATGGTGTTTGCTGAGGCCCTCAGAGCAAGAAAGAAAAATATATACTTGGAATATGTCTCTAATCTAGTCGGAATGAATCATTGCCCCTTTCCAGTGTGAAAGGGGTAATGTAGCCAACATGCCACTAATTGACTGGTTGGTCAGCTCAAAAATGGTATCACATTGAGGGTTAAGCATTGGTCTCTGTTGTTGGACATTTGGTACTAGCAGTGGCTAGAGCAGGCTTGTTGTGTGGGAGCTCATGCTCTTGGGCTTAACGTTAGCATTAATCCCTTCCACCATGGCAAACCTACTCAGTGTCCATGAATGGAGTTGTTTAGTGCCTCCTATGTGGTTAATGCTCTCTGGTAGGCATTAACATAAGACTCAAAGATCTTTACATGTCATGCTCACTCTCATGAGTCCATACATATTTTCCCCTACCAGACTCCCTTGTTCCCAATCTTCCAATCATTGTCTTTCCAGGCCCTTACCAATTAGTCAAGCCACTGACACTGCCAATGTGTGGGACACTTCTTTTTTCATATAAATGGGTCACCAGATGTACTACCTGAAGTTCTGTCTATTAAAATAATTTCCCTTCCCTAATGTATTTCAATGCAACCCTTGTAGTCCATTTTTTCGGTTTTTACCCACATACCAAGCCAACCCATCTGTGAACCAAGCTTGACCTTTTTCTCTCTCCACCAGCTAGTCATAAGGAACCATGCTTATGGTCATAGGTGTGGGCTAACGGAGAAACGATGGTGAAATAGTGAGTGGATTACATTGTGTCTGGGCCACATGCTTATGGAATTTACTTGCGTTTTCTAGCCTAGATCATGCTTGATCCTGAATACACCACTCCCTTCTTACAGTGCTGAGCCTAATGAACCTTATGACAGTTCACCATTGATGTAAGTTTTAATATTAACACTGCTACCTTATACCAATCACTATCAGTGCTCACCTACTACCAGGTATAGGGTTCTCAAGGTTAGGTGTCTGAGGCATCCAGTTCCAAAATCCCATTTTGGTATCTACTTTCCTGAACTACTCTTGATACCAACTGTTGCAGGTTGGGTTTCTCAGGAGTCAGAATTTGAACAGATGATTAGCACACATGAAGGACTCTTGAGATAAACATCTATAGGAGAAGGGAAGGAAGTAGAATTTAGTAAAGGGAAAAATTGGGCTGTAATGCAATCTAAGGCAAAAGGTCTCAGACAACTCCACGAAGCTAGCGTGGACTTTCAGAATTTTCCTAAGTTGGAAAGAGAAGTCTGGGCCTTTTTTCTAGAAGGGGCCATGAACTTGAAAGTGGTGGCTTTTCTCAGCCAAGGGCAATGGACAGTCAACTAAAAATACTTCCAACAGATAAAAAATAAATTCTTTATTCCTTCAGGGGAGTCTGGACTTTGCATTACAGGATCCACTACAAATATTCATGTTTACTCTACCTATACCATTTAAGACTTACAAATGTTGACCTTATTTCTCTCCATTTTGATCTTCTTTGAATACAATCAACCAACATTCGTTGAAAGCCTGATCTATGTAAGGTTCTGTGACAGAATGCTGAGAAGGTCAGTCCAGTGTTATAGTCAAATATCCGCATAGCGTAACACAATGCTGAGTGATTAAAACTGATTATAGAATTACATAAAGCTTCATGGAAAATGTGCCATTGGATTGAGTTTTAAAAGCAGTCTAATTGTGACTGTGAAGTTAAAAGAAAAAAATACTTCAGCAAAGCAATAACAAGGAGGTAGGATAATGGTAATAAAAATTAACATTTTTTTAGTTCTAGATACCTTACATTAACCCAGTTATTGTTGTTTAATTTCCAAAATTAAACAGAGAAATATGTATTATAATATCCTAAGGACATGGGATATCATGATATTTTAGTATATCCAGCATCTGGCTCAAACAAGTGCTTAATAAATTCTAGATGAATGAATGAAGAAGATGAAACTCAAGGCATTTAAATAATTTGCCCAAAGTTGTATACTAAATAAATGTCAGAGTCAGGATGTCAATCCATGTCTGTCTGTTTCCAAAATCTATGTGTTCTCTTTGATATTCACAGGTAGCAGACGACTAAAGAGCTTTAATAGCCTAACTGTCTCTTCACGTGGATTGCCTTTATTATTTAGTTAACTTGCTCTGGCGGAAATGTCTTTCCTTAAGCTGCAGGAAACCCAGCTACATGATGTACTTCCACATAACACTGGAGTCCTTAGAATATTTGGGATGTATATGTCCTCCTAAACTCTGAAAAAAAGAAAAAGAAAGCCTTCAGTAGGAAATTAGCCTGGTTCTTTTCTTCCCTTTCTCCTCTGGGTTTGATGAACTTGCTCTGGCGGAAATGTCTTTCCTTAAGCTGCAGGAAACCCAGCTACATGATGTACTTCCACACAACACTGGAGTCCGTAGAATATTTGGGATGTATATGTCCTCCTAAACTCTGAAAAAAAGAAAAAGAAAGCCTTCAGTAGGAAATTAGCCTGGTTCTTTTCTTCCCTTTCTCCTCTGGGTTTGATGAACAAAATTTGTATCCATTTATACTCCCTAGTCAAATGACCATATTTACATTCCCAATGGGATCGCTTCTAATTATTTTGTGTCTTATTACATATTACCAATTTCTACCAGTATTTTACACTGGGAGATTTAATTCACATCCTCACACTCGCTCCTGCATGAATTCTAGAGTCAATTTTCTGCAGATGAGTTATAGCCCTTTGGTCTGACTTTAACCCAGCACAAGCCAGGCCTCCAGATTTTGTCCAGTATGATCCCTAAAAGTTAGAATCTATGCTCAGCCTTCAATCTTCCACCAAGTTCTATCTTTTTTTCTATCCATTTAATTTACCATACACCCAGCATACTATGCCCAGTATTTATGGGCATTGAAAAGGCAAATAATTTAAAAAATAAATTTTATTAATCTCTTTTTTATACAATTTTGTTGATGGAAACAATAAGCCTATATTAATTCTCACCAGCCATGGACTACCTATCTCTGGATGTGAAAAAATAAACCTATATTTGACCAAGCCATTACCTACAGCCAATCCTGACTGATGGAGGGAGAGAGGAGAATGCAAAGGAAAGCGTCTGGAGCACAGATTGCTGGCTGGAATATATAAGGTAATCAGGACAGGGTTCTAAAGGGGAAATGCAAAAGGGAGAAGGTAGAAAGTCATTACCAAAAAAAATCTTGACTATGTTAACATTTGTCCCCAGGCCTAGCCCAACCTTGGAGAGCCTGGTGACTACTGTCCACAGTGTGGATTGGACTGAGGCTGCACAGTAAAGAGTAGCACTCTGAGCTGCCTTTCTCCCTGTAGGGTGGATTTCCTATTTCCCTACAGAAAAGTGTTCCTTGCTGCCGTTTTTCTATTTTATTAGGTACAACTCATTTCATAACTCTTAAATTAATTTTGAACCATTTATCATGTTTATGTTCCAAAAAGTCATTTTCATTGCCAAGCAAATGGAGGATGATAAAAACAGCTGGATTCGTTTCAATCCAAAAGCAATGGATTCTCATTTATTTTCAATACTAAATCAAAACGTGATCAGGTTTGGTTTCTATTTTTAAAGATATTATACTGATTTTAACTAAACTTCATCCATAAAAATGCCCATAAAGAGAAGGCCAATCCTTAATGGAAACCAAAGCCATGGAAGTTTGCTGATTTCTTACTATCTCTTCTAGGTACTAGGGTAAAAAATATCTCTTCCCCATCCCTTGAAGTTACAAATCCAGAAACTCCATGAGCACCCACTAAAATATCAGTTTGGCTATTGCTGTTTAAATCATGTCCTAGGACAAGGAAAGGGCCAAAACATAGGACTAAGGTGAGGTAAGTGAGGCAGTTGCCTCAAACACAAAATTTGGGGGTGGCTAAAAAAAAAAACAAAACACAGTTGTCAAGATAAATAATATTTTTATGCAATGTTTTTTAAAAAGCAATGCACCTAAATCCATGATGAAGAAAATACCAAAGTTTTAAATAAAAATAGAATCTGACACTTCACTTACAGGACTCACTTCACTTACTTCACCTTAATCCCAGTTGTGATGTCAAGTTATATTGGAAGGTCTCATTTGGCTGAGATTCAATCTTGCCCTGGTCTTCAGATGACAATTCCAAAATGAAAGCACAGAGAGACAAGGCAACAGCCATTGGGGTGAAATCTTGAGAAAGATAATGACTGCTCATGGAGGCTCTGAGGTCCCACATGGATGTTGTTAATGGGCTTCTGCAGAGAACCAGTGTCCTCCCCCTCCCATGGCCCCATTTACAGAAGCATGTTGACATCCATTTGGCCTCTGAATGTTCAAGCATAGCCTGGGGAATTTCCACAGCACTGTGCCCTTGGATAGGATGTCACTACTCCAGCTCTGCTAAAATTGATGTCTCCCCATAGCTTCTGGGCCTGGATGACACCCAGAGGTCCTCTTTGAACATTCCTAAGCTTTACTCAGGTCCCACTATGCCTTGTGTCCAAGCCTTTCTGGCTCTAACAAAGCATGGTTAAAAAAAAAAATTCAAGTCAGTAAGCAACAGTGAGCTAATATTTTTTCATTTTTATAGTATTTGAGAAAAGCTAACACCATGCTTTTCTTTTCTGTTTTCATGAAAGTAACCCAATAATATGACTTCCTGTTAACAGATGTCTCATTCCTCCCTTAGGTGTGACTAGAACCACCCAGGCTGAATTGGTCTTCTTTGTGAAGCTCTCATTAGTGTAAACGGCATGGTAGGTAAAAATGGAACTACACAACAGGTCTTGTTTTAAATATCCTTGCCATATGTGCTCATGAGTCATGCATTATGCTTCTAGACAATCCTACCAGCAACAATGCTGGATTCAGGAAGGTGCCTGACCTGAGGCACTAACTAAAGAAAATAATTTATTCCTTCAATTCTTTCCCAGCAGAGTACTACCTTTTGAAAATGGAGGCAGCCCAGGTGGATCACACAGAGCAGCATTCATTGCTACAAAAGCAAATGTTTCCAAAATGTTACAGACCACGTGATCTTCATGATCTCCTGGTAGTTACTCTGAATGATATAATTTGACCATCACTAATGATATTTGTTTTAAGCAAGACTCCTATCCTCCAAATCCAAAAAGATTTCTGAAGTTCCCTTTTATGAAGATTAGGCACTGTAATTTTTCATAAATTCATGATTAAATGGACCCTAATTTCTTGTTTCCTTCCAGCATCTTTTTATATGAGTTTCTTAGTTCAGTCACAATAAATATATCATATTTATAAGGATTCTGAACACTAGCTTCATTGTAAAAATAGTTCTATTGTTATGGTTTTCTTAACTTTTTGTGTGACAAATACAATGTCTCTACACTTCTTTCATATTTCAATCTTCTTCTTGCTTCTGAAAAATTAGGTCAAATAGAGATGAGGTGGTACATCTAATTTAGCTCATTTCTCACTTTTCTTCTTATTATGTACCATTATTGTCCCCTACTGCAGTACTGTAGGGGGAGGCTGACTCTGCATACACTGTGGCACTCAGAGGGAGGTTGGCTCTGTATATATTGTGGTACCTTAAAGGCAGAGTGGCTCTGTCTGTACTCTAATGACCATTTACTAGCACAAGAAGAGGGGAAAATATGCCTTAAAGCTGACAAAGGAGTGGCCACTTTACCTTTTCACCAAGCACCCCTGAGAATGATTGTTCTCAGTAATAATGTTCAACACATTATGCTACAGTCAAGGAGCATACTGAAGGAAATTTGGTCGTCTGAGGTCAAG